>NC_084487.1:67366985-67722485 GCF_030035675.1 Rhineura floridana | reverse complement strand
GGTTGCAAATGCAGGGCACTGAATTCTGGGGAAGACTGAAATGTAAGAAATGTAAGGCAAGAGTTCTGTATACTTAGTGCTTTACTTTATACTTTACTGGATATACGAACTCAGCAATACTTTAATAAATTTTCCATTTAAGATCATAAGAAAAGCTTGCTAGATAAGGCTAATATCCATCTAGTCCATCATTCTGTTCTCACAGTGGCCAACCAGATACCCATGGGAAGCCCACAAGCAGAACCTGTGTGCAAAGAGCACTCTCCCATCCTGCAGTTTCCAGTAGCTGGTATTAAAAGGCATATTACCTTCAACCATGGAGGGAGTAGCCATTTATAAGCTTTATCCTCCATGAATTTGTCTAAGCTTCTTTTAAAGCCATCCAACTTCGTGGTCATCACTGCCTCATAAGAACGTAAGAAGAGCCTGCTGGATCTACTCCATCATCTTGTTCTCACATTTCTTGAGTAAAAATAAAACTGGAGTGATTATTGAGAGAGGCCAGGACAATCTGATACCTGTCATGTGACAAAGCCTTTGTACGATTACTGTGAAGTCTTTTTTTAATGTGAATATAAATAAAAATACACATACTTGTGACATGGATGATTACATTGGCTTGCCTGACTGGAAGAAAGAGCACATGGAAGGTGCTTCCCAGTCAATTCAGACCTTCAGAACTGGTGTCAATATATGGCACTTGTAGGCAGCTGCCTTAGCCAATCACTTATGTGTGCACAGAGATGTAAAATTTCCAGAAATTTTGAAGCCATGAAAAAAAACAGATTTTTTTTAAAAAAATTGAAATAAAAATGCAATATTAGCACTTATTACAGATTGAAAGTCACTTTGTTACTTCAGGAACATCAAATGTAATTATGTACAAGTTGGTTAAGCATAAGTACATTTTATTCAAACAATTATTACAAATTAAATTCACTTTTTAAAGTTTTACATTTTTGGTAACAAATGGATCTACAAGATCCTGAACTGTAAGGAATCATAGAATCATAGAATCATAGAGTTGGAAGGGGCCTTGTAGGCCATCGAGTCCAACCCCCTGCTCACAGCAGGAAATCCACAGCTAGAGCATCTCCTGCAGATAGCTGTCCAGCCTCTGCTTGAAGACATCCAGCGAAAGGGATCCCACCACCTCCCTAGGCAGTCGGTTCCATTGCCGAACTGCCCTTACTGTCAAGAAGTTCCTTCTAATGTCCAATCTGAATCTACGCTCCTGCAACTTAAGACCATTAGACCTAGTCCTACCCTCTGGGGCAGCAGTGAACAAATCTGTACCCTCCTCTATGTGACAGCCCTTCAGGTACTTAAAGAATGCAATCATGTCATCCCTCAGCCTTCTCTTCACCAGACTGAACATGCCAAGTTCCTTCAACCTTTCCTCATAAGACTTGTTCTCCATACCGGCTATCATCCTCGTCGCCCTCTTCTGAACCCGCTCTAACTTGTCTATATCTTTCTTAAAATGAGGCGCCCAGAACTGAACGCAGTATTCCAGATGAGGCCTGACTAATGCAGAATATAGTGGGACTATTACTTCCCTCGACCTGGAAACTATAGCTCTGTTTATGCAGCCCCAAACCACGTTTGCCTTTTTTGCCGCAGCATCACACTGCTGGGTCATGTTCAACTTGCGATCCACTACAATTCCAAGGTCCTTCTCACACGCACTACTGCTAAGCCGGGTATTTCCCATCCTGTACCCGTGCATTTTGTTTTTGTGGCCTAAATGCAGAATCCTGCATTTGTCTTTATTGTATTTCATTTTATTAATTTCAGCCCAATTTTCTAGTCTATCCAGGTCCCTTTGGATTTTATTCCTGTCTTCCATTGTGTTAGCTATCCCTCCCAGTTTCGTATCATCCGCAAACTTCATAAGGCTTCCCTCAGGCTACACCTGAACTGTAAGGAACGTCTTTCATTTTGCCAGTTTATGAGGAGCAGGCAAAAAACAATTAAAAACCCAGAAGAAACCATCAACATTAATAACAAAGAAAATTATTTATGTCTCTGCTAATCCTCCACAGTGTCAAACAGACATAAAGCATCCATTCCCATAAAAAGAACTGAGAAGAAAAAAAAGGGAGGGAAACCAAGATTCAATTAAACATTTTATTCATCATGCTAAAATAAAGCATTCCATAATCCGTTTTTTCTTCATTTCTTTCATTTTTTTCAATTTTTTTGGAAAAAAAACAAAAAAGGCTTCGGAAAAAAATGGAAAAATACAGGTTCTTCCCTGAATTTTTCCGGGTTTTTCTGGGCCTTCACATCTCTATGTGTGCACTGCTTCCCCTCCCCCCAGTGAACATTCTACATCTGAAGGCATGGTTGATTGTTGTTGTTGTTGTTATGTGCCTTCAAGTCAATTACAACTTATGGAGACCCTATGAATCAGTGACCTCCAGTACCATCTGTCGTGAACCACGCTGTTCAGATCTTGTAAGTTCAGGTCTGTGGCTTCCTTTATGGAATTAATCCATCTCTTCTTTGGCCTTCCTCTTTTCCTACTCCTGTTTTTCTCAGCATTATTGTCTTTTATAGTGAATCATGTCTTCTCATTATGTGTCCAAAGTATGACAACCCCAGTTTTATCATTTTAGCCTGAGGCTTAATGGGGTGAGTTTACCCCTGAAGGATCAGGTCCGCAGCCTCGGGGTTGTTCTTGATTCCAAGCTGTCCATGGAGGCGCAGATTTCGGCAGTGAGCCGGGCAGCTTGGTATCAACTACACCTCATACGAAGGCTGCAACCCTACCTCCCTATTCATCAGCTCCCACTGGTAGTACATGCCCTCGTCACCTTTCGATTAGACTACTGCAATGCGCTCTATGTGGGGTTACCCTTGAAAATGGTCCGGAAACTACAACTGGTGCAGAATGCGGCGGCTCGGTTGCTTACAAACAGCCGCCGCCGCGATCACATCACACCAGTGTTATTTCATCTACATTGGCTTCCAGTTGTTTTCCGGGCCCAATTCAAGGTGTTGGTGTTAACCTTTAAATCCCTATACGGTCTCGGCCCAGTTTACCTGAAGGAGCACCTCCAGTACCACAAATTAAGCCGCCCGACTAGATCAGCCACGCAGGGCCTTCTCTCAGTCCCACCAACGGAAACAGCTAGGTTGGTGGGGACTAGAGAGAGGGCATTTTCAGTGGCTGCCCCCACCCTCTGGAACTCCCTCCCGTTTGATCTTCACCATGCCCCTTACCTGGATACATTTCGCCGAGCCTTAAAAACTTGGCTCTTTGGACAGGCCTTTGGGATCTCTGGGGTGGGCTAATTTTTCTGTGATTGTTTATTGTTTCTGATTGCCCTACATAGTTTTACGCCTGCATTAGTGTTGACTGCATTGTATTTTATTCTGTAATTATATTGCATTTTATTGAATTTTAATATGTACGTCGCCTAGAGTGGCTTCGGCCAGATAGGCGACACAAAAATTAAATTTATTATTATTTATTATTCTAGTGATAGTTCTGGTTTAATTTGTTCTAACATCCTATTTGTCTTTTTTGCAGTCCATGGTATGCGCAAAGCTCTCCTCCAACACTACATTTCAAATGAGTTGATTTTTCTCTTACCTGCTTTTTTCACTGTCCAACTTTCACATCCATACATAGAGATCAGGAATACCATGGTCTGAATGATTCTAACGTTAGTGTTCAGTGATACATCTTTGCATTTGAGGACCTTTTCTAGTTCTCTCATAGCTGCCCTCCCCAGTCCTAGCCTCCTTCTGATTTCTTGATTATTGTCTCCATTTTGGTTAATGACTGTGTCAAGGTATTGATAATCCTTGACAAGTTCAATGTCCTCATTGTCAACTTTAAAGTTACATAAATCTTCTGTTGTCATTACTTTAGTTTTCTTGACGTTCAGCTGTAGTCCTGCTTTTGTGCTTTCCCCTTTAACTTTTATCAGCGTTCGTTTCAAATCATTACTGGTTTCTGCTTAGTGTATGGTATCGTCTGCATATCTTAAATTATTGATATTTCTCCCTCCAATTTTCACAACTCCTTCATCTTGGTCCAATCCCGCTTTCCATATGATATGTTCTGCATATAGGTTAAACAAGTAGGTTGATAAAGTACACCTCTGGCTCAAGCCCTTTCTGATTGGGAACCAATCGGTTTTTCCATATTCTGTCCTTACAGTAGCCTCTTGTCCAGAGTATAGGTTGTGCATCAGAACAATCAGATGCAATAGCACCCCCATTTCTTTTATAGTTCATTCTATAGTTTTTCATGATATACACAATCAAAGGCTTTGCTGCAAGCAAACAGTCCAGTAACTTTCCCCATTGTATGAGCTTTCTTGATTATATGGTTATTCCCTGGTGACTGGAAAGAACTGAGGGGATGAGGTGACAAAAAGTGTTGTGAACGGGAGAAAAAGAAGTGCATTATGGTTCTGGTTCTAGATATTTCCATGGTCAGGCCTGTACATATACAGATGGCACTTGTGTTATTTTTGCTGCTACACTAAATACAACACTGTTAGATGGACAGTATAACTTATTTTTAATACAAAGATAACATTTTAAAATACAGTTTATATTTACTGCATAAGAATTCCCTCTAGTATGCTTAATAACATATATTTATTTTTGAAATATTTGCTCTGCTTTTCTTCCACAAAAATCATCAAAACACTATCAAAACAAGCTAAAGTTTTATTATTGTTACTACTATTTATCAGTCAAGAAAATCTAGCTAATCAATAGTTATTGTGTTTGCTTTTTTTATAAAAAACATTCTCCCTCAGTTCAGCCTCTCCCTCTTTTAAAGAGCCACATCTTTTCCTAGTGTCAGGCTGCGTATTGTGATGGAACTATAAGGGCACCTCTATACAGAATTTTCCAGAATATCAGGACCAGAACTCCCCAAACCCTGTGCCTTATGTCCATCTGCTAAACTTCAGTTGGTGGGGGGACTTGGAGCACAACCTCAGAAGTGGAACCAAATATATAGGGATGCACATAGGGAGAAGGTGGTCATAAAGGTACTGAGGTCTCAAATGGTTTAGGGCTCACTTTGGATTGTTCTTCGAAATAGACTGATATCCACTGGTTGAAATAGGCTCCATATATGCTCCATCTGGCCCATCGCAGGCAGTAGCCTGACAGCAGCACTTTGAACCAAATGAAGTTTCTGAAGGCTTTCCAAGGGCCGCCCTGTGTACATTGCGTTAGCAGTAGCCCAGTTCTGAGTTACCAGAGCATGAATGATGACAACTAGATTGATATTTTCCAGGAAAGAGTGCAGCTAGTGTACAAGCTGAAGCTGATACAACACATTCCAACGAACACTAGGGTTGCCAGACCTCCAACTTCCCGCTGGAGACTCCGGCTTTTTGGGTGCTCTCTAGACCTCCGGCCAGATCCCCCCCATGTGCCTGGATCTCCTGTGTTTTTTGGACTCCCGCCCAGCTGCGCATGTGTGTTATACCTTCCAGCCACACATACGTCAAATCCCTCGGGCTTCCACCTTCATGGCTGCTTCCTTTGGTGCCTCCTTCCTTTGCCTCAGCGGGGATGGCGGGGGGAGGGACGCCAACCGCCTCCAACAATCTCTGTCTTTCTGTTTTGCATAAGCACGTGTGCACATCGTGCAACTCACCCTGGCACGCATAGAGGGCCTCGTGGTGGGAGAACTCACCAAGCAGCGGTTTGGCATAGAAGAACAGAAAATGCAGGTAATGCCAGGGTATCTGTGGGGGAAAGTCCAGCAGAGCCCCTCCCCCACTTTCCCCCCAGTAGGTCTTTCTAAGAGACACTACAGAGCAAGCAACGGAGCAACCAGTAAAATTAAAAGTCTGTGCCAGTTTTTTTTTTTTTACAATAAGTTTTATTCAAATTTCCATAAAACAAACAAAACAAAATCATAAAACATTCAAAGACAAAAAACAAAACAAAAATGATTAAACAAAAAAATAAAATGTTGACTTCCCATTTGTCGCAGATCAGTTATAGGTCTACAATATATAACAATCCTGTCTCTTAAATTATATTATAAAATCACTTTTCTCCAGTAGTTATCTTAATTAATCATCAAATCTCATAGCCATTACTTTATTCTTTCCACAAAAAGTCAAAGAGAGGTTTCAATTCTTTAAGAAATATATCTGTCAATTTTTCTCCAAATAAACATGTTGATTAATCCATCTCGTTAATAATAATAATAATCTTATTGTCATAACCATAGTCCAAATAAACATATCGATTAATCCATCTCATCAAATCTGTTAAGTCCAATAATTTCAATAGCCATTATTCCATTATCCATATTAATTCCATCTTCCATCTTCAGTAGTCCTCTTAAGTCCTGTAATTTCAGTGTCCAATCTTCCATTATCAGTATTCCATAATAATCTTGCTGTCATAGCCATAGTCATATAATAAGAGTCTGATGGGAATTTCCTCTATCCCAAATATTTTCTTGCCATCGATTCTGAATAAGTTGCTGAAATATTGTTGTAAAGTCATATCTCTGTTCTTCTTTTTTACAAAATGCACTGGCTCATCTCTTGAGAGTTTTTCCATTGTCACATGGCTGCAGTTAATTCCATAGATTTTCTCTATATCAAGCTCCATCACGTCATTCCAGTCCAGAAAATTATCCAAACCATTGATAACTTTATCTCTAATATCTTCATTAATTTCTTCAGAGATAACGTTAAGTTCCAAACAGTAGATTTTATTTCTAATATCCATAAACTCCAGATCTTTTTCCAATTCCACATTTGTTCCAATCTCCAGGGCTTGTATCTTCCCTTTATTTTTTCTTTTCTCATCTCTGATCTCATTCTCCTCTCTCACAGGATCCCCTATTTCTTTAAGCTCCTGCGTCATTTTGCTTAGTTCCATTTTCAGCTCCTTACTGCCCTGTCGCAGGGTTTGTTTCGTTATCTCAATCTCATCCATTATTTTCTGAAACATAATTACTTCCAGATTCTCAGCCACTTTCTTGATTGCCATTTTTAAAACCACGAAAACAAAACAAAACAAAAATAAAGAAGAACCACTTCTTATTTCAGCAACAATTGGGTTAATATTCCAGGCTTGATGACATCACAGTATAAACAGAGCAGCCTGCCTTATCTCTCTATGTTCAAGAATACAAAACAAATTTAGTTCCCAGCATCAAAACAGTTAGTGGCGTCGTGAAGAAGTAGATTCGTCAAAATAAAATAGACCGAAAAGAGAATAGTCCCAGACAATATAATGTTCCAAAGTTCATATTTTTTATTTTTTTCTCCTCAGAATAGAAATCCCTCTTCTGTTTATATCTTTAGAATGCACTTCCAGGACAGCTTTTTGCAATAGAAACAGAGATAAGCTGTTAATTTCGTGAATAACAGAGAAGAGTTATAGCTCACCCAGAAGTTCTTTAAAGCTGATTCATTTGACAAATCTCTTTTTGCTGCAACAATTTAAACCAAGTAAAAAAAAGAAAGAAGGGTGCTTGCCTGTTAGTCTGTTTTCTCTTTGAAGAAAAGATAAACGTATCGCATTAATCAGATAGAGCTTGTTCGGAAGTCCGTCCAGCATTGCTGGCTGGACCTTTTCTCATAAATTAATGAAATCCAGTCCTCCCAACAAAAACAGGCTTTTGAGGTTGATCTCTACGTTTCTCCCTGCCCGGGAAAAATTTCATCAGTCAAAAAAAAAAAAATGTTCTGACTGATTTATATCTGAATAAGCTTCTTGTGAGGCGGGAGCCCGTCTCAAAAGCAGGCACAAGCGAAGTCACCCTTCCCGGAAGTCTGTGCCAGTTTTTTCTGAACGCTTGTCTTTAACACCAGTTTAAAGAAATACCACTTAGTCTCCCTGCGCCCTCTTGTTTAGTGAATAAAAAGTTCTGCCCACAATAATTTTCTAAGCAGAAAGAGAGAGCAATTGCAGGGGGGCGGGAGGAATGTCTCCTGCTGCTTCTAACCTCCCTTCAGATTGTACTGATGCAGAAAACACACCAGATGCCATCAAATGATGTATTTCAAAGGCTGCTTTCGGATAGAGCTTTGACCTCATGGTAAACCAAACCCTGGCACATGACATCACCCGCTTGGGTAGCTCCTTTAATCCTTTTAATCTGATGGTAATAATGTTGTAGTGCTTTTGCAAAGTGTGATGATGAAGCAGGGCCAGGAAAAGGGAAGCATATTTTTGATAGTGGTGATAGTGTGAGGAAGTTACGGGATTCAACCATAAGAAAATAAGAACATAAGAAGCAGGACATGAACATCTTAAGCTGGACAGGTGCACACTAGCCCTCCCCTCCTCCTGATCTTTAGACAAGGCATACTGCCTCTGATAGCCATCTTGACTAGTAGCGTTGATAGCCTTATCCTCCATGAAAAGTGGTCTGAGCACTGTACCAGAAGCTGTATGTATGTATGTATGTAAATGTTTGCCCCAACTTTTCTTGGAAGAGCTCAAGACAGTGTACATGTTTCTCCCTGATTTTTTGTTCACAATAACCCTGTGAGGTATTATTTATTATTATTATTTATTAGATTTGATTAGACGCCCATCTGGCAGAGGTTAGTCTGCCACTCTGGGCGACATACAGCAAAACACAAATACAGTTCATATAAAAACATAAACAGAGAGCATTAAAAATTAAAGGTTAAAACACCTCCAAAGCTGCACACTGCCATCCTAACCCCCCTCCCACGCCTGGTTAAAGAGCCAAGTCTTCAAGGCCCAATGGAAACAGAGCAAGGAGGGGGCCTGGCGAAGGTCGGTTGGCAGCACGTTCCATAGTGAGGGAGCCACTACTGAAAAGGCTCTGGTAGGTTAAAGGTAGGTTAAGCCTGAGAGAGTATGTGATTTGCCCAAGGTCACCTGGGGAACTCATGGCCTGAGTGGAATTTTGAACCCACTTAAAATTTTGTTTTAATGTATTTTAAAGCCCTGGGCACATGTTACCAAATTCTTCCAAGCTACACAGCAAGTGGATTGGACTGTGAAAGACCAACCCAAATTGTGTTTGCATTTTGACCAATTTGTAGGGCAGTACAATATCTCAGAGAGGAGGTCAAGTCTCTTGCTCCCCTGGTGCATTCACTATAGCTGCCCAATTTCCCTGCTTTATAAAGTTTGATAGAAATATCTGTGGGCTATAGGTACATTCTTAAACCACAAGGATTTTTTGCCTATTAGTGAATAATAAATAAATAAAATACTTCTTTTACTGATGTTTAAAACAATACAGTAACAACAAAATATAACATCACACAACCAATACATAGCCCCCTCCTCCCCTCCCAGAGCCTTCAGTGATTCATCTCCAAGATTTATTATCCTGAGATTATTATATAATCTACAACCCTTTATCTTCTTCATAAAGTCCTATGTATGGATTAGGGTTGCAGATGTGTGTTGAATGTGCTTTAAATGAATGGTGTGGATCTGCCCTAGGTATGATATACATTCATTAGTGAATTGAAAAAATAATTTTAAAAGATAATTTTTTAAACAAGGGAAGGGCTGCAGCTCAGTGGTAGGGCATATGCTTTGCATGCAAATGTCCAAAATTCAATTTCTGGAAAAGACTATTGCCTGGAATCCTGGAGAGCCAATGCTACTCCATGTCATCAATACTCAGCTAGATGGCACCAAATGGCCTCAGCGGTATAAGGCAGATTCCTTTTTTCTTAAAAATGGAAAGAGACCCAATGGCCACAGTGACTCCAGAATGTATTTTAATTACAACATTTATATACCACTTTATTGTAATATATATATATATATATCTTAAAGCAGTTTACAGAAAGAACTAAAACAAAAACTTTTTTGGCAAAAACAGTTAAAGACAGGTATTTAAAAATACTCAAAATAATAAAACCAACAATAAGTTAAAATAGATAAAAAAATAGCTTCTACATGCCTGGGTAGGCTTGATTGGAAACCAAGGCAGCTCACAACAAGAAATACATCCCTTTAAAATCCAGTAACCATAAAAACAAGTACTGTCTGGCACCTGTAACATGGAAAGCACACCTTGAACTTGGCCTGGTAACAAATCAGCTACCATTACAGATTTCAGAGCAGAGGTATTGTGTGCTGATAGGGTCTCACTCATGTCAGCAATTGTGTCACAGCATTCTGCACTAACTGCAGTCCCTGGGTCAGGTTGTGCTACATGGTGATTTCTGTGACCTTTTTTTTAGTTTTGGTTATTGGTTAGGAATCCTGACTGGTTGTAGGATGCTTAGTTTTCTGCTTTACTCATAGGAATCTTGTTGTGGTTGGTATGGTATTGCATTTAAGAAATCATCACTGCCATTTCTTTTTTCTTTTTCTATTTATATTTCATTTACTTTTATCCTCATCCCCTTACATCCATAGAAGCAACAACAGTAGTTCCATGCGCTCTGCTCAACCTTCTCAAACCACTGATGATTCACCTTGTTGGTTGCATGATGATTTGTTTCTAGCCCAATAGTGGTAAAAGAGAATTTACATACTGGGCAGCATGGCTGCAATTGTTGTTCCCAAGCTGCTGCCTATGAAGGTAGACCAAATCATGTGTGCTTTCTCTCTGTCAATTATATTCACTGGAATTGGGTTGGCTGATGAAGTGAATTTATAGCAGCCCACAGGGGAGACAGAAAAGGGTAGAGAATCTTCTTACTCATTTCTCAGACCTCATTCTGAAGTGAAGGGTCAAATCTGTTAAGACGTTTGGATGTTAAAAGGTAGGAGCAGGGCATTCCAGGCAGGAGGTTGCCAATCCTGCTTGGATATGGATATCTTTGCAGAGTATGCCTAGTCCAGCTTTACCAACACACAATCCAAACCATATCTACTGAGAAATACATCCTATTGAGTTCTATGGGCTTAGTCTCTTAGCAAGTGTGTTTAGAATTGCAGCTCTTCAGGGGCATGCATCTTTACTCCTGAGTGCTCCCATCTAACATCTCCACAACACTAGGCTCTTTTCTTCCTACAATGGCCTTCTGGTAACTGGCCTGGCCTGAGGATACTTAAACCCTTTTTGCCAGAAGCGAGTTGGCTAGATTAAATGTTCCCTACCCAGGCTCCATCTTTTAGCTAAGATTTCTGTCTTAATTTCCAATCAGAGAAATGTTTTTGTATGAATTGTATGCGCCAAACAACTGTGGTTGATGCTTAATGTATCATGCTGAATGACATCACGCAGGCATACCCCATGACATCACTCAGACCTGCCCCCAAAATCCCACGGTTTGGGATGCTTCTGACCTGGCAACCCTAACTTACACTCAGAGCGTGGAAGATTACTTTTAAAAAGTAATAAATTACAGCTACAGTTACATGGCCCAAAAAAGTAGTAATTACCGTTACAATTACAGTTGCTCTGAAAGTAACTGATTACTTTACTTTTTCTCAAAAGTAATCACTACAGTTACATTTCAGTTACTTTTTTTTAAAAAATGCCTACAAGGTGCTGGCCTTGGCTGCTGCACATCTAAGTAGCCTAAAACAACATTAAAAATAAACACACACATACAGAGGTAGTAGAATAATTCTTTTTATGCATGATAGCAATGGTGGTGTCTCTGCTGGAAGGGAGGTGGGGAGGGAGGCAGAGGCCACTATGCAGATCTTTGCACATCAAACCAAGTGCAACCCCCCCGACACCTGGCAAGCATAATCTCTCTCATTTAAGCACCTCCTGGACCCTGCCCTGCCATCAACTAAAGGACACTCACCCAAGCAAACATTTTCCCCTGAGATGCAAAAAAGTTAAAATACTGCAAATGCAGCACAGTAGCCAGAGAGGGTGGTGGAGGCACACACATGTTGTCATCTTTCACCTCCACAGTTCTTTATCTCCATTCTGCTGCCGCCGCCTCTTCCTCCTTTATCTATGTTCTTGCCCTCCGGCTCCTTTTTCCCTCCACTCCATTTTTTTAAACAATTGTTTTCTGCACCTCCTCCCTTGTCGCCTCCTATCCACCCACAGACCATGATGATAATGAAAGTTAAAGAGGAAAGCACAAAAGCAGGACTACAGCTGAATGTCAAGAAGACTAAAATAATGACAACAGAAGATTTATGTAACTTTAAAGTTGATAATGAGGACATTGAACTTGTCAAGAATTATCAATACCTCGGCACAGTCATGGAGACAATAATCAAGAAATCAGAAGAAAGCTAGGAGTGGGGAGGGCAGCTGTGAGAGAACTAGAAAAGGTCCTGAAATGCAAAGATGTATCACTGAACACTAAAGTCAGGATCATTCAGACCATGGTATTCCTGATCTCTATGTATGGATGTGAAAGCTGAACAGTGAAAAAAGTGGGTAAGAGAAAAATCAACTCATTTGAAATGAGGTGTTGGAGGAGAGCTTTGCAGGTACCATGGACCGCAAAAAAGACAAACAATTGGGTGTTAGAACAAATTAAACCAGAACTGTCACTAGAAGCTAAAATGATGAAACTGAGGTTATCATGCTTTGGACACATAATTAGAAGACATGATTCACTAGAAAAGTCAATAATGCTGGGGAAAACAGAAGGGAGCAGAAAAAGAAGAAGGCCAAAAAAGGGATGGATTGATTCCATAAAGGAAGCCACAGACCTGAACTTACAAGATCTGAACAGGGTGGTTCATGACACATGCTATTGGAGGTCACTGATTCATAGGGTCACCATAAGGCGTACTCGACTTGAAGGAACATAACAACAACAACAACATGTGCAGCAGCCAAGGCCAGCACCTTGTAGGCGTTTTTTTAAAAAAGTAACTGAAATGTAATTGTAGTGATTACTTTTGAGAAAAAGGCCCGGTGGCAACAAGAGAGCGCCGCGGAAAAACGGCCCGGCGGCGGCGGGAAAACGCGGAAGATGACTGGGGCCGGAGAGGCCGTGGAAAGTGCTAGACCGGCGGCAGTTAGGAGGCGTTGTGGGGGGGTGGCTGGCATTTGGCTGGGGCCTGCCTCCCCGCCCTAGTGCAGGACAGTGGGCCCGGTGATAGTGGGGGCACTGTGGGGTGAGGCTGAGGTGTGGGTGTGGCCTTGGGCCATTGAGGGTGATCTGTGAAGGCATTTTGGCTGGGCGGGCCTGGACCTGCGCCTCCCAGTAGCAGTGGTTGATCTGCCGTCGGATTGCTGTTGCCTGCCGGCCCTCTGGGGCTTGTGTGAGGGGAAGGTGAGGGAAGGAGAGCCGCCGGTGCGCTCAATTGGAGCGCCTGGTGGAATGAAGCTGGGAGGGGAGGGGTTAATAATCAGATTTTAGAATTCTGTGTGGGCCGTTAGGGCTGGGGGATTCTGTTGAGGCCTGGATGGGAGGGGGTCATGTGCATAGCAGAGAGAGTTCCGGTGGGGAGGGCCGGAAGCCACGACATTCAGAGGCTAGGCGGCAGATGCCGGAAAGGTGCTAGGGGCAGGCCAGGCCAGTTTTGGGGAACAAGGGATAGATGCATAATATCCATCCCCTGTTCCGGGCCTGCTCATGACCCGAAGATAACTGGGGGATGTACAGCTCCAACCAATCTTCGACTGCTGTTGTGTAATGCCAGGTCTGTGGTACAGAAAACATCTCTCATCCATGACATGATCATGGATGAGAATGCAGACCTGATATGCATTACGGAGACATGGCTGGACGAGGCCTCAGCTCCTGTGCTTGGGGCCATGTGTCCAGCCAGTTTCCAGTATGCGCAGCAGCCGAGGATTGGTAGGTGGGGAGGGGGAGTGGCAGTTATCTATAGGGGGTCCTTGATTTTTGCCAGACCCCCTCTCCATGAGACCAAGTTTGTTGATTGCATGTACTGGAGGTTGGGCCCTAAGGGCAGTTTAGGGATTCTTCTTGTGTACCGCCCACCCCGCTGCACAGCTGACTCCCTGACCGAGGTGCTAGAGGTTATCTCGGCTGTGCAGGTTCTCTCCCCCAACCTTTTGGTTTTGGGGGATTTTAACCTGCATGCCGAGATGGATCTCATAGGAGCCCCTCGGGATTTCATGGAAACCATGACTTCCTGGGAACTGCACCTTAGTAACTGTGGGCCCACCCATGTAGCTGGTCATGCTCTCGACCTTGTATTTATCACTGGAGGGGGTGGTAGTGCTCTGAAAATGGGGGCTATCTCTTTGAACCCCGTGTCATGGTCAGATCACTATCTGGTGAAAATGGACCTCTTATTGCCGCATACCCTCCGCAGGGGACAGGGACCGATTCGGATGGTCCGGCCCAGACGCCTGATGGAGCCAATTGGATTCCTGAATGCGCTGGGAGATTTGGAGCTGTCTGAAGGCCGCCTGGTCGAAACCCTGGTGACAGAGTGGAATAGGGAGCTCACCAGGGCAATAGACCGGGTGGCTCCGAAACGTCCTCTCCCCCTGAATAGAACTCAGACCGCACCATGGTATACACCACAGTTGCGGGGTTTGAGGCAGGAGGTGAGACGGCTAGAACGCCGGTGGCGGAAATCTCACTCCGAGGACGATCGGACACTGGTTAGAACAGCAATAGCAGTCTACCAAGTGGCAACAAAGGCAGCAAAGAAGGGTTTCTTTGCTGCCTCTATTGCATCCGCAGAATGTTGTCCCAGGAGGTTGTTCCAAGTGGTCCGAAGCCTGGTCGGTCCAGTTGCCCAGGAACCCATGGAGCACTCTAAAGCCTCCTGTGACGCATTTGCAAAACATTTTGCTGATAAAATCGATCGCCTGAAGAGCTTAATTCCACACGCCGTGGACACAGGAAGTGGGCCAGAGGTGATCAGTTGCGATCCGGTCTGGTGGGATCGGTTTCAGCCTCTTCCCTCCGAGGAAGTGGACAAGGTGCTCTCTACTGTGAGACCGACCACGTGTTTGTTTGACCCTTGCCCCACGTGGCTCATTGTGGGCTGCAAAGAGAGACTGAGCGAAGGGATCATGGCGGTGGTAAATGCTTGCTTGGAAGAGGGTGCATTGCCATCTGCCCTCAAGGATGCGGTAATAAAGCCCATCTTGAAAAAACCCTCCTTGGATGCCCAAGATTTAAACAACTTTCGCCCAGTCTCTAATTTACCATTCTTGGGCAAGGTGATCGAACGTGTGGTGGCCAAACAGCTACAAACACACTTGGAGGAAACAGATTACTTAGATCCATTCCAATCGGGCTTCAGGACTGGATATGGAACTGAAACAGCCTTGGTCGCTCTGGTGGATGATTTAAGGAGGGCGTTGGATAGGGGAGAACACTCCTTCCTCGTTCTCCTGGATCTCTCAGCGGCTTTTGATACCGTTGACCATGGTATCCTCCTGGATCGCCTGGAGGGAATGGGAATTGGGGGCACTGTTCTACGGTGATTCCATTCCTATCTCTCTGACAGGCACCAGAGGGTGGCATTGGGAGAGGAGGTTTCAGACCCTTGGCCTCTCAATTGTGGTGTGCCACAGGGTTCTATCCTCTCTCCCATGCTGTTTAACATCTATGTAAAGCCGCTGGGGGCCATCATCAGGAGATTTGGGTTGCAGTGTCACCAATGTGCGGATGACGCTCAGCTCTATCTCTCATTTAAGTTCTCACTGGAGTTGGCTGTGGAGACTATTTCCAAGTGCCTGGAGTCTGTAAGTGAATGGATGGGAGGAAACAGGCTGAAACTGAACCCTGACAAGACCAAGGTACTGCTTGTGGGAGATAAGAGAAGGATAGGAGATATTGACCTGACGCTGAACGGGGTTAGATTGCCCCTGAAGGACCAGGTTCACAGCCTCGGGGTCATTCTTGACTCCCAGCTGTCCATGGAGGCTCAGGTGTCAGCGGTGAGCCGGGCAGCTTGGTATCAATTACATCTGATACAGAGGCTGCGACCCTACCTTCCGGTCCATCTGCTCCCACGGGTGGTGCATGCCCTGGTCTCCTCTCGCTTAGACTACGGTAATGCGCTCTACGTGGGGCTACCCTTGAAGACGGTCCAGAAATTACAACTAGTACAGAATGCGGCGGCATGGTTGATTAAAAACAGCCGCCGGCGGGATCATATCACCCCAGTGCTAGAAGATGTGCACTGGCTACCAGTTGTGTACTGAGCCCAATTCAAGGTGTTGGTGTTAACCTTTAAAGCCCTATACGGTGTCGGTCCAGTTTATCTAAAGGAGCGCCTCCAGCATCACCAAATATGCCGCCTGACGAGATCTGCCTCACAAGACCTTCTCTCGGTCCCACCAGTTAAGACAGCTAGGCTGGTGCGGACCAGAGAGAGGGCATTCTCAGTTGTGGCCCCCGCCCTCTGGAATTCTCTGCCATACGACCTTCGCCATGCCCCCTCCCTGGTAGGTTTCCACCAAGGATTGAAAACTTGGTTGTTTCAGCGGGCATACAGGTCTCCTAGATAGTTTTAGTTTACAGTGTATAGATGTAGGTTGGTGGATTATAATTGTATTATATGTTAAAACTGTATTATATGTTGTATTTTTAATTATGTACGCCGCCTAGAGTGGCCGTTCATTCGGCCAGATAGGCGGCCTAAAAATAAATTTTTATTATTATTATTATTATAAAGTAATCAGTTACTTTCAGAGCAATTGTAATTGTAACTGTAATTACTACTTTTTTGGGCCATGTAATTGTAACTGTAATTTATTACTTTTTAAAAGTAATCTTCCAAGCTCTGACAGACATGCAATGGCAACAAAGACTCTTCCAACAACCCTGATAGAAGTTATGTCAACAGCCATAAAAGTCATCTGCTTTATCAGAAGCAGGTCTCTGAATCATAATTTTAAAAGATTTTGTCAAGAAATGGGAGCAGAATATGAAGTGCTTCTCTACCACACAGAAGTTCACTGGCTTTCAAGAGGACAAGTCTTGAAGCGTTTGTTTGAACTAAGGGCAGAAGTTTCACTTTTTCTCAAAGAAAAAACCCACATAATTAGAAGACATGATTCACTAGAAAAGACAATAATGCTGGGAAAAACAGAAAGGAGTAGAAAAAGAGGAAAACCAAACCAGAGATGGATTGATTCCATAAAGGAAACCACAGACCTGAACTTACAAGATCTGAACAGGGTGCTTTATAACAGATGCTACTGGAGGTCACTCATTCACAGGGTCGCCATAAGTTGACATCAACTTGAAGGCACATAACAACGTCTGTTGCTCTGCCCACTTTTGCTTCTTGTCTCACCCACCTTTTAGGTTGTCCATATGGGAATGCACCTAAAATGTGGATGAGACAAGAAGCAAAAACCGGGCAGAGCAACAGACATGACCCTTAGCTGTGGCTACATTCCAGCCTCACGCAAAAGTCACAGGACTCTCCAACCTGTTCTCATAGTAGCCAACCAGATGCCTCTGGGAAGCCCACAACAAGGACCTGAGCACAACAGCAGTTCTCCCCACCTGTGGGCATACTGCCTCCGATGGTGGTGGTAGAACATAGCCATGATGGCTAGCATCCATTGATAGCCTTATCCTCCTTAAATCTGTCTAATCGTCTTTTAAAGCCTCTGAGATTGGTGGCCCAAACTGCTTCCTGTGGTGGTGAATTCCACAGTTTAACTATGCACTGTGTGAAATAGTACTGTCTTTGATGTATACATGTACTGAAATGTCCAACATTCAGCTTCACTGTATGGCCCCACTGGGTTCTAGTATTATGGGGGGAGGGCCACCCTAGCCACTTTCTCCACACCATGCATCATTTTATATGTTCACAGCTGGGTGCCTCTGAGCATATTCTGAACTCTATGGATTTGTTGTCAGCATCAGAATGGAACTCACAATCCCATCACATAAAATACTACCCCAATTAACTTTCTTCATTTCAGGAGCCTACTTTAGGTGGGAAAAGTCATTTTGTAATTGCTGCTCTTAAACAATTAAGAGGTGGAAACCTTTGTCAATGTGCTGCAGGTCACCCAGAGAGTCCAATCTACCAGTAGATGCCAATCTTCTGCCCACCCTTGCCTTACCGCATAGCATAAGCAAAAAAAAAAAAAAGCAGACATCTCTGCCCTGAAGAGGATCAACTAGGGGTACCCCAACCTTTTTTGGGCTAGGGTGCAAATCTTAAGTCTAAAAAGCACTACAAAATACACATTTAACAGAGAGAGGGAGAAAATGGCAATGCCCCTCCAAAGTCAGGCAAAACACCTACAGATACACCCCTATAAATAAAGCAAAAAAAAACAGGTAGCAATTACATCAAAACAGACATACCTTCTACCAAACCACCAAAAAATAAATACCCCAAAACTCTGTTTCTATATGAGAGGCAGGGAGCCTTGGCAGACATCAAGGATGCATGTCTCTGAAGGCACTATGGTGTCCACAGGCATTCAGTTGTGGCCTCTAGGCATAGACTCTATGTCGGAAAACGGCCACAGCTCAGTGGCAGAGCATCCACTTTGCAGGCAAAAGTCCCAGGTTCAATACCTGGCATCTCCAGGTAAGACTGGAAATGTCCTTTGCCTACAACCCTGGGGAGTTACTGCCAATTAGCGTAGACAATACTGAGCTAGGTGGACCAATGGTCTGACTCAGTATAAAGCAGCTTCCTATATGAATACAGACAGCGGCCACAGCCTACTGGTAGAGCACCTCCTTTGCACACAGAAAGTCCCAGTTTCAATCCCCACCATATCTAAGGGGGGGGGCTGGGAATGTCCCACCTCTGAAACCTTGAAGAGCCACTGATAGTGTAGATACTGAGCCAGACAGACCAATAGTCTGAGTAGAAATGTGAAGGCCCAGGGGGAAAAAATCACATCTTCACATCTCTAGATCTGAGTCAGTATAAGGCAAGTCCTTATATTCAGCCAACACAATATGTGTCTTTATTCTTTCTTTTTTTAAAAAAATCTGGAACAGCCATTGGCACAAAGAATTGCAACCTGTTTTGACTCTTCCCCCACTCCTTTGAAAAGGAGGGGAAGGGAAGGGAAAGAAGAGAGTGACTTTGCAAGAAGAAGAGAAACTTTAAAACATTCCACTGATTAACCAAGGATTCTAGGCACCTTTGAAGTCCAAGTAGAACTCAGTGTATGTTTTTAGAAGTCTCAAACCACTTTTTCAGAGGTTTGGAGACACCCTTGATGTCATTACTCATTAGATAACTGTGAGATAAGTTGAGATAGCGCTGAGATGTTGCAACAATTCCTCATCATCACTAAGGAGTGAAGGAGGAGAGACATGGGAGGGGAAAGTTGCCCTGACAGGCTCAGCTTGTCAAAAGCACCCATCACTGTCATACACATGTCTTGGCTGCCAAACACTGATGATTAATCTTTTCCTTTTTTAAAAAGTTAAAGCCATGCAACAGCTAGTGGGGAGCGGAGGGGCACCAGGATGAGTGAGAGGTGCCAGGACGAGCGGAGGGGATGCGGGGATGAGTGGAGGGGCACCAGGATGAGTGGGTGTGTGTGGAGGGGTGCAAGGATGAGTGGAGGGAGCACCAGGATGAGTGGGGGGTGCCAGGATGAGTGGGGGGCAGGATGAGCGGTGGGGCACCAGGACAAGCAAGGGGGCAGCAGGATGAGTGGAGGGGGTGCGGAGGGGGTGCCAGGATGAGTGGAGGGGGTGCAGAGGGGCACAAGGATGAGTGGAGGGGCACCAGGATGAGTGGGGGTTGCCAGGACAAGAGGGGTGGCACCAGGACAAGTGGGGTGTGTGGAGGGAGCACCAGGATGAGTGGGGGGCACCAGGATGAGTGGAGGGGGCATGGAGGGGGTGCGAGGATGAGTGGAGGGAGTGCCAGGACAAGCCGAGAGAGCATGGAGGGGACACAGAGGGGGCACCAGGAGAAATGGTTTGGGCACCAGGATGAGTGGAGGGATTGCAAGGACAAGCAGGGGGGTGCCAGGATGAGCAGGGGGCGGGTAAGCAGGCTGAGGGGAGGCAGGACAAGCAGGGGGGGTGGCAGGGCAAGTGGGGGAGCAGGGCAAGTAGGCCAGAAAGGGTAACACATACACTTACCTCCACAGCTCTTCACCTCCATTCTGCTGCTTCTGCCTTCTCCTCCTCCTTGCCCTCCAGCGCTGTCTGGCTCTCCACTTCCTCCCTTGTGTCTCCTAACATGGAGCACGAGGGAAGAGCAAAACTGCTCAGAAGCCCAGTGTAAGGCACATGTCTTTTGTCCACCAATCATAGGAGCAGAAGACTTCTGCTTGCTCTCCTCCACGTAATGCCCAAACGTAACACAGGAAATGTTACCGTTGCTGCTAAAAAATAGGGAAATTACTAGTCGTTCTATTACTAGCAAAATGTAATGAAGTTACCAGCTCGTTACTTAAAAAAGTAATAAATTACAAGTAACTTGCTATTTCTAACGAGTTACTTCCAAGCTCTGCTTACACTGACACTTGAGTTTGTACAAGCAATGTTGGTTCAATAAGCACTCCCCAAGATATAAACATTCCTCTTAAGGGGACATGAATTGTGACTATATAGGCTACACACCTAGCCCCAGATTAGCTGATCCACTGACCAAAAATAGTTGTCTTCTTTTTATTCTTTTCTATAGTCTTGTACCAATTTTGAACCAAATTACTACATCATGGGAGACCTAGCAAAGAGCAGGTGATTTAGAGGACATCCTCTTAATTATTTCTTTGTATTTATACTTAAGACCAACATGTGAAAAAGCAATGAACTTAACAAGAAAGATATGTGGAAAGGGTAGCAAAATAGTTAATTGATTATTGAAGTGCCATGTTATTATTGTGATTTCTTTTTTATAGAAAATAATGAATCTGAATCAAGTAACTACAGTATAATATTTCCTACTAGTTTAATAATCACATTGAAAATGGACTTGCTGTTATTCTACATTCTAACTCTACCCAGCTTTATGTCACTTGGAATAATACAGTCTATGTTAACAAAGATGTCAAGGGGATTAGAAAAAGTTAAGAGCATTTTGGTTTGTATCTCTCTGCGGCTAAAGGCCTCATCTGTCTGTGAGCACATCAACCTGCATCTTCTGCCAAGAGGTTTGTGGTGATAGTCCTTATTAGATCTAATCTCTGGTGTCGGCTGTGACATTGCTTTGCCTGTACAAATAATTTAATGAGATTTAGGCATCCACAAGTTAAAATGTTTGTGGGTTATTTTAATTTGGATGCTGAAATGTTTGACACAATGAACTGCTGATGAAGGAAAAATTGGGAATTAAAATGTTTTTGTGTGCACCACACAAGAGATCTGGGCTTCAAAATATCAGTTTAGAAATGTGCAAGCTAAGCGGGAATAAACTAAAAACCCTATAATGGTAATCCAAAAACAGCCACCCTGAACACTATGACAGAATTGAAGGATATAAAACTATGTTTATTATCTTGTTTTTAGCCCCATAACAGAAAGGAAAGGTCTTGGAGAACAGACTATTTCTTGCTTTGCAAATTTAACTTGGTTAAATGGAAGTAAGGTGTAAAATTATAGTATAGTTTCCCAAAGGTACTCAGAGTGCTATGATTAGGACAAAAGGGCACTGCTGTACTAAGAAAAGGCTGCATACAAAGATAATTTGAACTGACAAAGTACACTTGCTGTGTTTTGTTTGAATAAACATTATTTTCTCCAGAATCAATCTTGGGTAAACCAGTTTTGCACATTTGTAGCAGAGGTTTCTGTGCACGGCACTAATTGGCCAGTGATTATAGTGTTTGTAATATAATAAACCATGTAGTTTTTCAATGATTAAAAAATTGATTGTGTGTGTGTGTGTGTTTAAAAAAATAAGATAAGGAGGCAAACATTCAGTTCAGTAAACTTGTATCATATAAAAAAAATGCAAACATTCCACTTGAAGCATTCACATCACTGATAAATTCCTGTCAAACTTCTTATGAAGGTGGGGTGGAAAAAATATGGTGAGTTCTTTTTTAAGATACTTTTGTGCATGCCATAAGAGGTTACAACAGGCAAGGAAAGAATAAAGTGATGAAGATAGCAGTGATGCAGGACAAAACTGGAACAGGATGGATAAGTTTTCCTTTAAGATAGGATGACATATAATTTGTAATCAGAAATCTTTATTTTAACTCAGTATTTTGTTTTTCAATCTACCCCAATCTATTTAAAACAGAATTATATCAATGATGTTGTCTATTTAAAACAGAGCTATATCAAAAATATATTGTCATTTAATAATGTTTCACCTAAGTTATAATCACTTGTAAGCATGCCTGGGCTTCCCAGCAAAGAAAGGTATTTGCAGTTATTGTGCATCTTTTCTCATGGATCCAAAGCAGTTTTCTCTATTTATTTGTGTTAGTCTGTATGTCTTATACAAGAATTCTGGATTCAAGTTGAGGCTCTGTATAGCTTTTGTAGCAATTCATTTCTTGGATTTATTGAGGAGTAGTCAGTTTGTCTTTAACTCTCTTGGCATATTTGGGAAAATGTTTGGAAATATAATGCACCACTTTTGTATTCATTGCTAGAAACAGAGGCACGGGCAAAACCAAGAGTGTTGGCTAACTTTTATGTTGCATGAAAACTATTTATAAATTAGATTAATCATTAATTAATGTAAGCATTGCAATGAACTTAACTAGTTAAATAGTATATTATTTACCTTTGGGTTTCTAGATGGTTTTTAAAAAAACACGTATGTATGCAGACATATGCATCAAGAACATGGAAATCTTTTTTGTGTCCATGTGATTTTAATGAGAGCTAACAAGTATGCATGACAGGTCTATAGAACTGACATCCCTGCTGAAAGTGACACTCTCAGATGCAGCCCTAGTGACATTTAGAGTTTTGAAATTTTGAAATGAGTGCCTATTTCAACTGTATCTAGTTTGGAAAGTAAGAAAATCCATCTTATCCTAGTCACAAGCAGGATGTGCTGTGGACCTTCTGTTTTGCGTTTCTCATAAATGCATACCTAATCATTTATTTTTCTCCATTATTACGCATTATATATGCAACAAAAACTTTCCTTACAGAAGGAGGGAAAAGCTGTGTCTATTTTTGCACTGGTGCACAAATCTGGAGTTTTGTTCAGACAAAATATGGACGAAGTGTCATGCTTTCACTTGAGGGTTTGTTTTTAGATCACTGAATCATTTGTTCTTTATGTGCTGCACATAAAAAACCAATTTTGTATCTGTAGGGAGAAATTGGACACTTGAATAAAATATAATTTTATAGGGAAAGGTGGTACAAAGTATAGAGGTCTGCCTTTCAAGATATCCCCCCCCCCAAAGGGACTCTGCTCTCTGTTG
Source organism: Rhineura floridana (assembly GCF_030035675.1). Lineage (NCBI taxonomy): Eukaryota > Metazoa > Chordata > Lepidosauria > Squamata > Rhineuridae > Rhineura > Rhineura floridana. Next base: position 67,699,321 of record NC_084487.1, on the reverse strand, counting down.
AGATTTTTCTATCAATCCAGATGGGTTCTCAGTGTAAATTATCTGTTCTGTTTGGATGCCAACATATATCAGCCTACTGGGCTAACTCTATTCTCATTTTGTTTATTTTATAATGCATAATATAGTTTTCAAGGGAAGATGAAAGCAAAGAACTTCCTTTGCCAACCCAGGCCACATTCATATTCCACTTTTATTCCCCTTGAAACAGTCATGACTTCCCCCAAAGAATCCTGGGAAGTGTAGTTTGTGAAGGGCGCTGAGAGTTGTTAGGAGACTCCTATTCCCTTCATAGAGCCACAAATTCCAGTGTAGTTTAATAGCTCTGGAAATTGTAACTTTATGAGGGGAATAAAATTAAACCTCCCAGAATTCCTTGGGGGAAGCCATGACTGTTTAAAGTGGAATAATAGTGGGATATATGTATGGTCTGAATATGGCCCCAGCTTCCCAGTAACTCTTTGACCATCCGTCTTCCACTCTTTCATGTATTTTAAAACATGCATATTAACCCAAATAATCTTTGAGTTCTTTATTTTCCCAACAAGGATGTCTATGTGAGTGTAAAATGCTAAGCAAAAAGCTGTGAAATTTACTCAAATTAGTTCTAGGCATTTTAATGTAGTTGAAGTTGCATGATCTTAATCCTGTACATCCAGAGGCCAAACTCCTATAAAAATGGGCACTGCTATCACAAATTTGCCTTTCAATCTCTTTCTGTCCAAAAATAGCATCTTCCTTGGAAAATATTCATTTGACCATTTAATATGGTGTTTTCAAATTTTGCTTTTATCTCATAACCACTTGCAGGGCCGGTTCTAAAGGGCGGCCAGGTGGGGCACTGGTTTGAGGGCCCCTGGAGCTACAGAGGCCCCTGAGGGGCCCCTCAACTCTCCCTCCGCGATCTGCGGCAGGAGCCATGGATTGCAGGACAGGAGGAGCTTCCAAGCCGCCCGCCATCCCCCCGCTTCACCTACCTTTCTCTCTGCTGTTTTTTGCAGTGCGTGCAGGGTTGCCACCAATCAAGATGTCAGTGGAGGTTTCTGTAAGGGGCTGAAGCCTCTGCCGCCATCTTGGTTGATGGCAGTAATGCCTGTGCATGTGTGCCATCAACCAAGATGGCGGCAGAGGCTTCAGCCCCTTACGGAAACCTCGGCCACCATCTTGATTAATGGCATCCCTGCGCGCGCAGGGCACGCAGCCGCAAAAAACAGCAGAGAAAGGTAGGTGAAGCGGGGGGATGGCGGGCGGCTCGGAAGCTCTTGTCCTGCGATCCGCGCTCCTGCTGCGTATCACGGAAGGGGAGTGGAGGGGCCCGGGGCAGGCTGGTGCCCAAAGGCCCCAACATGCCTGGAGCCAGCCCTGAACTTGATCCAAAAAAACCTTGAGGTAGTAATGCAAACCTAATTAAAATGTACAGATCTTGCAATGTTCCTGAAAGAGGCTAAGGATCAATCTTAAGCATGATGTTGGAAGTGTGTGAATGTATCTTGTAACTTTTTTTTTGTACACCTCTCTGTTCTCCTCATATTCATAGTCTAAAGTGACTCTGGCAACTGCTTTTAGCCAAAAAGAGAAGGAAACTTGGGGAGATGTGTTCATGTACTGACATTACTACTAGTTTGGTCCTATGTTTTCAAGATTTCAGGAAAAAGTAGCTTGTTGGGGGTAGTAATGCTTCTCTACATGTGTGCTTTCAACAGATTTTAGATACATATGGATATCTGAAGAAAACTGTGTAGTAGATTTCTTAAAATTATGTGAAATGGCCCTTAATATAACCCCCCTGCCCCCCAGGTGGTCTCCAGTGTTGGAAATTATCTGACTGAGATCAAAGCACTTAGGTGAGGAGGCTGTTGGGAGGTAATCAGCAGGCTAGTTCAATCCCATGCATCACATTGAACTTAAAACTGGAGTCCTGCATGCTCACACTCCCCCCACAGATTTTATATGTGATTGTAATAGACCCAAGTTTGAACTAGTTGTTGGTAATCTTATTTAGATGATACAAATGTTAGAAGATTGAAAGGCAAAATGACCATAAGTGACTACGGTTAGATGTTTTCTAGGTACCTTTTTGACATGATCTAATCTGAACTTTGCTTTTAATTGTAAATGGCTCTGCTAGAATATGCTCTACAACTGAGATGCAAGACCAGTATTTTTATTAGCAAGAAAATGAACATCAGACATGCATAAGCTCTGCAAGGTATCTTGTGGAAGAAAACCTATTAAAAAACAATCTTAAAAGTAGGCTGCAACTTGGTCATCTTTGGAAACTTATTTTCCCTAGGAAATAACTATATGTGTCACCTGTCACACATTGCCTTTCTGTGCAGGAGGCATGTGATATTTGGAACCTTGATCATGGAGGAGTCTTGCAGTGGAAGTCTATGTGTCTGCATAATTTGTCCTGGGAGGCAGTTTCTCCAGACCACACGTACATCCCCCACATGTGATATCAGATGTAGAGGCAGGTAGAAATACAGATGGATTTACTGTGCGACTGAGTCTCCTGTGGGGAATGTGATTATGTAGCCAATCCTTGCAGAAAGCAGGGTTGAACTCATAGCCCATTTGCTGATTGGCAGTGAGTTCAGCCCTACTGAATCAGTTGTGTGACGGAATTCCCTTTGGGGAACTTGATTGGGCAGCTGATCCCTGCAGAAAGCAGGGTGCTATATTGTACTCAAACATGATAATCCAGCATATACATTTTTTACATTAAGGCACTCAGATAAGCCTGATAAATATACAATTTGTGTAGTTATTACAACAAAGCATAAAATTGTTCTGAACAATGGTGTACTAGTAATCAATCATTTCAATACAATATTTTTTCTAAATTCATGTGATGTTAGTTTCTAATTCCTTGGGAAAAACTTTTTCTGTTGACTTTCAGTTTTAGCTGTTTTCGTCAGGCTGAATTCCTCCCACACATCTGGGGATTAAATATAATTCCTCCTGCTAAAACCTCAACCTCCAAAAGGTACTGTCTATGAAAATGTGTATTATTTCTACTTAACATCAAACAATATAATAACCATAATAATTAGGAATCAATTAACTCTTACCATCTGAGTGGAGCCAAACAATTTTTTTTATAACGGCCTACCTGTCTGAACAATTTTTCTTCACAACATCAGTTTTTCACAACATTACCCAAAGAAAGCACTACACTCCGCAGAGCAAGAAATATAGTAAGGTATTTCTATCATAAGAAAAGGAAGGATATGTTATGAATGATACTGCAGCCTATGCAAGTGAGTTGAGGGTTTACTCAGAAGTAAGGCCCTCTGTGTTCATTGGTGCTTAGTACTCTTAGAAGTAGTGTGCACAGGATTGCAGTCTTTTTATATCATACAGCAGCCTTTGAGTGTTCCAATCCATGTTCTGTGCAAAAGTCCGTCGGAAAAGTCTGTCTACCTCCTCCTTTCCTGTAAAGCAACTTTGTAATGGGTAATTTGGAGCGGGTAAGTAGTGGGAGGGGGATGCTCAGTCCTTTCCCAACCCTACATGATATGTGCATTTCCAAACAATTTGCATAATAGGCAAATTAGGCTGCCTGGATTTGGGGAACAGGGTTGCCATTTCCTAATCATTAGCCAATCTTGTTTTACAAATTTATGCTTCCTATCCACTTTAAGTGCAAACATCTTTATTGCCATGTGTTATGACGCGTGTCCTTGGGAACCTGAGTGTGTGAACCTGCCACTCACGTGTCCCATGAAACACACCTCCTTGAGAGGAGAGGGATATTTTGCTAGGGATAAAACAAGTGCTTTGGCAAACAGATTCCTTCCTGCTTTGGAGCCAGAACTCCTTCACATCACTTCAGCTGTATTCCACTGCCCACTCCTGGGCCTAGCATAGGTAATGTCTCCTACCTGTCACTCCTTATAGTAATAGGGTCCTTTGATCTCTTTAGTTTAAAGTTATGAATGGGTTAGGATAATGATTAATGCTGCCACACACCCAGTAATTTTGTAATGCTATTCTCTTTTATCTCAATAAAAGAAAGCTTTGCTTTAGTCTGGTTTGGACCTGCATTTCTTGGGTTATACACGCACAATTTAGGCACATTTCAGGGCAAAGCACTTGTTTTATCTCTAGCAAAAGATCCCCCTCCTCTCAAGGAGGTGTGTTTCATGGGACACGTGGATGGCAGGTTTACACACTAAAGTTCCCAAGGACACGTGTTGTAACACATGTAAGAAGCCCATACAAAGAGCAACACAGGAATTACTTATGTGATTTGAAATGGCAGTCTGGGGAGCTTAAACAAGATTTTAAAAAATGAAAAAGGCTTTGATAATGGAAAGGGAGCTTTGAGACAGAATTATGATGTAGCTGGATTTGTACTAGGTCAGAAAACACTCCCTGCTGTTACGACAGGTGCTCTTGGGAACCTGAGTGTATGAACTTGCCACTCACATGTCCCATGAAACACACCTCCTTGAGAGGAGGGGGATCTTTTGCTAGGGATAAAACAAGCGCTTTGTCCTGAAATGTGCCTAAATGGTGCATGTACACCCAAGAAATGCAGGTCCAAACCAGACTAAAGCAAAGCTTCCTTTTATTGAGAGAAAAAGAAGAATAGAATTACAAAATGACTGGGTGCATGGCAGCATTAATCATTAATATCCTAACCCATTCATAACTTTAAACTAAAGAGATCAAAGGACCCTATTACTATAAAGAGTGACAGGTAGAAAATATTACCTATCCTAGGCCCAGGAGTGAGCAGTTGAATACAGCTGAAGCAATGTGGAAGAGCTCTGGTCCAAAAAACAGGAAGGATTCTGTTTGTCTCAAGGTGTGTGCCGAGACATAAAATCCCTTCCTGGTTTTTCTCCCTGTAGTCCTGCGTGGAGAGCGTTGTTACATGTGTTGCAGCTCAGATCACCCTTAGCCCCCCTTCTCAAGCCTCTTTTTAAAAGACACTATTTCTCTCTCACCCCCTGCAAAGGAGGGGTCTGGGTATGAGGTGATTGTGTGTATGTGTCAGAGCTTGGAAGATTACTTTTAAAAAGTAATAAATTACAGTTACAGTTGTATGGCACAAAAAAGTAGTAATTACTGTTACAACTACAATTGCTATGAAAGTAACTAATTACTTTACTTTTCCTCCAAAGTAATCACTACAATTACATTTCAGTTACTTTAAAAAAAACCTACAAGGTGCTGGCCTTGGCTGCTGCACATCTAAGTAGCCTAAAACAACATTAAAAATAAACAAACACATACAGAGGTAGTAGAATAATTACTTTTATTCATAAGATAGCAATGGTGGTCTCTCCGCTGGTACAGGTGGTGGGGAGGGAGGCAGAGGCTACTACTCAGATCTTTGCATGTCAAACCAAGTGCAACACCCCCACCTAGCCAGCCAGCATAATCTCTCTCACTTAACCACCTCCCAGACCCTGCCCTGCCACCAACTAAGGGACACTCACTCAAGCAAACATTTTCCCGAGATGCAAAAAAGTTAAACTACTGCAAATGCAGCACAGTAGCCAGAAAGGGTGGTGGAGGCCACTTTGTGTGCCAAGTGAAAACACAGTATTCACACACACACACACACACACACACACACACACACAGTCATCTTTCACCTCCACAGTTCTTTATCTCCATTCTGCTGCTGCCTCCTTCTCCTCCTTTATCCATGTTCTTGACCTCTGGATCCTTTTTCCCTCCACTCCATTCTTCACCACCACTATCCATTTTTTTAAATAATTGTTTTCTCCACTCCACCCCATATCACTCTCCGCCTCCTCCCTCGTTGCCTCCTACCCACCCACAGAGCATGAGGAAAGAGCGACACTGCACAGAAGCCCAGTTTGAGGCACATGATTTTCATCCACAAATCAGAGGAGCAGAAAACTTCCCCTGCTCCCCCCAAGTAATGCCCAAAAGTAATTCTGGAAAAGTTACAATTACTCCACAAAAGTAGTAAAATTACCCCTAGTTCTATTACAATCAAAATGTAAAGGAATTACCCACTCGTTACTCTAAAAAGTAATGAATTACAAGTAATTTGTTACTTGTAACTAGTTACTTCCAAGCTCTGGTTGTGTGTGTGTGCATGTATCTTGCTGACCCTGAGAAACTCAGGCTACTTTCTTTGAACAATGGGATCGTTCTGCTAGATGTGAGGGAAGTCTGCCAAGGAAGATAACAATTATTTCAGTTTTTCTTAGTTATGTTTGTTACTTTCAAAATGGCCTTGTTATCCTTTGCACAATACCTCAGAAACGCATAGCCAGCCATACAAGGGTGTGTGTGGGGTGAGAGTTCTAGTTCAGCAGGCTCCAGGGCTTTGGACCTAACATTGCAGCCCCTCTAAATCAGAAATTAACACAAGAAGTTAATGAGGTATGCATGATAAATTGATGTATTTGCACAAAATCAGTTCAAATATAAAGGAGAATGTATGGCCAGCTTGAGTTACAATTGTGAAGTATCCAATGTTATGCAAGTTCAAAAAAGAATTTAGTCCAAAAAACAAATAAACATAATAAATTAGTATAGAACCAGTGTCAGAAAAATAAGAAGAAAACAGGTGATAATATTAGGGAAAGGTGTAGCTCTAGTTAATAAAAAGAATATGGTGGCACACTTATCCTGTGGGAACATTGTCATAGGAAGAAAACAAGAATGAAGCACAAATTATCCGCAACCGGAACACCATCATGTAGTGAAGTGAGGCCTGCACCCACTGCTCATACTGACTAAGATGCGAAGAGCTACTTTAGATAAATCCAAGGGCTTGGGCATCGCTGTATATGATTGTCCTTGAACACCAGGACTCCATGCTATATAACAATCTACCGTTGAAAATCCTGTTTCAAAAGTAATTTGCCATATAACACGGGTAGCTGCTGTTTGAGAAATGTAAACCCAAAACCCTCTTGGTATGCTGACCTAGTCACTCTGAAAATAGGATCCCTGTTTTCAGTTTTCAGTGATGGATTGTGCAAAACTGAGCAGATACAGTCATGATTAGGGTTGCCAGGTCAGAAGCATCCCAAAACCTGAGATTTTAGGGGCGGGCCTGAGTGATGTCATGGGGTGGGCCCAAGTGATGTCATTAAGCATGATACATTAAGCATCAATCACAGTTGCTTGGAGCGTACAATTAAAAAAAATTTCTGACTGGAAATTAAGCTAGACATCTTAGCTAAAAGATGGAGCCTAGGTAGGGAACATTTAATCTAGCCTACTTGCTTTCGGCAAGAAGGGTTGAAGTGCCTTCAGGCCAGGCCAGTCACCAGAAAGTCACTGTAGGAAGAAAGGGGCCTAGTGTTGTGGAGATGTTAGATGGGAGCATTCGGGAATAAAGATGGATGCCCCTGAAGGCTGCAATTCTAAACACACATACTAAGGGACTAAGCCCCCATAGAACTCAACAGGACTTACTTCTGAGTAGATATAGTTTGGATTGTGCTGTTAGTAAAGCTTGACGAGGGATCCTCTGTAAAGACATCCATATCCAAGCAGGGTTGGCAACCCCCTGCCTGGAATGCCCTGCCCTTATTTTTTAATGTGGCTGCTCCAAACTTCTTTACAGATTTGACCCTTCACTTCAGAAAGAGATCTGAGAAATGAGTAAGAGTAAGAAGATTCTCTACCCTTTCTGTCTGCATAGATGCCCTCATCCTTCCCCTGTGCCCAGCAGAAACTCTGGGCCAGGCAGGACGCAGTGGCATCTCATAGAGGACACCCTCCCCTTTCATGGGGTGTATGATTTGTCCTGGCCCAGAGCAGATTTTGGGGTGGGCACCCCCAATTATTTATTTTTCCTGTATGTCTTTTTCTGCTTTGATTTTGTATAGATGCCCTCTTCTGTGCCCTGCGCCCAGCAGAAGCTCTGGGCCAGGCAGCACGCAGTGACATCTCATAGAGGACACCCTCCCCTTTCCTGGGGTATATGATTTGTGCTGTCCCAGAGCAGATTTCGGGGTGGGTACCCCCAGTTACTTATTTTTCTATGTGTTTTTGTCCATTTTGATTTTGCATTGATGCACCCGTGCATGCCCGGTGCCCAGCAGAAGCTCTGGGCCGGATGGGATGCACTGGCATCTCATAGAGGACACCCTCCCCTTTTCCTGTGGTATATGATTTGTCCTGTCCCAGAGCAGATTTTGGGATGGGCACCCCTAGTTACTTATTTTTTCCTGTATGTTTTGGTCTGCTTTGATTTTGCATAGATGCCCTCATCCTTCCCCTGCGCCCAGCAGAAGCTCTGGGCCAGGCAGGACGCAGTGGCATCTCGTAGAGGACACCCTCCCCTTTCATGGGGTATATGATTTGTCCTGTCCCAGAGCAGATTTTGGGATGGGCACCCCCAGTTACTTATTTTTTCCTGTATGTTTTGGTCTGCTTTGATTTTGCATAGATGCCCTCATCCTTCCCCTGCACCCAGCAGAAGCTCTAGGCCAGGCGGGACGCAGTGGCATCTCATAGAGGACACCCTCCCCTTTCCTGGGGTATATGATTTGTCCTGTCCCAGAGCAGATTTTGGGGTGGGCACCCCCAATTACTTATTTTTCCTGTATGTCTTTTTCTGCTTTGATTTTGTATAGATGCCCTCTTCTGTGCCCTGCGCCCAGCAGAAGCTCTGGGCCAGGCAGCACGCAGTGACATCTCATAGAGGACACCCTCCCCTTTCCTGGGGTATATGATTTGTGCTGTCCCAGAGCAGATTTCGGGGTGGGTACCCCCAGTTACTTATTTTTCTATGTGTTTTTGTCCATTTTGATTTTGCATTGATGCACCCGTGCATGCCTGGTGCCCAGCAGAAGCTCTGGGCCGGATGGGATGCACTGGCATCTCATAGAGGACACCCTCCCCTATTCCTGTGGTATATGATTTGTCCTGTCCCAGAGCAGATTTTGGGATGGGCACCCCTAGTTACTTATTTTTTCCTGTATGTTTTGGTCTGCTTTGATTTTGCATAGATGCCCTCATCCTTCCCCTGCGCCCAGCAGAAGCTCTGGGCCAGGCAGGACGCAGTGGCATCTCGTAGAGGACACCCTCCCCTTTCATGGGGTATATGATTTGTCCTGTCCCAGAGCAGATTTTGGGATGGGCACCCCCAGTTACTTATTTTTTCCTGTATGTTTTGGTCTGCTTTGATTTTGCATAGATGCCCTCATCCTTCCCCTGCACCCAGCAGAAGCTCCAGGCCAGGCGGGATGCAGTGGCATCTCATAGAGGACACCCTCCCCTTTCCTGGGGTATATGATTTGTCCTGGCCCAGAGCAGATTTTGGGGTGGGCACCCCCAGTTACTTATTTTTTCCTGTATGTTTTGGTCTGCTTTGATTTTGCATAGATGCCCTCATCCTTCCCCTGCGCCCAGCAGAAGCTCTAGGCCAGGCGGGACGCAGTGGCACCTCATAGAGGACACCCTCCCCTTTCCTGGGGTATATGATTTGTCCTGTCCCAGAGCAGATTTTGGGGTGGGCACCCCAGTTACTTATTTTTTATGATTTTATGACATCATTATGTATTTATGATAATATCAGAAGCCTGATGATTTTGATTGCATAAATGTATTGTTATTCTTGATGGGGAGAGTCCCCCGATCACAGTGATATACAGGGTACCCCAACATATATTTTGGGTTCAGAGACATGTTAAGTTTGGTTTGAAGTTGCTGTAGTTGTCTACTCTTCTTTTTTAGTGTTTTGAACTTTCAAGCAAATAAGGAACTAGGAACCAACTTCAGCGTTGTAACAGTTAAATAGATTAAACAGTCGTGGGGGGGCGGCTGACATTTTGGTGTATATCTCGGGAACCAGACCACCTAGAAACTTTTTTTTTTAATTGATGCTGAGAATCCGGAGATTAAGGGGTGCTAGCTGGAGAGCCAGAGGGCTCCCACCCAAAACCGGAGACTCCGGCCAAAAACGGGAGACCTGGTAACTCTAGTCATGATATATATAATCTCATTTTAAATGCTCTATATTAGTTGAACTCAACTTACTATTTATCCAAGGCTGTACTCTTGGCTATTAATTAGCACAAAATTTGTCTTGCAGTGTTTGGAGTCAGAAGGCCAACTTGAAGAAAAGATGAAGCGTGGTTAAGGCTTTATATTTCTTTCTAATGAGACTGTTTTTAAAACTAATGGCTGCAATGCAGATTGCTGTAGAAAGTAAATATTGTTTCCTGACAGTTTATGAGCAACAAAGACAGCACAGTGAAAAACCTCTCCATGTGCATGTAAATGCCCATCCTTTTCCTGCAGGAAGATAGTTGCCATCAGTGATTTCTCTTCTAAAGTAAGTGTTCAAATAATTTATTTTATGTGAGCTCCGTGGCTTTGATGGATTGCCATTTTATTGCTATTTCCAGAAGTTATTAAGGAAGGTCTCTCTGGGAGGGGAAATTCGCTGGGGTGGTATAGTCAGGAGGCAACTGAAGAGGAGAGTGTGTTCATAAATTATAGGTACAGAAATTAATATGCAGCAGAAAATAATTTGAATGTTTTTCTTTGTATTTGGCTTGGGAAAGTGGTTGTTAAAGATGAAGTGATAAGGTTCATAGTTTGGAAAGTAGGGGCATTCAATTTTATGTTAGATTCTGTTTATTAGTGTTGCATACCGCATTGTTTCTTAACCTCGGTAGAAGGTTTGTGAGAGCTCAACTATTCATGGCTGCGAGCTTACCTAGAAGTAAGCTGATTTGATAATAGTGGGATTTACGTCTGAGTAAACTTGCATAGGATTGTGGTGTTCATTCTGTTTTTCCTGTATGGAAAAAAAATCCTGTCCATTATAATGATAAAACAATGCAAAATATAAAACATACAGATTTTTTTTAAAAAAAGGGGCGGGGAAAGGAGAACCAAACAATATGACTTGCTTTTGTTTATTTTATTCTTGTGTTTTGAGAAAAATCAAGGACACTTAGGATCAAATGTCTGATATTAATTGCATGGTGGACAAAAGTAGGGTTGCCAGGTCAGAAGCATCCTAAAGTGACTGGCGTCGCCCAGAGTGACTAGTTAGCCAGCCAGATGGGTGACTAAGAAATCCAATAAATAAATAAAACCCTGAGATTTTGGGGGTGGGCCCAATTGATGTCATGGGGCGTGCCTGAGTGATGTCAAGGGGTAGGCCCGACTGACATCATGTGGCGGGTCCAAGTGACATCGGGTCTGAGTGATGTCATGGGGTGGGCCCGAGTGATGTCATTAAGCATGATACATTAAGCATCAACCACAGTTGCTTGGCACATACAATTCATACAAAAACATTTCTCTGATTAGAAACTACGATAGAAACCTTAGCTAAAAGATGGAGCCTGGGTAGGGAACATTTAATCTAGCCAACTCGCTTCTGGCAAAAAGGGTTTAAGTGCCCTCAAGCCAGGCCAGGCACCAGAAAGCCATTGTAGGAAGGAGCCTAGTGTTGTGGAGATGTTAGATGGGAACATTCAGGAGTAAAGATGCATGCCCCCGAAGATGCTGCAATTCTAAACACACTTACTAAAACTCAATAGGATTTACTTCTCAGTAGATATGGTTTGGATTGTGTGTTGGTAAAGCTTGACTAGGCATCCTCTGCAAAGATATCCATATCCAAGCAGGATTGGCAACCCCCTGCCTGGAATGCCCTGCTCCTACCTTTTAACATCTAAATGTCTTAACAGATTTGACCCTTCACTTTAGAATGAGGTCTGAGAAATGAGTGAGAAGATTCCCTACCCTTTTCTGTCTCCCCTGTGGGCTGCTATAAACTCACTTAATCAGCCAACCCAATTCCAGTGAATATAATTGGCCGAGAGAAAGCACATATGATTTGGTCTATGTGAATTCTCTTTTACCACTATTGGGCAAGAAACAAACAACAAGGTGCATAATGAGTGGGTTTAAGAAGGTTGAGCAGAACGCATGGAACCCCTGTTGTTACTTTTATGGATGAAAGGGAGTAAGGGTAAAGGTAAATGAAATGCAAATAGAAAAAGAAAAGACAGTGATGATTTCTTAAATGCAATACCATACCAACCACAATAAGATTCCTATGAGTAAGGCAGAAAATTGAGTATCCCTCAACCAGTCAGAATTCCTAACCAAAACTAAAAAAATCCTGGCAGCCCAGGTCACAGAAATCCCCATGCAGCATAACCTGACTTGGGGGCTGCAGTTAGTGGCACAATTGCTGACATGAGTGAGATCCTATCAGCACATAATTCCTCTGCTCTGCACTGGTTGCCGATTTGCTACCAGGCCAAGTTCAAGGTGTGATTTGTTAAGGATGCCACATAGTACTTGTTCTGCTCTTGTAGGAAACCGATCCTTTAGTGTAGCAGCACCTACACTTTGGAACTGCCTGCCTATTGACATTAGCAGGTGCCTTCATTGTACTCTTTTTGGCACCTTCTAAAAATATTTTTGTTTAGGCAAGCATGTAGAAGCTATTATTTTTATCGATTTTTAACATTGTTGGTTTTACTATTTTGAATGTTTTTAAATACCTGTCTTTAACTGTTTTTGCCAATAATTTTATTGTTTTAATTCCAGCTATAAACTACTTTGAGGTTTTTTACAATAAAGCAGTATATAAATGTTGTAAATAAAATAAATAAATAAATGTTGGAGTCACTGCGGCCTGTGGGTCTCTTTCCTCTTTTGTAGCAAGTCAGGCCATTTGGTACCATCTAGCTCAGTACGGATGACATGGACTAGCATTGGCTCTCCAGGATTCCAGGCAACAGTCTTTTCCAGAGATTGAATTTTGGACCTTTGCATGCAAAGCATATGCCCTAACACTGATCTACAGCCTTTTAAAAAAATGTATCTTTTAAAATTGTTCTTTTCAATTCACTAATGAATGCACAGCATACCTAGCACAGATCCACACCATGCATTTAAAGCACATTCAACATATATTTGAAGCACATGAATCCCACTACAGAATCATGGAAACTGTAGTTTGTTAGGATGGTGGGAACTATAACTGTGAGGAGAAAATTTCACTTCCCAGGATTCTTTAGGGTAAGTCATGTGCTTTAAATGCGAGTTGGATGTGCTTAAAATGTATTATGTGGATCTCCATTCCTTCATAAACTTTGCCTACATATAAATCATTTTAATTAAATTTTTAAATGGAAATAAGCTATAAAGTTTACTTGGTAACCATGGGCTATGCAGCATCTCTCAGCCTAACCTGCCCCTCAGGGTGAAAAGAACAGAAGGAGACCATGACTGAAAACCAGTTGCCGGAAGCCTCAGGAGGAGAGAGTGTTCTTGCACTCAGGTCCTGCTTGCGGGCTTCCCCCAGGCACCTGGTTGGCCACTATGAGAACAGGATGCTGGACTAGATGGGCCACTGGCCTGATCCAGCAGGCTCTTCTTATGTTTTTATGTTCTTATGACCACCCCAAGAAAGAAGGGCACACTTAACATGTAGAGGAAATAATCATTTGTAAATAATAATTTACAACCATAGTATGAAATCGGATACATATAAAAACATATTAAGAAATATTTACATAAGCATGAATGTCAAAGAGGTTTATTATTTACACAACCTGTAAATATATGTATAGTGCAATCCTATGCATGTTTACTCAGAAGCAAGTCCCAATGTATTCAATGGGGTTTACTCAGACAGTGAAGCATGCATGCGACTGCAATTCAATGATAAAGAATGTTCTTCACTCACCTAATCCAAAATTCAGAATCATGCCACTTTAAGGTGTTTTGGAACTGTTTTGCAGCAGAACTTAGAGCAACTAATAGAAGTTGCGGGGGGGGGGCTGACGTTTTGGTGTATATCTTGGGAACCAGACCACCTAGAAACATATTTTTTTTTAAAAAATGAAAGCTGAAAGTCCGCAGATTAAGGTGAGTCACCCAAAGACCCGGAGAGGACCCCCAGTCTCCAGACAAAAGCCAGAGGACTGGTAACCCTAGACAAAAGAGAACCCTCTACAACAGTTTACATTTAACACTGAATTTTCTTCAGTGCTGACAGTATAAAAATCTCAGCCCAAGATACAAAAGATGGTTGAATTCATGTATTGCAGATTACTAATCTAAAATATACTTTTAAAATCTTAAATTCTAGGGCAGCTTTGAATCTGCAAATTATGTTATTTTGCTTCAAAAGGTGAAGAGAAACTGTTCCTGCAAGTGTAGAGATTAAAAAGAGCAGGAAAATAATATTAGTTTGAGCACTGTGTAATAATCCTAGCAACTAAATTTTTCACAACAAGCAATCCTGGGGACAGGGGCAGGGGGGAAGCACACACAGTATTCAATGTTCAGGCACTTTCTGATGGAAGGAGTTAGTACTGCTTTTGATTACACTGACAGGGCTATGTTTTTCAAAAGTCTCTTCTTGTGCTATCCAACCAAATGTACATGTTTTCTGAATTCTATACCAACTTAAATGCTTGCGTGCAAACAGTGGTGGCTTATGTCCATTGTTGACTGATGGGGCAGAAAGCAGGAAAGCCAATAGGAGGTGGAGCTAGAGGCAATGACAGGCAGAGTCAAGAGCCAATGACAGATGGAGCCAATGAATTCTAGTTTTGTCCCCATCCTTCTTGTTGCTGAGTTCTACAAGAGCAACAGTAACTCTAAGGAGGAAGCTGACAGGCAGTGCCACCCTGTGGACTGGTTGTAAGTAAGAAGGCAGGTAGGTAAGGCAGACGGAGCCTCGTGGGCAGTGCTCCATTTGCCCTAATGAGACAGCCTCCACTGCTTGCATGTTATGGAAAGCTCTAAATCAGAGATAGCTACTTTTGGAAATAGACTGAATTATAACCTATTAAAATATATTTTTAATCATCTTTATATCTTTCTGCTTTTTTTGCATCATCAAAAGTATACCTCTGTTGTGTTGTGTGCAATTCAGCTACAAATCCTGCAAAGCAATATCATGATATGCCATCACTGTGAAATAGATAGCCCGGTAGTGCTTTGTGGATCACATGGAAAGAGCCGTGCTGGATTCGTCTCAGGGGTGGAGAACCAGTGGCACTTTCAGATCTTTTTCTATTATTATTGTTGTTTTTGTTGATGTTGTTGTTGTTGTTGATGATGATGATGGTAATTTCATTTGTTGGTCGCCTCATACCCAACGGTCTCTATGTGACTTACAACAGATTTTAAAACATACAATATAATGCTAAAATAAAAACACAATATAAAAACGTAAAACCCAAACAAAAAACACACACCTCAAGGCACACCTCAAGGACCAAAGGCCTGAGTGAAAAGGAAGGGCTTTGCCTGGCCCCTAAAGATAGATAAAGAAGATGAGCATTCCACAGGCTGGGGAGCACCACTGAAAAAGCCCGTTCTCATGTTGCCACCCTACAAGCCTCCTGTGGAGGTGTGTACCTTCAGGGTTGTTTTGAATGACCAGAGATGAGATGCAGACAAGAGGTTTGCTTACAAAGAGTTAAAATTTATTGAGTAACTTACAGCATTCAGCCAAGTATTCCCAATAAAAGTGGATCAGTCCCACCGCTCTGCAGTAGCGGACGTCAGAGACTGAACACCCATACTAGGCACAGGTCATGGTTATATAGCATAAATCTTGGCACATATCATTGGCATACACATGAAGTTACATATATGATTAATGAGAGTATACACTTTGAAGTAACATATAATGACATCTGTTGCATATAATTGGCTGTTCTGACCTTTTCACAGAACATCTTCAAAGCAGGCTAATTATTAGAAAACTATAGTATCTTTCCAGGTGCACCTTGGCATCCTCCCTTGGCAAACTACATAGCTACCATTTTTATCTTCATCTTCACTAACAAGCATAGTTTATCATTGACCGTTACTTGACTTGTGCACTAACAAGCCACAGCTGCACTATCTGCCCATTGACTGTCCTTCGACCCATCCATTGAATCTATGCCTATCAGGGCTCTCTGAAGTTTAACAAGGTACTTTCCAACATCATACTGGGCAAGCCTTCATATCCTCATTAAAACACCTAGATTAGACTGCAGGTGGCTATGAGGTGATTTGGCATACCCAAGGATACTGGGGCCTGAAAGGGGAATACAAGCTTCCAGGTAATCACAAATACATACTGACTATATTGATTAACTTAAGGCTATTATTGCTAATACGATGTGCTGGCACAGGGTATACATTCCACCCCTGGATGGTCAAAGGACGTCAATGTCTTCGCGTTACATTCTCTTCTTACCCCGAGGGGCCGGTTCTTCGTTGCCCTAGTCGTTTGACCCCAAGGGTAGTTTTTTTTTTTTTTTTTACAATAATTTTTATTCAGATTTTCATAAAACATACATAACAAAACCATAAAACATTCAAAGACAAAAAACAAAATCAAAAATAGTTAGACAAAAAAAAATAAAAAGTAAAATATTGACTTCCCATTTGTCACAGATCAAATCAGTTATAGGTCTACAATATATAACAATCCTGTCTCTTAAATCATATTATAAAATCACTTTCCTCCAGTAGTTATCTTACTTAATCATCAAATCTCATAAACATTACTTTATTCTTTCCACAAAAAGTCAAAGAGAGGTTTCAATTCTTTAAGAAATATATCTATCAATTTTTCTCCAGAAAAGCATGTCGATTAATCCATCTCATTAATAATTATAATAATCTTATTGTCATAACCATAGTCAAAATAAACATTTCGATTAATCCATCTCATCAGAATCTGTTAGGTTCAATAATTTCAATAGCCATTATTCTATTATCCCTATTAGTTCCATCTTCCATCTTCCATCTTCAATAGTCTTGTTAACTCCAGTAATTTCAGTGTCCAATCTTCCATTATCAGTATTCCGTAATAATCTTGCTGTCATAACCATAGAAATATTAACTTCCCATTTGTCACAGATCAAATCAGTTATAGGTCTACAATGTATAACAATCCTG
The DNA here is from genome assembly GCF_030035675.1 of Rhineura floridana. NCBI lineage: Eukaryota > Metazoa > Chordata > Lepidosauria > Squamata > Rhineuridae > Rhineura > Rhineura floridana. The sequence continues at coordinate 67,682,425 of NC_084487.1, read as the reverse complement.
TCTCTTAAATCATATTATAAAATCACTTTCCTCCAGTAGTTATCTTACTTAATCATCAAATCTCATAAACATTACTTTATTCTTTCCACAAAAAGTCAAAGAGAGGTTTCAATTCTTTAAGAAATATATCTATCAATTTTTCTCCAGATAAGCATGTCGATTAATCCATCTCATTAATAATTATAATAATCTTATTGTCATAACCATAGTCAAAATAAACATTTCGATTAATCCATCTCATCAGAATCTGTTAGGTTCAATAATTTCAATAGCCATTATTCTATTATCCCTATTAGTTCCATCTTCCATCTTCCATCTTCAATAGTCTTGTTAACTCCAGTAATTTCAGTGTCCAATCTTCCATTATCAGTATTCCGTAATAATCTTGCTGTCATAACCATAGTCATATAGTAAGAGTCTAATGGGAATTTCCTCTATCCCAAATATTTTCTTGCCATCCATTCTGAATAGGTTGCTGGAATACTGCAGTAAAATCATATCTCTGTTCTTTTTTACAAAATGTACTGGCTCATCTCTTGAAAGTTTTTCCCTTGTCACATGGCTGCAGTTAATTCCATAGGTTTTCTCTATATTAGGCCCCATCACATCATTCCAGTCCAGAAGATTGTCCATGCCATTGATAACTTTATCTCTAATATCTTCATTAATTTCTTCAGAGATAACATTGAATTCCAAACAGTAGATTTTATTTCTAAAATCCATAAATTCCAAATCTTTTTCCTGTTCCACGTTTGTTCCAGGCTCCAGGGTCTCCTCTCTCACAGGGACCCCTATTTCTTTAAACTCCTGGATCATTTTGCACAATTCAATTTTCAGCTCCTTACAACCCTGTCGCAGGGTTCGTTTCGTTATCTCAATCTCATCCATTATTTTCTGAAACCTAGTTACTTCCAGATTCTCAGCCACTTTCTTGATTGCCATTTTAAAAGAAAAATATAGGAGAACCACTTCTTATTTCAGCAACAATTGGGTTAATACTCCAAACTTGATGACATCACAGTATAAACAGAGCAGCCAGCCTTATCTCACTATGCTTAGGAAAACAAAATGTAGTTCCCAGGATCGAAACAATTAATGGCGTCGTCAGGAAACAGATTCGTCAAAATAAAATAAACCAAAAAGAGAGTAGTCTCAGACAATATAATATTCTTCAGAATAGAAATCAGGAATAGAAATCTCTCTGCTGTGTATATCTTTAGAATGCAAATCCAGGACAGCTTTTTGCAACAAAAACAGAGATAAGCTGTTAATTAGTGCATAGCAGAGAAGAGTTATAGCTCACCGGAAAGATGTCCAAAGCCGATCAATCTGGCAAATCTCCTTTTACTGCAACAGTTTAAGTCAAGTAAAAAAATATAGAAAGAAGGGTGCTTGCCTGTTAGTCCGTTCTCTCTCTAAAGAAAAGATGAACGTGTCGCTTTATCAGATAGAGCTTGTTGAAAATCCGTCCTCCTTTGTCGGCTGGACCACGTCTCATAAATCAATGAAATCTAGTCCTCCCAACAAAAATAGGCTTTGAGGTTAATCTCTTCGTTTCTCCCTGCCCGGGAGAAGTTTCATCAGTCAAAAAAAAAAGTTTTGACTGATTTATATCTGAATAAGCTTCTTTTGCGGCGGGAGCCCGTCCCAAAAGCAGGCACAGGCTAAGTCACCCTTCCCGGAACGACCCCAAGGGTAGTTTTAACTAGTTACCCATTAAAGCTACGCCAGCGGGACAAACATATGCAGATTAATATAACACCACAAATAAGAGTGATCCCAATGGAGAATAATTATTTTCACCAGCCACCTATTCCCTGAAACCATTCTACAATAGGATTTAAGAAAAAATCTTCTTCCAAATGCTTTATTTCTACTGCCACCCCTCCACTGGGAAACAGGGCCCAAGCATACTCAGCTGAGCTGAAAATGTCTTTTTGCCATCTGACTTTCCAAGCTCTATAATTTCCCATGAAAGGACTTCCCAGGGTTTTCTCAAATCTATGTGGACCCCATAACAATCCCAGAGAACATCTTCTCCACAAATCCAATAACTCCCATTAGGGGCTACCCAGTTAATGCCAGGATGCAGGGTCCAACTAGTACATATCCAGCCCTGCTCACTATTACTGGGATTGGGACACTTGTGCACTGTCTGACACCCTCTATTGAAGCCCACTCGCCTCTGGAATTTAGCTTCTGTTCTATTATGCTTTACTTGTTCCCAACAGACTTCAGGCTGTGGTGGGACATTTACTCTCAAGGGGGTGACCCATCCTAACCCATCATGTACAGGGTATCTATTCTAACTGCTCTGGCTTGGGTGGCCCTCACATCAAACCATTTGAGTCCTCCCTCAGTATCATGTGGGGTGATTACTAACTGTAACACTTTTTGCAATTGTTTGGTTTCATTTAGGAAATCATGAAACGCACACAATAAGCTTTTATTAAAATTCACAACATATCCATTAAAGGAAATCAGCAGAATGATGAGACATCAGTGAGCAGATCTAGCAATCATATCGATCTTCCAGCTGGGCCAGGCTATAGCTGAGTTCTAGGCATTAACTTCAGACGCTGTCCAGACCAATGGAATGCAGCATAACATCCACAAGCATGCAGTGAGCTTCATCAGAACTGAAAAAGGAAGAACAAAGAACTTAATTCTCTCCCTCCCCCCAACCAACTATACACACTCCCGCATACTAACTGACACACCATAATAAATCTTAAGCATTCAGCAGCCTTTTTTTTAAAAAGGCAATGCTAAAATCATCGAGAAAACGCTCTTATCGCACACATACTCACAAACCAGCATACAGTTTCATGTGCATAACTTCATCCACATGGCTCTTTCCCATCATGAGTTTCAGGAGGTTCTAGTTCAAGCTGATTTCTTCGGCCACAGGCAGGGTGCCAGGATTCCTCCCCAGGAACCGCTGTGTTTCCTTGGCAGCACGCAACAGGTCTTCTGTTGAAGAGGCCATCCAGGGATCTCTTCTGCTGTTAAGCCAACGACTTCCAGCAGCTGTGCCCACACGTGCCCCCCTGCTTCCTGAAGCGAAGGAGGATTCACAAGCCGCTCCATGGGTGACCCTCCCCCCAGGGGCCCTCTCTGACTGAGTAGATGGCTGGCTTCTTCCAGATTTCTTCCTTTCCCGTGCTTCCAATCCGACCTGACTGTCAGAAGTTTGATTTGCTGTTTCAGACCGCTGGTTCTTTCGATTAGGGCGGCTGCTCTTGGAGGGTAGATCCAAGCCACCCCTTCCTCTTCTGCCCATTTCTTTACTTCTTTACTCTTTGCCCAGGGGCTTATGTAGACATGCAGGGACACTCTTGTCTCACCTGTGATCACTGCCCAAACAGCACACCATTCCACCCCCTGACTCAGCTGATCTTGCTCTTCTTCCCAAGAGAGGGTTTGGTCTTCCGGCTGGCAGGCAACGGCCACTCCCTGCTGCAAGCCAGTGTCCTTATCGGGGGGAATCTTCTTTATGACCAGCTGGCCTAACCCCCCCAGGTTGGCAGAAAGAAATTGTCTCTGTTCTCCCTCACAACTTCCTGTGTAAATCATGAGCCCAAACAGAGACAGGCAACCCTCCCCCTGCTCCTTGCTTTTCACACGCACAGGGCGCTGGGTGCCTCTCACTGCCGAAGTTTGCCCAGGGACCGTGCTCATCAGAGGAACTGCTTCTCCCTTTATGGGGTCATCATGGCGCATCCCAGGGGCAATGTCACTGGGGGACTTTAACTCACTCATCTCTGCAGGCACTGGGAGCTCCGCTTGGACTTGAACTCCCACCTGCTTCTTCCCTTTCGCAGCAGGCACACACACCTCCAGCTTTTCCTCTTCCATGGCCGGCACACAGGGAATGAAGGGCTTCTCTTCTGGCACTGTCTCTGTAACAGGAGCACACAGAACACAAAGATCTGGTGGGCACGCCCCTTCTCCCTGCTCTGTTTCTTTAGCCCACAGAGTGAAAGGAGCTGGCAGCAGCTGCCCTCCCACACATTCCTTCTCCTGTATTTTCTCGCACGGAGCAGAGGAATTCATCTGCAGCACCTCCTCTTCAGCCCCTACTTGAACTTGCTCTAAAGTTTCTTCCCTTACCAGGGGATTTGCTTCCAGCTCTCTGCAGTCCTCCCCCCCGGCAGGCTCTGGCATACACACGGCTTCTTCTTCTTCCTCCGTTACTGACGGCAACTCTTCGCAGTCCACCCCCTCCAGCTGCTCATTCACCATCTGGGTCTCTTCAACCACCCCAGTCTGGGTGCTCTGCAGCTGGACGTCTGGGTTACTTTTGATCTCTTGCCGTAGCTGCACAGATAAGGCTGCCACCTCACAGGGGGTCTCTTTCTCTTCAGAGAGGCTCTCGAATATCTCTTCTCTTTGCTGCCGGGGCTCCCGCAGGGCTCTCATCTTCTCATATGGGGCTTCCCCCCCTTCTTCAGACACAATCACTCCGTCTTCTCCCTGGCTGTCACCCTCCTCCCGTTCTTCAACTTGGGGGTTCCGGCTGGGAGAGTTAATAATTCTACGCACTTTGGCATGCTTCAGGCATTTCTTCTGGGCTCGGTAAATTAATCTTCCTGCCCATTTTTCAGCTTTACACCACAGGTTTCGTACCCTGCTCTGCTTTCTAGCTGGTGTGCAGTCTTCCTGTGCTTCATTAGTGGCAAGACTGTCCTGCAATGTTTCTCTAATCAGGACTGTCCTTTTCGGTGGCAGCGAGGCTGGGCCGGCTCCTTCTTAGGCCTGGAGCCTGCTCTGGAAAGGATGGCCGGCTGCTTCACCCCTCATGCTGTGGGTGCCACTGGGTGGGAGCGGCCGTGATTGGGCTCAGCAGTCTCTGGCTGGGGGGGCCCATCGCGGCCGCTGCCACCCAGCGGCGCCCATAGCATGAGGGGTGAAGCGGCCGGCCATCCTTTCCGGAGCAGGGGAACTGGCTCCAGGCCGGGGCTAAGAAGGAGCCTGCCCAGCCTGGCCTCCACTGCCACCGCCTCTTCACACCTCCTGCTGAGGCTGGCAGGCCGCGTGGGCCCCATCTTGGCAGCGGTTACTAGGAGACGGCGTCCGAGCGGCCTGCCAGCCTCAGCAGGAGTGGAGGCCGGCCAGGGCCAGCTCCTTCTTAGGCCCGGAGCTGGTTCCCCTGCTCCAGAAAGGATGGCCAGCTGCTTCACCCCTCATGCTGTGGGCGCCGCTGGGCGGCAGCGGCCGCGATGGGCCCCCCCAGCCAGAGACTGCTGAGCCCAATGACGGCCGCTCCTGCCCAGCGGCACCCACAGCATGAGGGGTGAAGCAGCCGGCCATCCTTTCTGGAGCAGGCTCTGGGCCTAAGAAGGAGCCAGCCCAGCCTCACTGCCACCGTCCAGCACCCTCACCTGGGTATAGCACAGACAGAAACAACTATGGCGGTCCTCCTGTCTCTGCAGTGCAGTCCCTGCCTGACTGACAAAGGGCGGGAAGGCAGCCAGACACAGCCGTCACGCATGCGTGTGTCAATCACGCATGTGTGGCTGAGGGGGAGACTCGAAAACTGGAGATCAACATCTTCTGTGTCCATCACGCATGCGTGGCTGAGAGGGAGACTCAAAAGCCGGAGATTGACGTCTTAATAGAACCTATGGCCGGAGGTTGGAGACAGCCCCCTTTTGCCGGAGACTCCGGCAGAAAACTGGAGACCTGGCAACCCTAGTTACAATAGTTTAAAATGCAGTATTAAAAACAGTTGAAACAAATTACAGCCACAGGAATAGAGTACAGCAAATATAAATGAATGTAGCAAATGTACATCTCAAAAACAAACAAATCCCTTCTGCAAACTGCTTTTTTATATATATAAGACAAAATCCCTCATTTCCCCCCTTTTGGGGGGAAAGGACATGGAACAGGAAATGGAGGGTTTCTTCCTCTCCTAGGAATGTAGCAAGTTTCCTGGGAAGCACAATTCTAGGCAGCTTCATTTCTCTTGTTTCTAAATTCTATTCTTTTTTTTCTTTTATTTTTTGCAGGAGAAGGGTTGGTGGAACAACTTCAAGAAACTAGATTTTTTGAGGGGGTGGGGGAGTGTTTCTTCACACACATAAAAATACATTTTAAAAAGTTCTGCTTTGCAGACAAACCAGTCCTACTTCTCATCTGGATAAAATATACATCCTTTTTAGGGTTTAAATGGAAAGGTTAAATGAATACATATAGGTTTGTAAAGGAACCTGTTGCTGTTTCCCCTTCCCCACCCTGTTATTCATTTGACCCCACACTAGAATGGTTGGGCCATGCGTCCAGTGCTTATTTTAGCCTATTTTAGTTTGTGTTCATTTGTCTGATAGTAGTGAGATTCTATTCTTGTATTTTATTGATTGTTATTAATCTATTGTAGTGATTGTAAATGCTTTGTGAGACAATTGTTCCAAAAAGTGGCATATGAGCCTTTTAAATATATAAATAAGTTCACAACTGAAACAGTCAATTACTAATGCAACTCTAATAGATCTCAAACAATGGCAGGAAGATTCATATAGGGAAAGTGTTCTTTGAGATGTGATGTTGCTGGATATTTAGGGATTTCAAGGCAATTATCAGGCCCTTGTTTCCAAAAGCTAATAGGTAGTCAGTGTCAGGAATAAGGTTTTAGTACACCTCTATTAGGCAATGGTAAACCACCTCTGAATACCACTTACCATGAAAACCCTGTTCATAGGGTCGCCATAAGTCAGAATCAACTTGAAGGCAGTCCATTTCCATTTTACAGGTTTGGGAATTATTTCCATTAATTTATTAGGAGTAACTAAAAAGTCACAAATGAATTTCGATATATCATCTTTTTTCCTCTTCCTAGTTTCTTTAATCTTTCTAAAGAAATAACAAGCAAAGCAATGAATTTCAAAAGGGTGATGTGATTATGTGTCTCATCCTCCAAATTACTTTTATTCAAATAATTCAAGGAGGCGGTGTCTGTTCTGAAGACGTTTTAATGTACCTTTTGATGGTGTGCCTTGTCAATGTAGGTCACACATGATATATTGTATTAATTGTCTATGTGCTGTTGAAGGAATAGATGTCTTTAATATCCTGGAGAACTAGCTGGAAAGGTGGTTGTAGTTATTTTTATGTTCTCATTTCTCAACAGAAACAACTGTCATTGGGGGCGGTGAGGGAGAGACTGACTATATAGGAGACCTGCTTGAAGGCAATTAACTGTATATATGAATAGTGTTGTTGTGTTTACCCCACAGAACCAGAAATTTAGACCTTGAGAGACAATATCATGTATTTTGACCACGCTTTATTCAGAATGTAGGGTGTGAACTCTTCCTTTGGCTCAATGATCAAAGACCCGAACACTGCCACATGTCATTATGCCAAGCTGTTGTGGTTCTCTGACTAGTTTGTTCCGTACGAACAGTTTTATTCTTTTTAGGCCATTCTACATAGTATGCAGAATGCTGTGGTGGAATTCTGGAGATTTCATCTGAAGATTTGAAGGGTGTTTGTCCATTGCTCCCCGTGTGGAAACTCTGTGCATATAGTAAACTATCATATTAGGAAAAGAGCTATGTTTCCTCCCTGAAGGGCTTTTTTTGGTGTGCGCTTGCAGATTGGTTGACGTTTTGACATATAATAAAATCTATCTGCATTGTAAAGTCAATTCACACCTCACGCTATATGATGTGTACAACAGCTGTTCTAAAATGAAAGGTGAATGTTATTGCAGATGTTGGATCAGTCCAAATGCATGTCTAGTCCAGCATCCTGTTTCTCACAGTGGCCAGTCAGGTGCCCTGGGAAGCCCACAAACAGAATATGAAGGTATTAAACCTTCTCCTGATGTTGTCCTCCAGCAACTAGTATTCATTGGCTTACTATTTGTTCAGTGAAGTTCAGGCAAAGTGGTGACACAAGATTCTCTGTGTGCATAAATATCCTTTTGTGTTGGGAACAGTGGAAGCAATTTTGTCACTGTAAGAGTTACTTTAGCTGATCTCCCTTTATGGTACTAATTTGAAGGGTGAGATCTCTTTGAGAGACTGTAATTACAAAGAGCTTTGTTTGATCTTGCATCAGAAGCCAAGCTGACCACTTAACAAAGTGAGAGAACTGTTGCCAGAGCTGGTCAGTTTTACACTTAGTTGGCTTGATCTTGTACGCAGAGCTGGCTTCTTTTGCTTTAATTTCCACTTTCTTCTCTAATCATTTCTTTCCCTTCTTGGAAAGTCTTGATGCTGCTGTGTTGGTTTTCTGCACATTTTCGTTTAACTTAAAAAAGGATATTTTTTGTTTCGTTCTACAAGGATGTAATGATGCTGTATAAGCTGTCTTGCTCCCTTTAAGAAGGAAAGATTGTGTGTGTGTAGAATAACTGGGCATTTATCAGTCTTGCTGTAGAGAAATGAAAGATAGCATCATACCCCAAACCACAATTTGTCCTTGGCAGCGAACTCTTGAATTGCAGAAATGGCAGAGACAGGGTTTTTTTCTCTGTTTTTATATAATGGTGGCATAAAACCTCCCTGGCAAAACATTCTTGGATTGTAGGCCTTGAAATGACTTTTTGTGGATTTTGTTATGACTTCATATCACCTGGGAAACAATAACTCCTGAAAGACTGCATGTATATTTCCTTTTGTCCTCCTTTACATCCATCCCTCTTCAGATACCTGTTGTGAATGCTTTAATAATTATGTTAAATGTACAAAAATAACAGATGACTTACTAATGTCAAGTTTTTGGAAACACAGTTCAGTTTAAACAGGATTAGTTTTATCTAACATTTATTTAAAGTGTTTTCTGATCTGAAATATTTAACATGAAATTGTTAAATTCTGTTCATATAGCTTATTAGTTTACCATTAGATAGGCATCAGGCTACTTCACATAGCTAGGCTATCACTAAATAGTAACTGTCATAGGCAGAGCGTGAACAGATGTACTCATCAATGAAAGTTTTCAAGTTTTAAACTGGCAGCATGGGCCTGTAGGTAGTAAAGCAAATGCAAATCTTAATAATAATAATAATAATAAAATTTTATTTCTAGGCCGCCTATCTGGCCAAATTAACGGCCACTCTAGGTGGCGTACATAGACTAAAATATAACATAGAGTAAAATATAACATATAATACAAAACAAAACCCCAGTAGTCTATAGACATCCCGAGCAGCAGGTTCACGCACACATACACACACACGGTCTCTGGCCCCTTCAGCAGTTGCTGCTTTTGTAGCTGGAGAGAGACAGGGCCCCGCCCTTCCAGGCCAGGTGGAAATCAGCCAGAAATGCAGGGAGCAGGTCTTGCAGAAACTCACACAGGTAGATGATCTCTGGCCCCTTCAGCAGTTGCTGCTTTTGTAGCTGGAGAAAGACAGGGCCCCGCCCTTCCAGGCCAGGTGGAAATCAGCCAGAAATGCAGGGAGCAGGTCTTGCAGAAACTCACACAGGTAGATGGTCTCTGGCCCCTTCAGCAGTTGCTGCTTTTGTAGCTGGAGAGAGACAGCCCCGCCCTTCCAGGCCAGGTGGAAATCAGCCAGAAATGCAGGGAGCAGGTCTTGCAGAAACTCACACAGGTAGATCTTCATTGGATGCTGCCTTATAACGAGTCAGGCTATTAGTCAGCTATCATATCACATTGAATATCAGTGTATCTCCAGGATCTTAGGCAGGGGTCTTTCTCAATCCTACCTGGAGATGCTGGGTATTGAATCTAGGACCTTTTGTATGCAAAACATGTGCTTGACCACTGAGCTATAGCCCAGACAGTGGTCTTGTTAGAGAGCTTCAGAAGTCATTACTCAAGATTACTTTTGTACAGAGATTTCTACATTTATACCCCTCCTCCCTAGTATCTCTCTGTCCTCCATACAAGCAGGAAAGAAGCATTATCACAAGTAAAGGAAACATTCCAGCTAGGTGAAAGCACTCAAGGAGTGTACACAGTGCCAGTGAAGGTCATGGTAGAGGAAGAGTCCCTATGGCTTGATACAGAGTGTGGAGGGACACACTTGGCTACCTGGCCTGTCAGGGCCAGCTCTAAAGGGCAGCCAGGTGGGGCCCTGGCTGAGGGCCCCTGAAGGGCCCCGCATTATGGTGGGGGAGTAACCCTCCCCTTCTGCAGCAGGCTCCCTGCTGCGAATCGCAGAGGAAGCTGCCCACCCGCTCACCGGCCCGCTCACTGGCCAGCCTGCTTGCTCCCTCACTCGCCCTCCGCCCCTACCGGCACCCTCGCTCACCCTCCCTCTGCCCACTTGCACTCCTCCACCTTCTCGCCCACTTGCCCTCTCCGCCCACTCACCTACCATCCCACCCCCACTCACTCACTCGCTGTCCCGCTCCCCCACTCACTCGCTTGCTCCACTCACTCACTCCACTCGCTCGCTCCCCCACTCACTTGCCTGCCTGCCTGCCATCCTGCTTGCTTGCTTGCTTGCTCGCCTGCCCGATGCCCGCTCCTCTGCCCGCCTGGTAGGTAGGTAGGTGGGGTGTGTGTGTGTGCACCAGGGCCAAGGGCAGGCTGATGCCCAAGGGCCCCAGCATGCCTGTGGCCAGCCCTGTGGCCTGTACATAGCAAAGTAGGTAAAATGTACATAAAAGGTCTATTTTGTATTCCAAATATACATAGCAGAGTGAAGTAGGTAAAATGTGCCTCAGTGATGGCAAACTGAATGTGGAAAGGCTGGATGATTCTGCCTTGATCCAGTTTGCTTTGGGGTATGGGATTTATTTTATTTTTATTTTCTTACATTTATGTTCTATGCTTGTTCCACCATGGAACACAGGAGGCATACATGTGGTTCCCAGGCTGTCACTGACTAGACCCAGCCCTGCTCAGTTTCAGCAAAGTGGTGGCCTCATGTGCCTTTACACCATACTCTGGGTTAGCAGATCAATACTGGTTGCAGGAAGAGATGCTGAGGATGATCTGTTAATTAAATTTATATCCTGCCCTTCCTCCCAAAGGAACCTAGGGCTGCAAACAACAAAGCAGCACAGTACAATTAAAAAGAAATAAAATAAAATCATTTAAAATATTTTTTAAAATATAAACATCTAAAAACTTTAAGAACATCTAAAAACATTTGGATTGCTGCATATAGAAGTTGCTGGACATAGATATGAGAAAACAAGAGCTCACCAGCAATAGAAATTATACAGCAAAATCTAGGACTGAACCTCAGAAGTACTCTGCGAGAACCAGAGAGGTGTCTCCTTCCAAACTTATGAGACCAGTGTTGAGGAATAGGCACTTACAGATCTGGATAGCATTAATACCAGTATCAATAATGAGCAATTAATTGTTTTCTGGACAAATGTTCAGTGCCTAGTTTCTAAAGAACTTCCTGATTATGGTGATGTTTCAAATGCCCTATGGGCTCATTTTCCTCAGAAATATAGGCTTCCTCTCTGCTAGATCTATGTGCCTTGGGAATTTCCCAAGGGATGCCTGGACACCAGGGATAATATTCAATGTAGCCCTACTCAGAATAGATCCATTAAAGTTAATAGATATGACTAACTTAAGTTTATTCATTTCAATGGGTCTACTCTGAGTAGGACTTAGTTGAATACAGCCCCTGGAGATAATCTTGACTGGATGGTTTTGGGGTTTTTTTGCTCCCCCACCCAATGTGGCATCTGACTTTCAATAATGATGAATCAAGCAGGGAAGTTGACTTAACTTTCTCATCATGCATAGAACTCTTTTTCTGTGCCTGATGTGGCCATGAAACTGCAAGGTGCTTTGAAAATAGACTCTTAATTGTAAATGAGTTTCCTTAGGTACATTCCACTGCCAGTTTTCACTTTGTATTTGTATGGAGGGTGGGGGTTGTGCAGGAGTCCATTGCAAGCCCTTATGAAATGAATGAGACTGTGACATAATCAATCCCTAGAGAACTGCTTTGCTGGATTAAAACTAGTGCTATGCTGAAATCTTTCCTCTAATTTCTTGAAAGTTTTCTTCCTCTGTACAAAAGGCTTCCATTTTTTATGCCTCATTCTGAGATCACTTTAAAATTTCTTTAGCATGTTGGTAGGTGTGGGGTTATTTTTATTGATTTATTTTACAATATTTATATCCCACCTTCCATTGTAAAAACAATGCTCAGGTTGAGGATATAACATCTTAACAATAACCAAAAAGGCAGCTGAGTGTTGTTGTTGAGTCTGAATCCTAGCAGGACAGAGGTGCTATGGACTGGTGGTTCCCAAGTTTGAATTATTGTTCAGTTGCCTGCTTTGAATGGGTTTGTACTCCTCTGAAAGTGCAGGTTCATAGTCTGGGGGTGCTCCTGGATCCGTCTTTGTCACTAGAGGCCCAGGTGACCTCAGTGGCCAGGAGTGCCTTTTACCAGCTTCAGCTGGTAAGACAGCTGCGGCCGTTTCTAGACACAGATAGCCTGACCACTGCTGTCCATGCACTGGTAACCTCCAGTTTGGATTACTGTAATGCACTCTATGTGGAGCTGTCCTTGAGGTTGGTCCAGAAGCTGCAGCTGGAGCAAAATGCGGTGATGTGACTGCTTACTGGGGCAGAGTATCGCCAACATGTCACCCTGCTGCTGAAAGAATTGCAGTGGCTGCTCATTAGCTGCCAGGCTAAGTTTAAGGTGCTGGTTTTGGTATACAAAGCACTATACAGCTTGGGACCAGGATACCTGAAAGATTATCTTATCCCTTATATACCCAGTCGATCACTACACTGTGCAGGTGAGGGCCTCCTGACGATACCATCTTATCAGGACGTCCGTTCTGCACAACATAGGAAACGGACCTTTCATGTAGTGACGCCTGCCCTTTGAAGTTCCTTCCCCTTAAATGTTAGACAGGTGCCATCTCTGTTATCTTTTGGGCGCCTACTGAAGACCATCCTATTTCCACAAGGCTTTGAAGTAGAGACTTTATCCCAGTCTGCATCTGTGTTGGAATTGCTTAAGATGTTTGTAAAGCTTTTTTAAAAAGATATTTGTAAAGATGTTTTGTTTTAATATATTTAAAAGTCTGTTTTTATGATGTTTTATAGTGTTTTTAGTGTTTTTGTTTGCCGCCCTGGACTCCTACTGGGGGGAAGGGCAGGATATAAATTTAAATATAATTAAATAAATATTGCCTGCCCTTAACCAGCAGATCCCATGGTGGGTTACAGAAGTCTAAAATTCATATTAAAAGCAATTAAAAAGAAATTACATTCACAAGAATACAGTGAGTCCTGAAAACATGTATCTCAAGTACTGAAGGGTAAAGAGGTGCATCTTTAGCATTCACTGAAAACTGTACAGTGAAGGTGCCAGATACATCTCTGCGGGAAGGGAGTTCTACAACTCAGGAGCTGCCACAGAGAATTCGCTCTCCCAGGCCACCCCCACAAACTTCTGAGGGCGGTAGGGTTTGTAGGGAAGGAGGTAGTCTTTCAGATATTTGGGACTTAAGTCATTTAAGACTTCATACACACGTGTAAGCACCTTAAATTGAATCCAGAAATGAACTGGTAACCGATGCAACTGTTTTAGAACAGGGGTTATACAAGTTCTAAAAGCAACCCCTGCTGGTATTCAGGCCTCTTCATTTTGGACTAGTTGAAGTTTCCAAGTTGCCTTCAAGGGCAGCCCCATGAAGAGCGCGCTGCAAGAATGGAGTACTGTGGCCAAGTTGTCTCTGCCCAAAGGGGGCTGTGGCTGGTGAAACAGCTGGAGCTAGAAATAGCCACTCCTAGCCACTGAGGCCACCTGGGCCTCAAGCGGCATTCAATGTGTGACTATCGATATGTGATTTACATTATGTGTCTTTTGGTTTCACAGAATACATAACAGTGGCAGCTAGCATACTGAATTAATCAGATCACAATATACAGAGGTTTTAAGCTTCCCTTATTGTTGCAAGGTGGTTTATTTATTTATTTAAAATATTTCTATCCCACCCTTCTACCCTATAACTGGGCACTCAGGGCAGCTTACAAAAATAAAATCAAGCACATACACAATAAAATTGTAAACAATAAAATCACAAAAACATTAAAAACTTTAAAAACAATTAAAATACATAAAATACTATACACACACACACACATATAGGGAGTGGTACTAAAGGGTACTACAAGGGTAAAATTTAACGTAGAAGGCATAAAATCTTAAAATCAGTGTCAGGTTCTACCTTCAGTCCCTCCCAAAGGCTCTCCGGAACAAGATGGTTTTGAGGTTCCAGAAAACCATCAGGGGAGGGAGCAGAGCAGACTTCTTGGGGTAGGGTGTTCCAAAGCTTGGGGGCCACAGCTGAAAAAGCTCTCTCCTGCGTGTGGTTGAAATGGTGTGTGTCTTTCTTTTCAGTAAATGTTTCTCCATCACTCTACAGCTTCCCTGATTGCCCCAGCTTCCTGAAAAAACCCTGCGGAGGAGTTACTACATGTCTTTCTCTGGGCATTAGTTGAAGTATGAGCACTAAGAAAGGCTGCATGGTGCAGACCACTAGTGAGATTTTCCGGGATGGTGTAAAAGCCGGAATGGAATGGAACAGGCCAGAATGGGCCCTTTATAAAAGAAATTGATGCCAAAAACACTGGGATGTGTTAGAGACACTTGAGAACAACATTTAGGAACAAAAACCATTCCGATAGGATTTTTTATTAAACCTTTAACAATCAAAATGACCTCCGGAACGGAATGAAACAGCCCAGAACGGTGACTTCCCAGCGAGCCAGACCCACCAAATTCACCAGTACAACATGACTACATGGAATGCATGCAATAAGACACAAAACTTCCATGCAAACCACGTTCCGATACCCGTTCCGGGCTATAATACACTTTTATGTAAAACAGCCCGGAATGGCGACTTCCCAGCAAGCCAGACCCACCAAATTCACCAGTCCCACATGACTACATGGGATGCATGCAATAAGACACAAAACCTCCGCGCAAACCACGTTCCGATACCCGTTCCGGGCTATAATACGCTTTTACATAAAACAGCCCGGAACGGCGACTTCCCAGCGAGCCAGACCCACCAAATTCACCAGTCCCACATGACTACATGGGATGCATGCAATAAGATGCAAAACGTCCGCACAAACCACGTTCCGATACCCGTTCCGGGCTATAATACGCTTTTACGTAAAACAGCCCGGAACAGCGACTTCCCAGCGAGCCAGACCCACCAAATTCACCAGTCCCACATGACTACATGGGATGCATGCAATAAGATACAAAACGTCCGCACAAACCACGTTCCGATACCCGTTCCGGGCTATAATACGCTTTTACGTAAAACAGCCCGGAACAGCGACTTCCCAGCGAGCCAGACCCACCAAATTAACCAGTCCAACAGGACTACATGGGATGCATGCAATAAGACACAAAACTTCAGCACAAACCACGTTCTGATACCCATTCCAGGCTATAATACGCTTTTACGTAAAGCAGCGTGGAACGGCAACTTCCCAATCAGCCAGACCCACCAAATTCACCAGTCCCACATGACTGCATGGGATGCATGCAATAAGACACAAAGTAACTTTTCCAAGCTCTGTTTTTTATCAATTTTAACTTTGAGAAGCTATGTTCCCCACCAGCTATGGAAAATGGCAAAGTTAAAGGAATCTGTAGATCTATAAGAATGTTTGGAAAACTGTGAGTTTATTTTCACAAACTTCATTGTTTCTTCAGGATGGACTTTTTCTTAAGTTGTCTTCACTTTGTGGACACTGCCACAAAAGGACCGCCATAGGCAGGGCAGGGCTAATCACAAAATGGCTGCTGTGGGGGTGTTAATAGTCCCAATATTTATTAACGCAAACATAATACTCATTTCATAGAGAGCCTAAAGACAAGTAAGTTGCCCAAGAACCTTAGTAAAAGGCTGGGGTAGAGCATACTAGCCCCCAAACTTAAAGCCACTCCTTTGAATCCACAGTCTTCTGCTCCAATATAACATCCATTTCACAGAAGGCAAATCACCTCTAAATAAAATACACCATACACACATACACACCCTTTCCCTTCCACATAGGCCCTGGGTCTTCCATTTTTTTCTTCCTTCCCCAGCCCCTGGCCTAGAGACCCTCAATTTTTTCCTTCCACCACAGTAACTAATTTTCCTTCTTCCACTGAGGCACAGGTACAGCTCCTTACTTGCTATCTGCTCCACTTATCTCCTTGGAATCCACATGCTCTTCTGCTGATAGTGTCTAGGTAGTACTATTCTCTCTCTTCTCTCTACTGTTCCTGTCCAATTAGAAATCTTCTCTCTGTTCTAATTAGTGTTCTTATTGGAGAAGGAGACAGTTTTGACTAGTCTCTTTTGTCTCTGTCGGTAGTGTCCTTTTCTGATTCTGTGGCCAGTTATGATGGTCAAGGGCCTATGAAAACTG
This sequence comes from Rhineura floridana, assembly GCF_030035675.1. NCBI lineage: Eukaryota > Metazoa > Chordata > Lepidosauria > Squamata > Rhineuridae > Rhineura > Rhineura floridana. The sequence goes on along the minus strand of NC_084487.1, from coordinate 67,666,069 downwards.
TGTTAGTAAGAGTTAAGAAAAGCTGGTTATTATAATTATAATTGTGTGATGAAGGGAGCACAGAAAAGCAGACTTTTAGATTTGTGATAAAGCAGCTTCCTTTTTTAAAAAAACAAAAACAAATTCAGAATTGGGAAAATTAGTGATAACCGATAAAACTTGTAATGTTACAAACCGCATTTGCTACCTGGCCAGCTTTGTCTACCAAAATTTCCCTAGCTCAGTGTGGATTTTCAAGACTACTGCTGAATTTAATATGATATTCTATGTACTATGACTATGTGTTACTTAGGTAATATTGATAATGTGTGTTATGCTATCCAAGATCCCTTCTAACTCATCGTTCTATGTGGATGGTATTGGTTGTTAGGTGAGTACTTGTAACATGGAATGGTATCTTCAGTTACATAGACTCCATGTATCTGTTCCACCAAATAGACAAATTGGGGACTTTAGGTCCACCACTCAATCACCAACAGTCTTCTAGTAAAAAGGTATTGATGAAGTTGGAACTAACCATAGCATACGATTCCATATCATATCACCTAAATAACACATGGCCCTTGACAGCTGCAAGTTTCCAGCATTTTGGATCTTGAGTGAACAAGGAAAGCCCATAACACAACATCCTAAACTGGAAAGTGTGTGTGTGTGTGTGTGTTATGTGCCTTCAAGTCAATTATGACTTATGGCGACCCTATGAATCACCGACCTCCAGTAGCATCAGTTGTAAACCACCCTGTTCAGTTCTTGTAAGTTCAGGTCTGTGGCTTCCTTTATGGAATCAATACATCTCTTGTTTGGCCTTCCTCTTCTTCTGCTCCCTTCTGTTTTTCCCAGCATTATTGCCTTTTCTAGTGTGTCATGTTGAAAGGTGTTTTGTTACTTGAAAAGAAATACTATACATCTCATCATAGTGGGGAAGATACCGGATGACTTGTTTGCCTGCTCAATCTGCTCCTAAGTGGTGATGGGCAACTTCAAGGCTCCTGCTGTCCCTTTTACAATTCTTTTTCTTTATCCAGACTTGGTCTGGACAGCTCTCAAATAAAGGACACCTTCAAATGGAGGTTTGTTCTCTAACAGCCCTTCAAAATAGAGGACTTAAAGTATGAGTTACTTTAAGGCTGCATAGACAGCACTGGGGCAACTGCAAGATGAGAGGCAGAGAGGCTTGATGTGGTGGAGAAAAAGAGAAAGGCATAGGTCATAGTGTATAAGGGCAAAAGTGGAGCTAATAGAGAATAAATGCAAAGGAAACCAGTTGGCTAAATATGTGGCTAAAATGCTTTCCCAAGATTAATGTACTAATGCAGCCCTTGAGTTAATCACAATGTGAATCGTCATTTCTGCCTTGTGTTGCTCTGTGCCTGACTATAGATTTTAATAAATTCAAATCATATTAGAACCATCTCTGACCCCACACAGACAACATTAGAGCTGTTGTTCACCCTGGTAGATTGTACTGTTGGCTCTAACAGAGCTTGGAAGATTACTTTTAAAAAGGAATAAATTACAATTACTGTTACATGGCTCCAATTACAATTGTTCTGAAAGGATTTGATTACTTTACCATTACTCAAAAGTAATCACTACAATTGTACTTCAGTTACTTTAAAAAAATACTAGAGTGCCTACAAGGTGCTGGCCTTGGCTGCTGCCCACCTATGTCTTCTAAAACAACATTAAAAATAAACATACACAGACAGAGGCAGTAGAATAATTCTTTTTATCCAATAGATAGTGGTGGTCTTTCCACTGGTAAGGGAGGTGGGGCGGGACTACTCAGATCTTTGCACGTCAAACCAAGTGCAACCCCTCCCCCGCACACACTCAGCCAGCAAGCATAATCTCTCTCACTTAACCACCTACCGGACCCTGCCCTACCACCAACTAAAGAACACCCACCCAAGCAAACATTTTCCCCTAGATGCAAAAAGGTTAAAACACTGCAAATGCAGCAAAGTAGCCAGAGAAGGTGGTGGAGGCCGCTTTGTGTGCCAAGTGAAAACACAGTATTCACACACACACACACACACATGTCATCTTTCACCTCCACAGTTCTTTATCTCCATTCTGCTGCTGCCTCCTTCTCCTCCTTTATCCATGTTCTTGCCCTCCGGCTTCTTTCTCCCTCCACTCCATTCTTCTCCACCACCATCCATTTTTAAAAACAATTGTTTTGTCCACTCCACCCCCGTCTCACTCTCCACCTCCTCCCTCGTTGCCTCCTACCAACCCACAGAGTCCAAGGGAAGAGTGATGCTGCACAGAAGCCCAGTTTAAGGCACATGGTTTTCATTCATAAATCAGAGGAGCAGAAGACTTCCCCTGCTTCCTCCCCCAAGTAACGCCCAAAAGTAATGCTGGAAACATTACAATTACTCCTCAAAAGTAATAAAATTACTGCTTGTTCTGTTACAATCAAAATGTAAAGGAATTACTCATTCCTCAAAAAAGTAATGAATTACAAGTAATTCGGGTTTTGTAACTAATTACTTCCATGCTCTGTGTTCTACAAAGTGGTGAGGAGGATTTTATTGCTCATCAAGGCTAGATGTATGATAGAATGTGTTGCCTCTCTCAAATTAGATCACTAATGGTACTAGAATTTTTATATGAAAATCCTATGCATGTTTATATAGAAGTAAGATCTTTGGAGTTGAATGAAATCTACTCATAAGTAAACATGTACAGGATTGCAGCCTTTGGCTAATTCACAATATCCTGTAAACCTTGATGAGGTGATTTTGAGACATATTCTAATTTTAGAATTAAAAGGTCATGTGTTCACTTGTATTTAGTTAATAGCATGAAATCTTTGCAATGTGTGTTATGGCTAGAGTAAAAACTACTTTTTTATTCCATTGCCAATGAAAATAATTTATACTTCTAAATTTAATCTAATATTTATTATTCACTTCATGACATATGGTTGTTGCCATTTCTGTTTCTTTTGGTTCCTTCAGCATGTGGATTAAGGGCACATTAATAGAATCCTGCCTTTGTATAGTATCATGAGGAACACTGTAAAACAGAAGATCTTATCAGGATCCAAATCACAGTGCAAGAAAGAGGCTATGGATCTTTCAGATAACTATCTATTTAGGTTGAAAAATAATGGTGGTGGTTTAAATTGCATTTAGTCAATAAAAGCCCCTCACAAATACAGCATTCACCATATTTATTTCTATACAGTAGGGCCCCGCTTTACAGCGATTCGCTTTACAGCGATTCGCTAATACAGCGGTCTCAATTAGATGCAATTAGACTAAAGCCCCACTCATACGGCGCTTGTTCTGCTTTTACGGCGGTTTTTGGGCATCACGTGCTATTCTATTCAATGGGTTCCTCTTTACAGTGGTTTTCGCTTTACAGCGGGGGTCCAGAACGTAACCCGCCATATGAGTGGGGCCCTACTGTAGTAGAACATGGAGTAGGGTAACATCTACTGAATTATCTCTTATATTTTTTAAAAAATCAAAAGCTCACAAAGCTGGCAAGTTTCATAAAGTTAATTTTTTTAAAACTGCCTTCCGCTCTGGGATGTAATTGTTGCTGTTATGTGCCTTCAAGTCGATTACAACTTATGGTGATCCTATGAATCAGTGACCTCCAATAGCATCTGTCATGAACCACCCTGTTCAGATCTTGTAAGTTCAGGTTTGTGGCTTCCTTTATAGAATCAATCTATCTCTTGCTTGGTCTTCCTCTTCTTCTACTCCCTTCTGTTTTCCCCAGTATTATGGACTTTTCTAGTGAATCATCTCTTCTCATTATGTGCCCAAAGTATGATAACCTCAGTTTCATCATTTTAGTTTCTAGTGACAGTTCTGGTTTAATTTGTTCTAACACCCAATTATTTGTCTTTTTTGCAGTCCATGGTATGCGCAAAGCTCTCCTCCAACACCACATTTCAAATGAGTTGATTTTTCTCTTATCCACTTTTTTCACTGTCCAACTTTCACATCCATACCTAGAGATCGGGAATACCATGGTCCGAATGATCCTGACTTTAGTGTTCAGTGATACATCTTTGCATTTGGGGACCTTTTCTAGTTCTCTCACAGCTGCCCTCACCAGTCCTAGCCTTCTTCTGATTTCTTGACTATTGTCTCCGTTTTGGTTAATGACTGTGCCAAGGTATTGATAATTGTTCTTGACAAGTTCAATGTCCTCATTGTCAACTTTAAAGTTATATAAATCTTCTTTAGTCTTTTTGACGTTCAGCTGCAGTCCTGCTTTTGTGCTTTCCTCTTTAACTTTTATCAGCATTTGTTTCAAATCATTACTGGTTTCTCTAGTAGTATGGTACTGTCTGCACAAATTCCCACAAGGAGGAAGATTTCCAGGGGATCCCAAAGATGGCATTTAGGACAGTTGTAGGCCTGGGAACATTAGGTCTTTGTCTCTCATGAACTTGCAGAGATCTTTCTTGAACACTCAAATGGGAGATGCCCAGCCTGTCCTGGATGGGGTTGCACTCCCCATGAAGGAGCAGGTTCGTAGCTTGGGGGTTCTCCTAGAACCATCTCTGTCACTTGAGGCTCAGGTAGCCTAGGTGGCACAGAGTGCCTTCTACCAACTTCGGTTGGTGGCCCAGCTACGCCACTATCTGGACAGGGATAGCCTGGCTTCAGTTGTCCATGCTCTGGTAACCTCCAAGTTAGATTACTGCAATGCACTCTACGTGGGGCTGCCTTTGAAATTGGTTTGGAAGCTGCAGCTTGTGCAAAATGCAGCAGCCAGATTGGTAACAGGGACCAGACGGTTCAAACATACAAAACCGATTCTGGCCCGCTTGCATTGGCTGCCTGTATGTTTCCGAGCTTGATTGAAGGTGCTGGTTTTAACCTATAAAGCCTTACACAGTTTAGGACCACAATACCTGATGGAATGCCTCTCCCGACACGAACCCACACATACACTACGCTCAACATCCAATGGCCTCCTCCGGGTGCCTACTCGAGAGAAGCTGTGAGTCTGGCAACAAGGGAGAGGGCCTTCTCAGTGGTGGCCCCCAAATTATGGAATGATTTGTGTGATGAGGTGCACCTGGCACCAACACTGTGATCTTTTCGGCGCCAGGTCAAGACTTTCCTCTTCTCCCAGGCATTTTAGCATGTGTTTTTATATTGTTTTTTAAAAAATGTGTTTTTAAATTTGTATATTTGTTTTTAATTGTTGTAAACTGCCCAGAGAGCTTTGGCTATGGAGAGGTATACAAATGCAATAAATAAATAATAAAATAAATAAATAAATAAATAGGAGTCTGGGATTGTTGCAGCTAAGCTCTAAGTTGGCCTGCCCCATTACATTACATACATTGTCTACCTGATATAGTCTACCTGATAAAATGCTCCAATAAAAAATGCTTTCAGATATTCAGATATGTAAGTTTCATTTGAAGGTAGGTACCAAGCAATTATTCTGAATTGTTTTCAGATTAATTTTCATCGAAAATGGGATGATAATTTGGGTATTATAGTACTAAAGCAGAATGTACTTTTGAAGTCTTCAGGAGATGAACCAGCTCCAACTGTTCAATTAAGATGTTCAGATGACTGGAGGGGGGGTAATGTTATCCCTATCTTCAACAAGGGCAAAAATGAAGAACCTGGAAACTACAGACCAGTCAGTCTGACATCAATCCCTGGGAAAGTTCTGGAGCAGATTAAAAAGAAGTCAAGCTTTAAGCAACTTGAAAATAATGCAGCGATTACTAGAAGCCAGCATGGATTTATCAAGAACAAATCCTGCCAGACTAATCTTATCTCATATTTTGGCTGGGTAACTTCCCTGGTAGACTGTGGGAATGCTGTGAACATAATATATCTCTACTTCAGCAAAGCTTTTGACAAAGTGCCCCATGATATTCTGATTGGCAAGCTAGCTAAATGTGGACTGGATAGAACAACTTTCAGGTAGATCCACAGTTGGCTACAGAATCATACTCAGAGAGTGCTTATCAATTATTCCTTCTCAAAGGGGGGAAGGCAATGAGTGGGGTACCCTAGAGCTCAGTCCTAGGCCCAGTGCAACATTTTTATTAATGATTTGGATGAGGAGGTACAGAGAATGCTTATCAAATTTGCAGATGATACAAAGTTGGAAGGGATAGCTAATACCCTGGAAAAGAGACACAAAATTCAAAGTGATCTTGATAGGCTAGAGCACTGGGCTGAAAACAACAGAATGACATTTAACAGGGATAGTGCAACGTTCTACACCTAGGAAAAAGAAACCAAATGCACAGTTATAAGATGGGGGATACTTGGCTCAGCAATACTACATGCAAGAAGGATCTTGGGATTGCTGTTGATCCAACAGTGTGATGTGGCTGCAAAAAAGGTGAATCCTATTTTAGGCTGCATTAACAGAAGTATAGTTTCCAGATCGTGTGAAGTACTAGTTCCTCTCTATTTGGCACTGGTTAGGCCTCATCTTGAGCATGTGTGAAGGATGCAGTCAACTGAAACAGATTCAGAGGAGGGCAATGAGGATGAACAGGGGACTGGAAACAAAGCCCATGAGGAGAGACTGAAAGAACCGGGCATGTTTAGCCGTGAGAAAAGAAGACTGAGGGGAGATATGATAGCACTCCTCAACTACTTGAAAGGCTGTCACATAGTGGAGAGCCAGGATCTCTTCTCGATCATCCCAGAGTGCAGGACACAGAATAATGGTCTCAAGTTACAGGAAGCCAGATTTCATCTGAATATCAGGAAAAGGGAAAACATCCTAATTGTTAGAGCTGTAAAACAATGGAACCAATTACCTAGGAAGGTTATGGGCTGTCCAACACTGGAGGCATTCATGGGGCACAGGGGCAGCGACCTGTTAAGTATGCTTTAAGTTGGCTTCCTGAATTGAGCAGGGGCCGAACTCAATGACCTTATCATTCATCAGGCAATTTCAACCAAGTCAACATGAGCAACTTAAAATATTGGGTAGTGCAGTTAACTTAGTCTTCTTCACCTATATCTTCCTTGTTCATTGTGTGGAAAAGAAATACAAACTTTCCTGCTTTTTCAGTTCCCAACTTCTTTTTCAATTGAGAATGAATTAGTGAAAAGGAAGAAAAAATTCTCTCTACACCTGCAGAAAAAGCTACTGCTGTGAAGAGCTGGATTACCATTTCAGTGGCCTCCTCTTTGTTCATATGTACTCTATCTCCCCAAATTCTCTATTCGTTGATCTTCTCTATCTTTGCACTTAGAGAGAGGCAAGGCCTTGAGAGAGTGCACTTCATGTACACTACCTGTAGAATAGTACTAATCAGATTGTCTCCCATTACCATAAACTACTGTTAACATATGAATAGAGTATAGAAGTTGTATAATTAGTATTCGTGATGATATCTTTGACCTAGGCTCTTTTTTACTATTTGTTTAAAGAAAAGTTTGAAATCTGATTTAAATTTAAAAAATAGTTTATTTTAAAAAATCTTTTAATTTTCTTTATTTTTAAACCATTGATTTTTATCAACCCTGCTTACCACTTTTTCTCTGCTCAGGAAGCTTGTGCCTTTGACAGCTGAAGGAGAGCCAAATAAAGTAAAGTTGTAAATGGGTCTTGCGCTGCTGAAGCTAGCTAATTCTGGTATACTTATGTCTGCACAGCTAAAAAATCTTCCTCTCTTCCTGGATCCCTAGTTTCAAGGTGCCAGAAATAAATTAAGGTACTTTTTGCTTTGCTTCTCTGCCTCTGGTCCATTCCCCACAGATTGGAGCAAAGACATTTGCATAGCTCTGTTGTGGTACAGAAGGACTCCCTGGTTGACAGTTTGGTAAAGAACTTGGGCTGCATTCAGGTATGCCAGCCAGCAGTAAATTACCTCTTACAAAATATCCTGAAATGAGAAAACAGTAAACCTAATCTGATGTATCATGAAGGCAGAGTTATGAAGTTTTGGATTGGGCTTGAAGGCTACCAGCATATTCTCTTCCTTTTCAGTCAACGAGATATGGCAACAGACATATGCCTGACATCAAATGAATGCTGCATGTTCCTTCAGAAATGTTAAAAAATGTTCTTATTCCTTCAAGATGAAAAAAATGACACTTTTTAATAAGACATCAAAGCAAACTTGGTGATACATACTAACATCACTAATATTTGATATACCATCAGAAGAAGTTGGTTTAGAGTTTATTTAATTTACATCCTATCTTCTCCCTTATGGATTGTACAGTCACCAAATAAGACAAGACTTCCTTGTCCAGCAGTTCAGAACTTGTAATTCTGCCAAAGGAAAGATCAAAACAATTTTATAAGTAAATCCACGTTTGAGTCACATTCTGCTGGTGAGTTAAACACAGGAACATTGTACATACTTCTGCTTTTCATTTAAAATGGAAATGTTTGCCTCTTTTCTCTTATATGAAAAATGTGCTGTGATAACTTTCCCAATCAAATCTTGGGACAATGCAATAAGAATGTCTTACGAGTAAGTTCCCTTCAAATGAATTGGATTTGCACTATAGCAGCTGCATACCAAGGTGCCACTGGGAAATGAAATTTGTTCCATTTGCTGCTGTAGCAGCAGTGTGTTTCTTACAGCTGCCTAGCGATAAGGCACAAATGAGACTGTGAGTATACAATCTTTTGAATTCAAAACGGTCTCCAAATTTGCTACCCCATTCTCAGGTGGTGAATTTGGGGGCCACCAACAATTTTTTAGGGGAGAGATGAAGTCCTTGAAATGGGTGAAATCTTTCTGGTAGCTTCATGTTCTATTAAAATTAAAAATTAAATTAAAAAACTTTTAAAACACATGGTAGGAAGGTCTTTTTGTAGACTGCCCCGTGGCAATCTCATGACTGCTACTCGGGATCAGAGGAGGAGGGTACAGGCCTATGGCAATGATACCAGTTTTAAAAAATGTTTTATTAATTTCATCTAATGAAGCATTCTTCATCATACAACACATTCAGACATACTATGTAGGGATATAGTTACCAAAGATAGATGCTCTATCTAACTAGATGGCCAGTCTAGTAGCACAGAGGGACATATGGAGTTGGGTGCTGCAGAAGTTTTCACACTCCTCATTGGAGTGCCATGGAGGTTTTCACCCCAAAATGGCTTTGGCTCCAAAGTTCCTATAATCTCTGTTCAGTCATTTAGATTGGTGTGTTGATTGTAGGTGTTCCATTTTTTAATAGCTGAAATGGCACCTAGTTTATTGTCTCTAAATTTCCTACCCAATTTCAGATGGGTGTCTCAGTATTTCTAGATCACATTTGTTATTAAGCTGGCATGGCAAAATGAGCTTTGAGCCCGAGCCCTTGCATACATTCTAGACATGGTCCAAAGAATATAATTTTTTATTCTAATTTTCCCTTGTTGTCCTACCTTCATGGCAACCACTGTTGAGCCAGAGAGTTTTCTTCAAATGGTGGTAGTGCCAGGATTGGTTTTCAAGTTGAGCAGCCCCTGGCTTTATCACATTCTAGAGATATTATCATTTCTTCTCTCTTCAGTGTCCTCATCAGCCACAAAGTATGTGAGACAAAGTATGTGGACCTTTGACGTATGCTCCACATTTGTTTAGTCTGGGTCTGTGTTGGAATTGCTTTTAATATGTTTTTAAACCTTTTAAAAAAATGTTTTTAACCTTTTTTTTAAAAAAAGATGTTTTGAAAGCTTTTCTAAAAGAATGTTTTTAAAGACATTTTGTTTTAATGTATTTTAAAGTCTGTTTTTATGATGCTTTAACGTGTTTTTAGTGCTTTTGTTTGCCACTCTGGGCTTCTACTGGGAGGAAGGGTGGGATATTACATCAAATAATTAAATAAATAATAAATAAATAAATTTCTTTAGCTGCTGAACAGTCCTGGGCAGCAATTATAAGTATTCCTCTTTAGCAAATAGTGAAATAAATCTGTCTTGTCAAATATCACCCTGTTAGAGCTGTGATTTGGATCTATTTGTTCCAAGTGTGATGTGACTCCCTGTTTAAAGGGGTGGTGTATGTTGTATTCACTATGCTGTGCTATACTCAGTACCATTTATTGATGTATTCAGGACAGTTTCAGGATGCTGTATCCTATTCTCCACAATAAGAAGCAGTAAAGTCTGGCATTCTGTATATTTTATTATTTTAACATGCAGGGAGTCAATAGCAATAAAGTTGAATTGTTGAACTTTGTATTCTTTTGTATGTTAATGTCTGTAACATGCTATGCCGAAGCTAACATTAATGATGACAATGCAATGTAACAGACTTTTTTTGAATTTTATGGAGGCTTTAAGCTTTTGCGGAAAACACAATCTCGTAAAATGCAATGTATTGTGATTGCATCCTATTCATAACAACATTCACCCATCATTTACATCTGTGTCTATATGTGAATGAAACACTGACTAATAAATCCATGGTCATAAGTGTGACACTGATATCTTCAAAATGACTGTATAATATTTTTTAGTACTGTGGAACTGTCCATTCTCTGTGTACACAAACAAATTTGGAGGCAACATTGTTAACTTTATCTTCAGGAGACAGACCAGTATGCTTTGCGTGTAGCATGGATTTTCTAATCTCTTGTGAATGAAACCTAAATTTTCCTGAAAGTTTGATACACTTTTCTTAATATGGTGCATTTTATTTTTGTTCTGTATGCTTTTTATTTATGTTGGAATGTTGAGTGATGGATCCTTTTTTAGTTTCATTGAATGTGTTTTGATGTATGTAATGAAACAACTGATCACTAAATTCAGTCTGATTGAGACATTTTTCCTTTTCAACCTGCATTTCAATCAGAATACATTTTAGAGAAACATTTCAATACGTGTGTAATATTAAACTGTAGTAGCAATGACAGCTTGAACAAGCATAGGCTCAATCTAGTAGGAAATTGTCTCTCGTTAGGGGTGTTTGTGGGAGTGCTTCCTATGTGTTTTTGATCAACATTTGCACATCTCCTTTTAAAAATACTGTACTTAGTGCCTCCCATGTTTCATTTTATTGACTATTGCCAGTGCTTACCGATATGGAGTACCGGCACTTTTTTTTTGTTTTTTTTTGCTGCCAGTGGCAGCCACTGTGTGTTGGTACTCGTGGCATTTTTATCAAGATTTGAGTAATGGCAACAACTCCTCCTTCTCCTCAAAAAAAAGCACTGCCTGTTGCTGTGTTACACATTCTTGATGTGTGTACCCTATTTCCATGCTACAATTTACATGTGCAGTTACGTGTGCACATGTAACTGGTAATGAAGCTGGTATAGCTTTGCACTGGCACTGTCATCTGACAAGTACAAGTAATCTGTAAGAACAATCCTGTCTTTCATTCTCTTCTGGTAGCACATCTATTACAAGTAAACCTTTGCTCCATTCATATTTTTGGTGGAAAGTTGTCTCTTTGTCAGCTTGTCTTTATTTATTTATTCATTAGCAAAATGTTTCTTTCTGAACAAGATGTTGCTTGGGGAAGCATTGCACTTCCTGTAGGTTTCCTATGTTAGGCCACAGACTGTTAGGAGCAGAAGAACTAGATTTTGCCTCCTCCTTAACAGTGACCCAAAATGTGATGCTTTGTTTATTTTCTTAGGAATTCAAGGCAGACATTCACTCTATTGGGATGAAGTGAAGGAGAAATTTGGTGGCATTGTTTGTGTGGAGTTGACACGTGGCCCCTGAGCCTCATGATTGTGGATTATGGCATTCTCCAGGTGTGTCCCAAATAGTATGTTCACTTTCTCTCATGGCACTCAGTGGAAATTGTAGATAACAGAACCTGACAGTTCATTTGTATTCCTCCATTCTGTTCTGCTTTGTTTTTTGGGTTATGCTAGATGAGAATGATAAAGAGACAGTATAAGGGAACTGCCTTTCTTCAAAGAAGTTCAGTACAGCATCTTATTCTTACAACAACCATGTGAGGGAGGCTTGCTTGATAGATAATGGCTTGTTCAAGATATGCTGGATGGGCCAGGCTATTCTAGTCCATATTGTTTTCACATGTGTTCATTAAGTCCATTATGTCCTGTCTCCACATTAATCTGCATGAACAATTGTTTCTGAGTGCCTATTTAACCATGTATTTTATCACAAAATACAAACATGCTTCATCAGTGGACACATTTCTAAACATATTTTATCCTAAAATCTTAAATGCATTTTAGTACTTTTTTTTTAGCTGAGAACTATACCACAAAATTCAGAAGTATGAATTCTGAAGGATAATTATGTTCTGATCCACATGTTAGTCTGGGAGATGCAGATCAAATCAGTTTGTTTTGGAACAGAGGTGGAACTATGGAACTGCTTTCAGGCATGAGAGGATGAGACTGGAGGACCACCTGCAGAGGAAGAATTACAGGAGAGCCTGTACAACAGTGAGTGAGAGGCTTGAGCTCAGTCAAGCAGAGGCAATGAAACCATGCACCACAAGAAGAAGAGGAGGAGGAGGAGGAGGAGTGGTGGTGGGACACTCCCTACTCTGTGGGATTGAAACCCAAGTATGCCGAGAAGAAGATCCATTGACTCGTCACGTATGCTGTCTCGCTGGATGATGGATTAGAGGTGTGATTGAAGAGTTGCCATCACTCATAAAGCTCACTGACATTTATTTATTTATTTATTATTTGATTTATATCCCGCCCTTCCTCTCAGCAGGAGTCCAGACTTGTATATTCCTTTCTTCTCATCCATATGGGAATGAATGATACTGCCAAGTGGAGTTACGAGAAAATCACATCACACTTTGAAACTCTGAGAAAGAATCTCAAGAATTTTGGGGGCAGATCATTTTCTCATCCATCCTTCTGGTACTTAGAAGAGGAGTAGAAAGGGAAAGAAAAATACTCCGGGTGAATGACTGGCTATGAAAGTGGTGCCAACGCGAGAGATTTGATCACAACCTGAATATAAGCCAACAGTGCAATGTGGCTGCAAAAAAGGCAAATGCTATTTTAGGCTGCATTAATAGAAGTTTAGTTTCCAAATTGTGTGAAGTACTAGTTCCCCTCTGTTCAGCACTGGTTAGGCCTCATCTTGAGCACTGTGTCCAGTTCTGGACATCGTACTTCAAGAAGGATGCAGACAAACTGGAACATCTTCAGAGGAGGGCAACAGGAATGATCATGGGACTAGAAACAAAGCCCTCTGAGGAGAGACAAAAGAAATGGGCATGTTTAGCATTGAGAAGAGGAGAGGAGAGATATGATAGCATTCTCCAATTATTTGAAAGTTTGTCACACATAGGAGGGACAGCTCAGCTGGATAAGTGACCCGTTTTTTTATACGGATTAACAGGCAAACATCCTCCTGTCTACATTCATCATTTTCTTATCTATACAGCTAAAGAGATTTGTCAAAGTAACAGCAATTGAGATAACCTAGGTGAGGTAAGACTTTCCTTTTTTTATTCACGGAACTAAGGGGGAAGAAAATATAAATAGCGTATCTTTTTTTTTATTGCAAAAAGCTGACATGGAAAATAGCATTCTAAAGATTAAACGGATGAGAGATTTCTGATTGAAAGAGATAAGACTGGGACTATTTTTCTTGATCTACTTTTTCTTTTTTTCTTTTTGACGAATCTGCTCATTCTCTCTGCTACTAGCTATTTTGACGCTGTGAACTAAAGCCGTTCTTACACTTCTGGGCAGATAAGAGATAAGGGCTGTCTAGCGTGTGACGTTAGTTTGCTGGAAAGATTAACTCCTTTGTAACTGGTTAAAGAAATAAGCTGCTCTCTGTTTGGGACATTGAAAATTGAAGGAGTTTTGTTCCTTTGGTTTTAAGAATGACAATTAAGAAGATCATGGATGTACAAGAAGGGACTTTATCTCTAGACATGTTTCAGAAAATAATGAATGGGATTAACTCAATAAAACAAGAACTGAGAAATAATAGACAAGCGTGGAGAATTGAATTTCACGAAATGAGACAGGAGCTGAAAGAAACTCAGGATTCTATGAGAAAGGAGAATAAAGATAGATCTGGAAAACAAAAAAAGGATGGAAGAGAAATTAAAGGCAAGGTTCAAACTATGGAGATTGGCTTAATTATGGACATGAAAAAAGATTTGGATTTTCTGGCTGTGATGGATCCTGGAGACAAATATTATAGTTTGGAATTCAGCGCTGTCCTTGAAGGAATTGAAGAGATTGGAGATAAAGATATTATCGGTTCAAGAAAATTCTTGGACTGGAAGGATTTGATGGAACTTGAAACGGAGAAAGTTAACAGAATTAATCCCTGTTTTGTGTCAATGGAAAAACCTTCAAGAGATGTACTAGTGTATCATGTGGAAAAGAGGAACAGAGATGCGGCTTTGCAACAACACTTCAGTGATACGTTTGGATTTGATGGTAAGAAAACATCTGTGATGGAGGAAATTCCTATCAGACTTTTATTATATGACTATGACAGCAAGATTTTTGGGTGCGTAAAGATGGAAGATGGAAGATGGACCCAATATGGATAATGACAGAAGAGAGATTTAACATTACTGGACTTAGTAGATTTGATGAGTTGGATTAATTGGCATGTTTATTTAGAAAAAAAATTGATTGACATATATCTCAAGGATTGGAAACTTCTCTTTGACTTTTTGTGGAAGATTAAAATGATATGATGTTAATGAGATTTGAAACCAACTAAGATAACCGTTGGAGGAAGGTGATTTTATAATCTATTAAGAGATAGGTTTGTTATATATTATAGATTTATAGTTGAACTATGACAAATCGGAAGTCAATATTCTTTCTTTTTTATATATATATATATATATTTTCTTTCTTTTTGTATTGTACTAGTTATTGATTTGTGTTGTTTTCTTTTGTATTGTTTTGGTTTTGAAAATTGGAATAAAAATTAATTGAAAAAAAAACACATAGGAGGGACAGGATCTCTTCTCGATCCAGAGTGCAGGATACAAAATAATGGGCTCACGTTACAGGAAGCCATATTTTGACTGAACATCAGGGAAACCTCCTAAGTGTTAGAGCAGTATAACAATGGAATCAATTACCTGTGGAGGTGGTGGGCTCCAATGCTGGAGGCATTCAAGAGGTATTGGGATAGCCATCTGTTGGGTATGGTTTAATTTAGATTTCAGCATTAAGCAGGGGGTTGGATTTGATGGCCTCATAGGCATCTTCCAACTCTTTCTATGATTCCACAATACTACAAAACACAGCTGTGATATGGATCTTGTAGTTCTGCTGGTATGGGCAAGTATCTTTTTCCTTATGTCCAACTCTATCAGACGTTTTGACCTGGACTGAAATTGATGGCTTCCTTCTGTAGTTTGGTGTGGATTCTCTTTGCTGAATAACATTTAGGAGCTAATGGGATGCACCAGTAACAGTGAAACTTTCTTTCTTATAAATATTAATATTACAACTTTATTATTAATGTAGCTATTTATTTTATTTTTTATTTTTTACAGGTTATACTTAACATGTAGTGATCATGATCACATAATTAATATACAAAAAATAATTAAATAATAGAGCCAAATATCCTTAAGCATGATTGCACAGAGAAGGAAAAAAGAAAGATGATAGCAAATGGTGAAATGAATCCCAATAATAGGTGTGGTTGTATTGCATCCTCCACCTTGTCATTATAATAATGTATAAAAAGGCTTTATTTCCACATAAACTGATTATTTTGTTGTCTCCCCTCTCTTATTATTATCATATTGGTAAGTTTAGCCATATAGGCTAACTCTCATACCCTGCTACACAATTCATTGATAGAGGCTTTTAAAAAAAATCTATAGCTAATCAAGGTGCCATTAGTAAATAAATTATCATTTTCTGTTGCCTCGAGGTATTATATCCTTTACATATGTAATTTGTGGTCTGTGACGTTTAAAATTTCACTTACTGTAGAGTAAGTGCATTTGTGATTTTAGTATGATGTCAGGTGTGGGGCAAGTCAAGACACGGCTGAAAAAAACTCGGTGCTCTCCCAATTGTCCTTAGTAAGCAGGGCTTGCTGCCAGTGTGACTCAACAGACAAAAGCTAACAGCAAGACCCACTGGGGTTTGGCTGCTTTAGTGCAGCTGATCCCTGCTGAAAGAGGGGCTTCCTGTGAGCATTGATCCGTTGATTGATGGTGATTGCAGATTTTGATTGATGATGACAGCAGATTGGTTGCACTAGGGAATTCCTGGAGCTCCCAAGTGGAATTGAATTCTGCTGAAAGCGGAGCTTGCAAGCCCTGCTTTTAGCAGCCATCTTCTTTTGCAGCCCGGCTTGAATTCAAGCTGGGCTGCAAAAGAAGAAAAGAAAGAATTGGGAGCACAGTTAGACTGTGGTCCTGATTCTTTCATTTGAAGTTGGACCACTTGCCATCATGGTAACATCAGATGACTGACAGTGGTCCAGCTCACCCATCTGTCAAAGTGGCCTGCGGGAAGTGAGAGAGCTCAGGATCTGCTCCTTCCAGACATATTGGGTTCCCTACCCCTGATTTAAAGCTTTATAGGTCAAATGCAACACCTTGAAAGGTGCCTGAAAGCTAGCTGTTGTAACTTGCACATGTAATGTTCATATATGTTTATTGATCCATTGACCATTACAGTACAAAACAGATCCTTCCATGGACTCTTAATCTCCAAGCATTTTGGCCCTAAACTGCTTTCACACTGCACTTTATTCTGTTATTCTGACAATTTATTACCTGGTAATTTGCACATTATGTTTGATCTTTCACACAACATACAAGCTAGTTCTGGAATTCTAGTGGAATATAATGCAAGTTTAGCACTAATTTTCATGATAATATCAGAAATAATCAGTTTGCAAGCTTGGGAACCCAGAAAATTGCAGGACTTTTTTGTTAGCTGCAGTATGCAGCGCACTCGCACCCTTTAGGCTCATGGGGTTTTTTGCCTGATGAAAATTGTACAGGTATTCCGGTGACGTGCAGGTAGCAGCAGCATTTCCCACAGCATCCCGTGTCTATACAACTAAAAAAAATATGTCAGATGCTAAAGGGAGAGCTCACTACTTTCCATAGCCAAGCTACCTAAACAGTCTCTGCAGCGTGTGGGGAGAGTTGAATCAGCACTAGAGCCTGGGTGGACACCTGCTTAAGTAGGGAAGGTCTTGCCCATCTGACAGCAGGGCTTTGCTAGGTGACGGCTCAGCTTCAGGGAGTGGGAAGTTGTTTGGTGGGGAAGTGTTTGAAGTGTCAGGTGGGGATTCCTGTGGGGGCATGGTTGGCGCACGCGAGGGGTCACTTCCCAACTGCTCAGGTGGAGCGGGAACTGTCTTAATGGGGGGGCTGGCCGATGGAGTCTGCGAGCTGACTGCACTCTCCCTTTCTTCAATGCTCCCAGGGACCTCGCCCTCATCTGACTCCTCTCCCTGAGCTAACTCCTCTTATGCCTGGAGCGCAACATGAATAGAAATAGTATGTCAAAATAGAGTATATTAAGCAATGAATATATTGTCTTCCTCAGAACTCATTGGTCATTGGTGTTAGTCAGAAATTAATTGTTTAAAAAATGCTGCTGGGGAAGAGGAACAGGATGTTGCTGTCAAAGGACCACATTACACATGAGTGGATGAATTTTCTCAGGAATAACCAGCCTTGGGATTTGACCTAGATGAGGACCCTGATGGAGTGGGGAGTGGGGGGGGGTTAGCCCTTTGTTTCATGCTATGGTCCTGATCCAGTTTGGGGGCACCCAATATGAATGAGAAAAAAGCTCCTTTTCACTTTAATAGGAGCTTTTTCTTTTCTCTTGGAATTTGTAGACATAAAGGCACAGACCTGGATTGGAACTACTAAAGCAACATGATTAAAGTCATGTGTAGTTTGGCTCAAATTAGAAGACAGAGCATTGGCATCCCATAACATATTGAGCAGATATATTAACAACATAAAATACTGTATGATCGGTGTGTCAGTTCAACACAGGTAGAAATAGGTTAGCAGACATTAAAGACTACTTGTTTGCATGTTCCAAACATTTCCCATCACTTTTGTCTGTGTAGCTACAGCCATCTCTGAAGGTAACGCTGCCACCTTGGGTTGAGAAACTGTAAAAACTAGATTCAGGTCCAAAGATAGGACCTAGTCTTTCATGGGTAGCTAATCTTTGTTGTAAAAAAAGATGTTGAGCTTAGATATTTTTTAAAACTTAGAATAATTTAGAACATGCACTAAATAAAAGTACTGTAACTCTTTAAAAATGTAGTTTTAGCTATTGTCCTTCATACAGTTTCAAGGGTATTTCATCATGAAAGCAAACCCTGCATAGAAGCTTTATACTGCTAATTCCTGCTCCTATATTTTTCCACAACCTTTCTAGTTTTAATTAATTATACATCAGGATCAGCTTAATGTTTTAAATGTTGCTGATTAAGGAATCTGTTCATCTTTTGGCGATACCTAGAAAGCCCACCCACTTCCTTATTTGAAAATAAAGTCTTTTGGAGAAAGCTTATGTCAGGTAGCTGAGCTTACAATGTATGAGCCATGAGAATGTACAGAGAAAACACTTGAGGATTTTGAAATAAATTGTAGTTGGTCTAGGGTTGCAAGGGCTCCGGTTTTTGGGGTCCTCTCCGGGTGAGTCACCTTAATCTCAGGACTCTTACCTTTCATATATAAAAAAATAGTTTCTAGGTGGTCTGGTTCAAAATATATAAACCAAAATGTCACACACACCCCGCAACTTCAGTACCAGCTGCTCTAATCCCTGCCCTTCCAAGTTTTTAGCCAATAAGTAAAGTCAGGGTTGTGATTGACAAGATTTGTTGACCCATCAGGCAATAGCTAAATCCCATTTCAAGTTCTGAGAACAGTTTCCTTTTCCTGATGTGTCTCACATCAGGGTTTCAGCAAATACATAGCTTTCAGCAGCATAAAGAGTACTTTCTCTGTACAGGATTGGGACTTGCTTCTGAGTAAACTTTCATAGGATTGCACTACAACAGAAGATCACAGCAGGATCTTGGTGGTCATACACAGTAAACAGTTTTAGTTATAATTATAATAAAAGTGTGCATGCAGATTTTTAAAAATTTTAATTACTTGCAAAAATGGCATATTATACCTTTTATTTTTCAAATAATTTTTGAATAGAAGTTTTTAAAAAGTGTACATACTGCAGTCATACTTTTCTAATTAAGGAGTCAAACAACTTTAAATTTTACTGAACTGTTGAAGACAGCAGTTTGTCATATTCATAACCTGTTTTGAACACCTGCCCAATATTAAGCTTTTCTGGGAATAAAGCTGCAATGCTAATTCCCCATAGGTGGGAGTTAACCCCACTGAATTCAGTAGAACTTACTTTTGAGTAGACATGGTTAGGATTGTGCTGAAAATCAATGGGGCTTTTGCGTGAAATAGAAAAGGATTGTGTTGTAAATCTCTCTAGCTGCAATCCTTTTTTAAAAAAACAGTTACGCAGGACTTACGTATCACTGCCTTTATTTGACAGGAAACTATTTTTTTTTAAAAAAAATGGTCTGCAATGCACAACTGGTTTTGGCAATAAACTATTACATGGGATGTATGCATTTTTACATCTCCAGTGTGTGTATATATGGAATGTTTCCAACAACCCTGTGAGGCAGGGTTGAAATCCAAGGCAGCTCACAACAAGAATTAAAGCCATTTAAAATCCAGTAATCATAAAACAAGTATAAAACAGTTGCAAATCAGCTTAAAGTGGCATGATTCTGAATTTTGGATTGGGTGAGTAAAGTTCCTTATCACTGAATTACAGTGCTGTGCATGCTTCCTTGTTTGAGTAAAATGGAAATGGACTGCCTTCAAGTCAATCCTGACTTATGGTGACCCTATGAATGGGGTTTTCATGGTAAGTGGTATTCAGAGTTAGAATCATAGAATAGTAGAGTTGGAAGAGGCCTATAAGGCCATGAAGTCCAACCCCCTGATCAATGCAGGACTCCAAATCAAAGCATTCCCAACAGATGGCTGTCCAGCTGCCTCTTGAATGCCTCCAGTGTCGGGGAGCCCAATACCTCTCTAGGTAATTGATTCCATTGTCGTATGGTTCAAACAGTTAGGAAGTTTTTCCTGACGTCCAGTAGAAATCTGGCTTCCTGCAACTTGAGCCCATTATTCCGTGTCCTGCACTCTGGGATGATCGAGAAGAGATCCTGGCCCTCCGCTATATGACAACCTTTCAAGTGCTTAGGAGTGCTATCATATCTCCCCTCAGTCTTTTCTCCAGGCTAAACATGCCCAGTTCTTTCAGTCTCTCCTCATAGGGCTTTGTTTCCAGTCCCCTGATCATCCTTGTTGCCCTCCTCTGAACCTGTTCCAGTTTGTCTGCATCCTTCTTGAAGTGCGGAGACAAGAACTGGATGCATTTTTCAAGATGAGGCCTAACCAGTGCTGAATAGAGGGGAACTAATACTTCACGCGATTTGGAAACTATACTTCTGTTAATGCAGCCTAATATAGCATTTGCCTTTTTTGCAGCCACATTACACTGTTGGCTCATATTCAGCTTGTGATCAACGACAATTCCAAGATCCTTCACACATGTCATATTGCTGAGCCAAGTATCCCCCATCTTATAACTGTGTATTTGGTTTCTTTTTCCTAAGTGTAGAACTTTGCATTTATCCCTGTTGAATTTCATTCTGTTGTTTTCAGCCCAATGCTCCAGCCTATCAAGGTCCCTTTGAATTTTGTTTCTGTCTTCCACAGTATTAGCTATGCCCCCCAATTTTGTATTATCTGCAAATTTGATAAGCATGCTCTGTACCTCCTCATCCAAGTTGTTAATAAAAATGTTGAAGAGCACTGGGCCCAGGACTGAGCCCTGTGGTACCTCACTTGTTACTTCCGCCCAGTTTGAGAAGGAACCATTGATAAGCACTCTTTGAGTACAATTCTGGAGCCAACTGTGGATCCACCTTTGTTCCATCCAGTCCACACTTAGCTAGCTTGCTAATCAGAATATCATGGAGCGCTTTGTCAAAAGCGTTGCTGAAGTTGAGGTATATTATTTCTGCAGCATCTCCACAGTCTACAAGGGAGGTTACCTGATCAAAAAAGTTGGTTTACCATTGCCTTCTTCTGAGGCTGAGAGGCAGTGATTGGCCCAAGGTCACCAAGTGAGCTTCATGGCTGTGTGGGGATTCGAACCCTGGTTTCCCAAGTCGTAGTCCAATGCTCTAACCACTACACCACACTAAGCCCCATTGAATACATTGGGACTTGCTTCTGAATAAACATGCATAGGATTGCACTATAAATATCTTTACAGGTTGTGTAAATAATAAGCATCTTTGATAGTCATGCTTATACAAATATTTCTTCATACTATGTCTTGACATGTATCTGATTTCACACTATGGTTGTAAATTATTATTTACAAATTATTGTTTCCCCTACATTTTGTGCCCTTCTTCCTTGGGGTGGTTGTGATGTTCCTGTATTAATGTATATATGGTAAGTGCTGTTTGTATAGAAGATACATGGTAAGTGGAATGAAAGAGGAGGGGGGAGAACATGAGCAGTAGAATGCTGGATGATTGGCTGAGCGTTTGAATGGCTGAGAGTATAAATGGAAGAATGACAGTTGAATCTGGGTGGGTTGTTTGAGAGGTGTTTGGTGTGGACGTTAGTGGGTTGTTTGAGAGGTGTTTGGGGTGGACGTGAGTGGGTTGTTTTGGTGGAGTTGGGAGGTGGGTGTGAGTTGGTGTATGTCAGGAGAGTGTGGAGAAGGAGGGAGGTGCAGTTCGGATTAGTAATAAGTCAAATATCACAGTAATAGATGAAATCATAAGCTTGTAGATCATTATCAAAGTTATCTTGTTATTAATGTTATTTAATAAATACTATTTTGGTTTACCGAAGGCCTGATCCTTGGCTGGGGTTTCACAGACCAGAAGGGAGGGTAAGGTAATAACCAAGGCTGAAGGGAAACAGTAACAAATGGTGGCAGCGGTGAAGAGGAGAAGATAACATTATAAGTATCCAGAGCAACCCCGAGTTATGAGTTATCTGCATTGATACAAGGGGGTTGGGAACAGCATAGGCACGCAGTCACGAATGTAACCGGATAGAGAGACTCAGGCAAGGTCTCTGGGAACATTGGTTGTAGAACGTGACTGGTGGTGCTGCCTAGCAGGGGGATCTATTGAGATCTGTGCTAGAGTGGAGAGAGAAACCATAAAAAAGGACAGTCCGGACTGGTGGGGTCCCTGGTGGTGCCTAGTGAAAGGCAGTAGCCACGAGCAGGTAGGAACCTGACAGGGAGAGCCAGGGAAGGGCGTCATAGTGGTCATGGTCCCTTTGTGTTGTTTTCACCCTGAGGGGCAGATTAACCTGAGAGATGGTGCATAACCCATGGTGACCCAGTAAACTTTGTAGCTTATTTCCATTTAAAATTTAATGAAAATGATTTATATGCGGACACAGTTTATGAAGTAATGCAGATCCACATAATACATTTAAAGCACATCCAACTTGCATTTAAAATGCATGACTTCCCCAAAGAATCCTGGGAAGTGTAGTTTCCCCTTCACATTTATAGTTCCCCTACCCACACTTAACAACTACAGTTCCCATGATTCTGTGGTGGGATGCATGTGCTTCAAATGTATGTTGAATGTGCTTTAAATGCATGGTGTGGATCTGCCATATTATGCTATGCATTCATTAGTGAATTGAAAAGAACAATTTTAAAAGATACATTTTTTAAAAAGGCTGTAGCTCAGTGGTAGTGCATGCAAAGGTTTAAAATTCAATATCTGGAAGAGACTATTGTTTGGAATCCTGGAGAGCCATGTCATCAGTATTGAGCTAGATGGTATCAAATGGCCTGACTCGGTATAAGGCAGATTCATTTGTGCCTAAAAGAGGAAAGAGACCCAAGGGCCACAGTGACTCCACAATTTATTTAAGTATTTTATTTACAACATTTATATGCTACTTTATTGGAAAAAAAAAACCCTCAAAGCTGTTTATAGAAGGAATTAAAACAATAAAATTAGTGGCAAAAACAAAGACAGGTATTTAAAAACATTCAAAATAATAAAACCAGCAATGAGTTAAAAACAGATAAAAAACACAACAGCTTCTACCTGCCTGGGTAGGCTTGCCTAAACAAACATTTTTTAGCAAGTGCTGAAAAGAGTACAATGAAGGTGTATGCCTAATGTCATTGGGCAGGGAGTTCTACAGCATAAATGCTGCCACACTAAAGGACTGAATTCTTACAAGAGCAGAACAAGTACTGTATGGAACCTGTAACATGGAAAGCATACCTTGAAGTTGGCCTGGTAGCAAATCGGCAACCAGTGCAGAGGTATTATGTGCTGATATGGTCTCATTCATGTCAGCAATCGTGCCACAGCATTCTACACTAACTGCAGCCCCCAGGTCAGGTGGTGCTGCATGGGAATTTCTGTGACCTTTGCTGACTGGCTGCTAGGATTTTTTTAGTTTTGGGATGCTGAATTTTCTGCCTTACAGGAATTTTGTTGTGGTTACGTTTAGGAATGGTATTACATTTAGGAAGTCATCACTGTCTTTTCTTTTTCTTTTTCTGTTTGCATTTCATTTACCTTTAACCTCACTCTCTTTCATCCATAAAAGCAACAACAGTGGTTCCATGCGCTCAGCTCAACCCCCTTAAACCCACTGATGATGCACCTTGTCGGTCGCATGACAGTTTGTTTCTCACCCAATAGTTGTAAAAGAGAATTCACATACTGGGAAGTTTGGCTGCAATTGTTGTTGTTCCCAATCTACTGCCTATGAAGGTAGACCAAATGCTTGTTTTCTCTCTGTCAGTTATTACTCACTGGAATTGGGTCGGCTGCCAAAGTGAGTTTCTAGCAGCACACAGGATAGGCAGGAAAAGGTAGAGAATCTTCTTACTCATTTCTCAAACCTCTCTCTGCAGTGAAGGGTCAAGTCTGTAAAGAAGTTTGGAGCAGCCATGTTAAAAGTCAGGCAGGGCATTCCAGGCAGGGGTTACCAACTCTGCTTTGATATGGATATTGTTGCAGAGAACCCCTAATCAAGCCTTACCAACAGCACAATCTAATCGTATCTACTCAGAAGTAAGTCCTATTGAATTCTTTGCAGCTTAGTCCCTTAGTAAGTGTGGTTTAGAATTGCAGCCTTCAGGGGCATCCATCTTTACTCCTGGGTGCTCCCATCTAACATCTCCATAACATTAGGTTCCCTTCTTCCTACAGTGGCCTTCTGCTGACTGACCTAGCCTGAGGATACTGAAACCTTTCTTGCCAGAAGCAAGTAGTCTAGATTAAATGTTCCTTACCTGGGCTGTCTAAGCAAGTGAGAAGAAATGATCCCATCACTTCAGCTGGACCTGGAAAAACCCTCATTTAGCTAATATTTCTATCTTAATTTCCAGTCAGAGATTTTTTGTTTGTTTGAGTGGTATACTCCATGCAAGTGTGGTTGATGCTTAATGTGTCATGCTTACTGACATCACTACAGCCTGCCCCCTATGACATCACTAGGGCATGCCACCATGATATCACTAGGGCCTGGCCCTGAAATCTCAGGGTTTGGGATGCTTCTGACCTGGCAACCCTAAGTTGGTTAAGTCATCTGATATGCTGTTTCCTTTTGAAAATAACGACAGATTAATACATCTCATCTTATTTCAGACCAAAGCTTTTATCAGAAAAACATATGCATATTCTCATAACAGGGAATTATTATTATTACTACTGCAGCTGCTACAACTACAGGCTCCTACCTTTAGGCTTACAATCAAAAATCAAGTCAGTGACACATTAGGTAGGAAAGGAACAGGGAATGAACTGGAGAAATTAAAAAGAGCCAGTTGCAGACTGAATTGTATTGCAACAAGCTGCAGAGGGTGCTTTCTAACTATTCATCAATCTAATTGGTGAGAGAACCCCCTGTAAGCCACCTTGATGTTAATCTCCTCCCTCATGGGCTTCAGCATTACCTGGTATATAGCATCCTGAAGTGGAAAAGAAGCTAGGATCCTAATTATTTAGCCTCTTTTATGGGACTTAGCTGAAATCTTTTCTTTATTTAATGTGGAATGTATTTATTCCAAAAGGCATGCTACTGCTGTAAAGGTAATGTGGCTATTGTTGAAAGTAGCAGAGGTAACTGAATATATGTTGTTAGTAGGAGATGAAAATGTCAGTAGGCTTAGACAGAGAGCTTATCCACATGGGAGCATTATTTCGCACTAAAAAGGCTGTTTTTACCTCTGTTTTCTATTTGCACCATCCATAGTAAGGGGTCAGTGCTAACTGCAAACACAGCATTCAGTCGAAGGAGAAGGATGAATCATGCAGTTTCCCTCTAATTTAACATTTCCACTCCCTTTGGTTGAGTGGCAACTGAACATCTCAGTTTGTTCTATAAGCTGCAGTAGGTTCCATTTTAAAAAGAATCAACCCAGAAATGTGATCATTTGTATTTTCACTAAGATACAGCTGAAATACAAATCTTTGTTTGAGCAGTGTTATGCTTTTGTACACAAGTTAGGAATAAAAGAATAACTGCACTGTTTGCGGCAACATAAAAAAGGTCAGCAGAAGAGCGGAAGTTGCTTGTCAGCCCACAGGAAAAGAAATGAAAGAAGAGAGAAGGCGATAGTGGGTGTGGAGAGGGGAGTGATTAGGATTGCCAGGTCTCCGGTTTTTACCCAGAGACTCTGGATTTTTGGGGCCCTCTCCAGGTGAGTCACCTCAATCTCTGGACTCTCAGCTTTTATTATTTTTTTAAAAAATTAAGTTTCTAGGTGGTCTGGTTCACTTTTGTTAAATGAGCTGGTAGCTGGCTGGTAACCCCTGACTTTCGGGTTTGTAGGCAATAAGTGAAGTCAGGGTTGTGATTGACAAGGGATTTGTTGACGTCCAGGCAATAGCTGAAATCCATTGCAATACCAGAAAACTTGTTTTTCCCCGCTTGTCTGAAAATCTCATAAACTTGAGTATGTTTATAGCTTTCAGCAGTAGCAAAAGTCTCTCTCTTGTGTGTAGGAGATCTAAATGCCATTACAATGTGCCTTAGTCCCTTAGTAAGTGTGTTTAGAATTGCAGCCTTCAGGGGCATCCATCTGTACTCCTAAGTGCTCCCATCTGACATATCCACAACTCCCTTCTTCCTCTAGTGGTCTTCTGGTGACTGGCCTTGCCTTGCCTTGCCTGAGGCACTTAAACCCTTCTTAGTAGAAGCAAGTAGGCTAGATTAAATGTTACCTACCCAGACTCCCTAAGCAGGTGAGAAGAAATGATCCTATTGTGAGGCTTAGGTGGGCAACACAGCCATTTCCAGACAGGACAGTAGGAGTTAAGGTAAGAGTAAAGCCTTTAATTGAGAGCACTGGGGAGAAACGCCCAAGGTCAGGCTGCAGCTGTAACAGATAAGAGAAGCAGCAATAAAAAGGCTTCAATGAGCACACAGAGGTGTGGGGGTAATAGGATTGTATTGAGACGGAGCACGGTGTGTTAAACTGCCTATTGCAACAGTAAAAACGCTCTTACTGAAATCTTGGCTGGTGGTCTATTCTTTTGGTCGGCGGCAAGCACTAATAGGCAAGTTAATGAGCTACTGGACTACTGGTTATGCTGGTTAATAGGTGCTGCACTCTACGAAGGGTTATGGGCCCAGCTCCATACCAGTAAAAACCAGTTTGCTACCAGTAAAGCAAGCTTGAGCTACACCGGACAACCAAAGGGAGCTGAGCCGGAGAGCTGGTGAGCTGTGGGAGAGCGGCAAAGCAGCGGCAGAGGATTGTGTTGCCAGGAAACCAAAGTGATAAGGAAGTCTGCGAGAATGGCTGGAGTAACCTTGGCTGGCATTCCACTGGAACGTCTCTCGGAACGAAATTACTCATGCTGGCGGCTGCAGATGCAAGCCTATCTAAACAGAGAGGATTTATGGAAAGTTATTGACCAACAACCCCCCTCCGTTCCACCACCTGCAGAATGGCTACGCTGGGACAAAAGAGCGAAGTCATTAATTATCTTGGCTGTCGGAGACTTGCAACTATTGCATTTAAGAGGTAAAAATACTGCTAAGGAAATGTGGACTGCTTTAAGAGACTATTATGTTCAGGAAACAGCTAGCAGTAGAATAAGTCTTGCGAGAAAACTATACAGGATGCAGCTAACAGAAGAAGTGACTATGTCAGAACACTTAATGAATATAGCAAGCCTGTTTGCAGAATTACAGGAAAGGGGTGTGGAACATACGGAAACACAACAAATTTATATCACTCTTTCAACGCTCAATGACTCTTGGAATCCTGTCATCAGCGTACTTGAAGCAATGCCTGATTCTGGAATTTCAGTGCGATATGTTGCTGACAAACTCAAACAAGAGTGGGAGAGAAGACAAGAAACAAAACAAAGGCAAGAGGAACAAAATGAAAGAAGTGAAAGAAAAGAAAAGACAGAGATAAAGGCTTTTGGGACTAAAGTATGTTACAACTGCGGCTCCTTGCATCATTTAAGGCGGGACTGTGACTTACTGAGAAGGAGGAGGGATGGAAGAAAACCCTCACACGTGCAGTTGGTGAGTGCAAAGACAAAGAATGAAAAAGACATTGTAAACAGAGACAATAGTATGTGGGTCTTGGACTCAGGTTCCACCCATTCACTCATAAAATATAAAAGTTTATTTAAAACAATGGTGCCAGCTGATGAAGAAGTGAGTTTAGCTGATGGTACTAAACAAAGGGTGATGGGTAAGGGTACTGTACAGATATGTGCTTTACAGACAATAATGACAAATGTGTTATTTGTGCCTAATGTAACTCAAAACATTCTGTCAGTTTCAAAACTATTGGAAATGGGTTATAGCGTGTTATTCAGTAACAGGAAATGTGAAATAATGAAAAAGGGAAAAGTGTGCCTAAAGGGATATAGTAAAGAATCCATGTTCTATGTAAATGTAAACCCTACAGCACAGGCCTCACTAGTAACGCATAAGAAAACCCATGATAAATGTATCCATGAATGGCACCGAAGGCTGGGGCATGTAAATTATGAGACTGTGAAAAAGGCAGCTCAATTCAGTGTTGATGTACAACTAAAGGACTGCAAGCAATACATGCAATGTGAAGTATGTCAGCAAACAAAGGCCACTGTAGCTCCAATTAACAAAGTAGCAGAAAGAAATACTGATAAACCTTATCGGACTATACATGTTGATTTAGCGGGACCATTTCCCAAAACGCAAGGTGGTGCAAGATATTTTCTCGTGATTGTTGATGATTATTCAAGATATTGTCATGTAAATTTACTAAAAACAAAAGATGAGGCTGCAGAGAAATTAAAACGTTTTCTAACCAGAGTGGAAGTACAGCATGGCACACAGGTGCAACAGATTAGATCTGACCAGGGCGGGGAGTTTACAGGAAAGTCCCTGGAACAATATTTTGAAAAGAAAGGAATAAACCATGCTGTAACCGCCCCGTTTTCTCCACATCAGAATGGGACAGCGGAAAGGAAAAACAAAACATTGCAGGATGCTATGAGAGCAATGTTAAAGGATTCAGGCCTTGCTCAAACTTTCTGGGGGGAAAGTTTAATGTATGCTACATATATTCAAAATAGAGTACTGCATAGAACTATTGCCATGTCACCATATGAACTGTTGTACAAAAGAAAGCCCAGATTGCAACACATACTGAGATTTGGTTCTCCATGCTGGGTGCATGTTCCCAAGGGAAAGAGAAAGGGAAAATTGGCTCCCAGAGCGAAAAAGCGATATGTGTTGGGGTTTCAACATGTGAATTACTGTGTATGGGTTCCACAGGATGGTAGTGTAACACTCAGCAGGAGTGTTAGAACACAAGAACAAGACTCAGAGAACCACAAAACATATGTAAATCTAGATTGCAGTGACACAAATGGCATAAATGCAACAGAGCCTGCTCAACAAATAAAACAGGAAAGGGAAGAAACAAAACAGGAGATAGAGACAAGCAGCTCTGATTCCAGTAGCAGTGCATCAAGCACAGACACAGAAACAGAACAGGAACAAGAAACAGAAACATTAAGGAGGTCAACACGACAAAACAAAGGGAAATCGCCAGAACGTTTCCAAGTATCAGCCATACAGGGTGAGACAAACAATGAGGAAAACAAACAGTGCAAAGTAATAACAGACAATGATACCCTGTTCATAAATAGCATAAGAGAACGAATGGCAAAGTATGCTCAAGAAGGTGACAGTGACTGTGCATATATGTGTTAAATATGTTCATACTCAAAGAATGTTGCAGTTGCTTAACATGCCTAAAGACTGTAAAAATGTAACTTTGTAACCAAAGAACTGTGTACTTGTACTGTAAGACTGTAACTTGCAATGTCTGTCTGGAAGGTGGGGGCTGTCAGGCTTAGGTGGGCAACACAGCCATTTCCAGACAGGACAGTAGGAGTTAAGGTAAGAGTAAAGCCTTTAATTGAAAGCACTGGGGAGAAACGCCCAAGGTCAGGCTGCAGCTGTAACAGATAAGAGAAGCAGCAATAAAAAGGCTTCAATGAGCACACAGAGGTGTGGGGGTAATAGGATTGTATTGAGACGGAGCATGGTGTGTTAAACTGCCTATTGCAACAGTAAAAACGCTCTTACTGAAATCTTGGCTGGTGGTCTATTCTTTTGGTCGGTGGCAAGCACTAATAGGCAAGTTAACGAGCTACTGGACTACTGGTTATGCTGGTTAATAGGTGCTGCACTCTACACCCATTACTTTGACTGGACTTGGGAACACCTTCTTTTAGTCAAGATTTCTATTTTAATTTCCAATCAGAGATATTTTTGTTTGAACTGTATGCTCCAAGCAACTGTGGTTGATGCTTAATGACATCACTAGGGCCCACCCTGTGACATCACTAGGTCCTGCCCCTGAAATCTCAGGGTTTGGCATACTTCTGACCTGGCAACCCTAGGAACAATTGACACACTCACCTAAATGCATTGAAGCAAAGCGACTGCAAGCACTAGAGAAATGGAGTGAAGAGGGTTTTTTCTTTCCTTTTCGTGTTATCAGTGGATAGGGTTAGTATGGATTTACAGAGGGAAAACTGTGTGATAGTTTCTGTTTGCTGGTAACATCATGTGAACCATGCGAATTAAAAGGTGACTAGCACCAAACACACAGTAAAGCATAGTGTAGATGAGCCCAGAGACTTAAAAATGTGTGCACAGGTTGCATTACTTATCAGTGGCAAGTACAATGAGACATAATCCAATAAAGGATATTGGTCATAAAGTTACATGCAATGCAATCATGACTGAATGAGATGACAGGCAGAGCACTAGGAGCATTTGTTTTGTGGAAGCATGACAAACTGAGCATAGAGGTACCCATAGTGCTGCTCGTGTTTTTTCAATGCAACTGAAATGGGATTTCAAGACAGAGTATAGGCACGATGGGATTCCAAAGTACTAAAAAATGCTAGCACAGCAATGGGAGGAAATGCAGAAATGTATGTAATATGTTTAATGAGGAGACCTTTGCCATTAAATGTGAATAAGAACCAAACTGTCTTGAATTCACATGAAATTAGCTGCGTGCCATTTGAACGCAGTTACATCTTAATGTTGTTTCAGATAGGCCTAAAAGTGAATGTTTTAATTGTCTACTTTATTTCTAAAATACAGGCTGCAAAAATGTAGCATCTCCCAAAGCTCATGAAGATGTAAATGTGGCTACTGTTTTAGGAGGTTACACCACCAATCACATGCATAACATTGTTTCTAACAGTTCAGAAGCCTTGTCATATTTCTTGCATGAAATAACTTAAAAGCTACCTTGATTTTAACTAGATTCATTTAGTATATTTACAAGAGATTTAAGGATACTAAATTATTTTATTGCTATAATGTAGTTTAATTTTTGTGCACACTTACTGATTTTATGTATTGGATACATTTTTTTTGTAGTGGCGCTCTTCCCTTTCTGTTACCTTCCTGGGCTGTGCAGCGTAATTGGGCATTTCATAACAACTGTTGTTACATTCTGTAAAAGAGTTGCAGAGTCTGCAATGATTGTTCTCCACCGGGGTTTTAAAGATGTTTTCTTGGCAAAAGCAAGCAAGGAAATAAAATGATACATTAGCTCATAAGACCCTATCAAGCCATTAATTTTTTCCTGTTCTACCTTTTATGAACTATATTCTATGTTCACGTTGCTGGGGATCCTTTGATGGAATACGCAACATATAAATCCTGTAAATATCAGGGGAGGGCTGTTTCCACCTGTCTTGCCCCACCGTCAAGCCCTGGAAGCCTTCAAAAGGGAGCTGCCTTCAGAAGAAGGACTATGAGGGGAGAGAGACTCGGTTTGTCATCAGGGGAGGCTATTTCCACCTGCCTTGCCCCACCCTCCAGCCCTGGAAGCCTTCAAACGCAGCTTCTTTCAGAAGACTTTCTGGTCCTTTGGGTTGAGCTATGGGGGTTTGGGGGATGGAAGAGATTATTGTATCAGCTTGGGGGTTAGTTTTTAAATATTTTTGCTTTGGCTTTGTTGTTGAGCTTTATGCTCATTTATGCTTTGATGTATGTGTATATATATATATATATATATTAATGTAGTGATTATATTTTTTATTATGTGTTGTGTTGTTGCATTTGGACTTTATTTGTGAACCGCTTTGAGCACGTGTATTTGTGGAAAATGCAGTATATAAATAAATATAATAATAATAATAATAATAATAATAAATATATATATAAAATAATTTTAGAATGCATGTAACTTTTTCCTATCTATTTCTAGGGATTTTTCTGAACATGCATATACAAATTCATATCCTTCTGTCCTGGATTATCAGTTTGGGAATATGACCTGTCCCTCTGCAATTCAGAAGCACTGAGGTACCCTTTAGATGTACCCACAGCCACGGGGGAGCTACTTTACTAAACTGGTGTATTTGTTTCAGTTACAGTTCTGAGTTGGTGGTTTGTGCTGTCTCTTCCCCATTCTACTGGGTTGCTGCTGAGCAAATAGAACCAGGGAGATCAATCCAATGAAGGTTGATGCATAGGCCAGAACTTGACATGGTATGCATTGTCTTTGATTAGATCTACTAATTAACTTTTAGAATTGAATTTTCACTACTCCCAACCAATGTGGCTCATTTCAACATATAAGTAGCTCCCACATACCAGTAAGGCTTCATTATGGGTGATTCTGTAGGGTTGTGGGTGGGATGTGTGATAGGGTAGTATATGGAGCTATATCAAATGTCAAATATCAGAGGGTAGGGATATGGATTAAAATGGGGCTGTGGGTACATATGCAAGTGAATGGATATGGATTAAAATCTCTAACCCACCTACGGGCAAGCAGTTTGAAGGGTGAGACCCTCCTTGCATTTTTGCTCGCAAAGATGCCTGTTTACGATGGGCTAGAGTTCTAGAGGAAGGGTTTATAAGTCACAAGAACCCTTGTGGGATTGCAACTAGAAATACTTTGGTTCAGAAGAGAACTTTGGAGCCTTGTCAAAGCCCATATCAAAGAATAAGTGAGCTTTAAAAGCCCCCAGATTCTTCTCCAGTTTGGGTTGAAATCAGAGCTGAATTGCTAGCTTCTCCTATGCAATGTAACAAAGTTGACAGCATTCCTCTACACTGTATAGGAAGGAAGGAAAAGAAAGTAGGCAGTGCTGACTCAAGATACTTTGCTGCCTGAAGAGTCAACACTTCAAATGTTTGTGCGGAACCATTCCGCTATTCATCTTGCTTTCATTTATCCCCCCACTATGCTTCACCCTGTTGCATGGTAGGGCCTCACCTGCCTGCTGAGGTGAAAAACAGGAGTAGTTCAGAGAAATGAGTCTCTGGCTCTCTGTCTCTCTCTGTCTCTCTGTCTCTCTCTCTCTGGAAGAGCTTGAGTAATCTACGTTCATTTTTATTGTGATCTTCCTGTGGGATCATTGCCAGTGAAGGCCAGGACTACAGCCTTCAGGATGGAGACCAGGTCTTCTTGCTTTCACTGTAGTGTTAGTACCCCAAATGTAGCACTTTACTTAGCCTCACATTAATTAATTACGATATATATATATAGTAAAGGGTTGTATTTGGGACATCTCTTGTGTTGGAGATAAACCTGATTGATCTTTTGCTGGTCTCAGCCATTAAGAATCCAGCCAATTTCTATTCATGTATTCATCCCATTTCCTACAGTGTAGAAATGTTTGCCTTTGGAACTAGCCCATAAACAGTTAGAAAACAATTTAGAAGAAGCTATCAAGCTGGTTAAGCATCCTTGCATAATTTGATATGGTTTGGTATCATTTTTATATTAAAACACAATAAAGTAATTAGTATAAAAGTTTTTAGATGTCCGCATGTATTTTACAAGAACTACATCAGCCCAAAGTACCATTGGCCCAAATCCAGAGCCAAGTTAATCATCTTTGAGTTCATTGAAATCAATAGGTGAAGTTGATAGCAACCAATTTGTGGCCCATTAATTTCAATGGAACTTTAATGAGACTAACTTTTTTTTGGATTCGGGCCAATATGTCTAAGTTATAAATAATAATGTGCCAGTGTATACTAAATCTCTGAGATGAAAGTCTTGGCAATTTGCAGAGGATTATATTATATGTATTGCAATTGCTGTTTTGCTCATCAGTGGATATTATGTACTAGATGGCATATTTTCTGGCATAAGAGAGAATGTACAGTACTGGCAAGCTGAATTTTGTTTCCTTCTAAGTTCATTATAGTCACTTCAGTTGTATTTTATTAGCAGTTATGTTGTTGTACTTGCTGTTGTTTTATTATTCACTTCTGCCTCTTTTAACTAAACAAATGCATGTTGCGCAGCTGGTAAGCATTGTATATTTTATATTGCCCCTTTATGATTCTCAAAGCAGCCAGTCAGTCCAAAGGCTGATGTAGATTCCATACACTTGTGTAGAAACAACATCGCTGATCAAAAGAGAAGTCTGAACTAGTATATGAGTAGGCATAAAAACTTTTTAAAGTATGTTCTTCCACACAAAAAACTCCAAGCCTATTTACATATATGGGAAAGTGACTCTGTGGTAGGGCAATAGGACCATGCCTTGCCTGCCCCATTCCCTTGTCCTCCCCCCCCTTAATGTCTCAGTAGTGCATACAGGCACACATTGTGATACATGCTATCTTATACCTCAAAATCAGGTCCAAAGAGTGGACGTACACACATCACAATGAATGCATACATTGCTTCTCTAGATAGAGGACAGGAAGAGTCAGTGTCATGGGCCCCATAGAGAACTCCTGACAAAGTGAGCAAGAAGAAGAGGAGGACTGGGATCCTGGGGAGCATCCTAGTGGTCTGCAGAGGGAAGAGGCTGAAGCTGGAGAAGACTTCAGTAATCTGGTCAGCGACTGCCCCACCCCTGAGCAGCTGCTAGCTGTTGAAAACCAGGGGCGGCCAATAAGTCTTCTCCTACCATGCCTCCAGAGTTTGTCAGCCCTCCCAAGCCACCCGTGGCTCCACCTCCAGGGAAGCAGGAACAGGTGGCAAGACCAGAGGAGGGGACTGAGAAAGAACTAGCTGATGTGTCTCCTCCCTGTCGCCAAGGTCATGCTGGTGGTTGCACAAGCATGAACAGCGTGAACACTCCCTCACCCGTGCGACAGAGCACCTGCTTGCTTGGCCAGTCCTGATCTGAGAGACAGTTGACACACAAATAGTGAACCTGCCCATATTGGTCTCAGGGGTTGTGTCAGGTTGCTGCAACAATGTCTTCGCTTGAATAGCCATGCCTAGTAATCTCTTGTAATATCGCAGAGACATGTGTTACCTGTAAACTGATCTATGAACTGCTCTAGTATAAATTTTGCATTAAACGCAACACAGAAAAGCATGTGAGTGATTCTGATTCCAATGAGGTAGGCCAGGAGAGTCAGAAGTGGCATGTTACTAGCAGCAGCTTTCCTGGCAGCAGCATTGCTGCTTGCCAGGTTGGGGATGGGTGGGTTGGTGGAAAGGTCAAAGGAGCTTCAGGTGTATTTCCTGCAATCTGTACAGGAAATATATAACTGTACTTGGTATATAGACCAATACAGTATTCATTTTATTCTAAGGATATACCAGTATAAGCATACTAAAATCTTAAACTGGTGACTTTCAGACTCTAGAAGTAAAGCTTAGGTCACAGTGGTGGCTTGCTCATAAATGTAAATTCTTTATGTCCAAAATCCTAAAAATAAAATGGGCAGAAGGGAGAATCTCATTGGTAAAAGATTTATTTCAAAAGTAAAGAAGGTAAGTCAACTATGTGTGTATAGCATGTGTTTTTAAATTGTTTTAAATTGTGTTTTAAATTGTTTTTAGAAGATGTGTTTTAAATTTGTATATTTGTTTTTAGTTACTGTAAACCGCCCAGAGAGCTTTGGCTATGGGGTGGTATATAAATAAATAAATAAAAAGATTCTCATAAAGATGTCTGGCAAAGTGTAGCCTGTAGAGAGAGTCATCGCGTTGTAGATATGTCCATGGAAATGAGCATGACTGAAAACAAAAACCAGTGAAGGGAATACTATAATGGTCACATGGAACGACCCTGTTTTGTTAGCTAAATGAGCCTGAGCTTGAAAGGGAGAAGTGGGACTACATTAATACGTGAGATGTGCATGAAATATCAAACAGTATGTTCACACGTAAATGAGAAAAGCAAAATGTCTTCAGACAGTGTAAATTCCATGAAATAGGCCCCTGTTAAGCATTCTGTAATGTAATGTAACAGTCTGCACAGAATGATCTTGGACATCTATTTGAGTGCTAAACTCCCTGAATAATATGTAAGGATGGTCAAATATGTCAATTTTGATTTTTCTCCATTTCTTATTTTTCCAGTCTTCAGTTCATTTCTCCACATTAGTTTGTGATTTTATTTTTAAAAAATGTCCTCAAGAAAATTCATCAGCATTTTAGTGTGAATTTCTCCTGATAGTCCCATCTTTGTATGCATTTTTACCTAATATACACATTTTTGCAAAGCAAATTGCTCGATTATAATGCGTTTTTGTATGTTATTATCACAAATATGTGCATTTTATGCATACTTTGACGTAGTATATACATTTTTATAAACATTACGTGGCTGGAAAACTGCACTGCAAAATTCAGGGAAGTGTGAATTTCAAAGGATGGCTGTGTTTCAGCTTACATGTTTCAGAAAGTACAAATCAGTTAAGTTCACATTTAAATGTGAACTGAATCAAATTTCTCCCCTATACCTAATAATATGTTGGTGGCTGTATTAGGGACTAAGCCTCACTGAACATTGCCAAATTCACCAGAACATGATGCAGAAAGTACAATGTCTATGTAATACCTGTGCAAATGCCTGTGTAATACTGTAATGTCTATGTCATTCTGATGTGTTAAATCCTGATTGGTAGATGCTAAAGTCTTTGTCCTAAAATGTATAAAAACCCCAGGCAACCAGCACCATGTTGCAGTTCTCCACTCACTCAGAGGAAAACTGACCAAGCATACACTTGTCATCCAATAAAGGCTTACCTTTTTGCTGCAAGCCTGTTTTTTCGATTTTACTTAAGGACCCCCAGTCCAACAAACTACAACATTCCCCGTCAATACATGAATAGGATAGCATTGTAAATCTTGGTTAAAGAGAAGATGTGGATTGTTCTTCCTCCCCTATCCTCCAGTATATTCTCTGTATATACTATATTGTAAGAAAGCTATTACTGGTGTGCACAGACAACTAACAAAGATACATACATGTGAAGGAAAACTATGCACACAGATGGAGTTTTCTTTGAAATTCTCAGTGCAGGTGCTAACCTGACTTGAAGAGGCAAGTCACCATTTAAAAAGTGAAAAGTGAAAAGCAGTTTGTGCCCTCAGCAGCTGTAGTAGCTGTCATGAAAATGCTGGCCATGTTGTAAATTAAGGATCTGCAAATGGTCAACAGCATCTATATAAAACGGGTGTGGGCCCTCCAACCTCTGGGCCAGTCATGGCCCTTCAGAGGGTCCCATTTGGCCCCCAAGACCGTTTTGCCCAAACCATGTCCACCTACCCATCAGCAGACATCACTATATTTTGTATGTTATTTTCATTAATATATACACATCCATTATTGTATAAGACCACCCCGTGACTAATTCAGGAAGCATTGCCCTCTAAATTGACTCTATTTTATTTAATTTAAAACACTTATGGATATGAATGTGGGAGAAATTTTGTTTGGTTTACATTTTAATCTACTTACATATCCCAAAACAATATGCAGAGCTGAAGCACAACTATCCTTTGAAATTCACACTTCTCTGAATTTTGTGATGCAGTTCCCTAACTAGCGCTCTCTCTCTCTCACTCACTCACTCACTCACTCACTCACTCACTCACTCATTTTATGCCCACACATACACATACACATATGTGTATGTTAGGGAAATGATATATTAATGAAAATAACATAAAAAATGCATTATGCAAGGGGAAATTGTTGCCAAAATGTATTTTCAGCAAAATTACATACAAATATATATTCTGATGAGTTTTTGTGAAAACCTAAAAAAAATCCACAAACTGATGAGGATATGTGGCAAACTTAATTTAGGATTGAAAAATGGAGAGAAACTGAAATTGTTAAATTCATCCATTCCTATGCCCTACATTTCTATTAAAATGCCCGAGACAGCTTATAACCGCAATTAAAATAGATAATAGATTTAACAAAGAAATCAGGAGGCATAAGATGAAAACTTAAAAAAAAAAAGAGAGAAAGTTTAGAACAGCATTTCCTAACTGGTGCCTTCCAGATACTTTGGGCTACAACTCTTAATCTTTCTTGACCTTTGGCCATGCCAGCTGGGACTGGTGGAATATATAGTCCAACATCATCTGGAGGACACCAGGGTGGGGAAGGCTGGTTCAGAACATCAATAGTAGGTATTATATATACTACCCAATAGTGGGTAGGCCAAATACTTACCGAACAAGAAAAAGGTGGGATATAATTGTAATTCACTAATAGGCAAAAAACCTTGCGGTTTAAGAACGTACCTATAGCCCACAGCTTTTTCTATCAAACTTTAAAATGCAGGGAAATTGGGCAGCTATAGTGAATGCACCAGGGGACCAGGAGACCTGACCTTCTCTCTGAGATATTGGATTGCCCTACAAATTTGTCACAATGCAAACACAATTTGGGTTGGTCTTTCACAGTCCAATCCACTTGCTGTGTAGCTTGCAAGAATTTGGTAACATGTGCCTCTGAACATATGGTGAGTGGTGGCAACACCTGCCATCTCCAAAGATAGAGAATTATATTTGTGTATGTTTGTTCGTGTTCTTCTTACTTTGCTTCTTTCCTGTGTTACTAATGTTTCTACAGAGAATCTAAACTAGAAAATTTTATTTCCCTCATTATTCATCCTAGAAATCTGTGTCAAATTTATTTTCATTAATTTCAAAGTCTTTTTATTGGTCATTGTCATATGATGGTGAAGACAGCCTTTTGTTTTTCAAATTGGAGGTTATGTTCTATTTCTATTTTGGGTGCATTAACAGTTGAGACTGAAACTGCAGTTTGATGTAAAATCAGACTGATTACAATATGTTGCTACTTCAGCAATGACTCTTAGCTGTGGGAAAAAAGAGGATGCATGTTTTCAGCCTGCTATGTTTAAACCACTTCATTTAAGGCAAGGTGGGCACGGTCAATTAAAAACATAGAGCACACCTAGCATTTTGCTAGAATATATTTAACCTCCCACTGTTTTATCTTGTGCAAATTGGGACACTCTTGAGGTCTACTGGAGACTATTCTGCAGAGGTCAGTGCCATTATTCCACAATTATGTTTGGAGTTTTTTTAGTGCAAATTTTGCTCTACTTCACATATTCACAGAAATAGAAACAAAAGAAAATGATTTCCTATAGGAAACTTCACTAAAATTGCAAAGTAAATCAGACATATTTAAAGTGACCATCTGAACTATATCAACTGTCTTAATAATGTTGCTTCCTCCCTGCTAAAACAAGATCAGCAAAGCCACATGTCTTCTTTCTATTATTTGGGCTGATTGAAGGTGTTGCCACCACTCAGCATATGCTCAGAGGTACGTTGCCAAATTCTTGCAAGCTACACAGCAAGTGGATTGGACTGTGAAAGACCAACCCAAATTGTGTTTGCATTCTGACAAATTTGTAGGGCAATCCAATATCTCAGACAGGAGTTCAGGTCTCCTGCTCCCCTGGGGCATTCACTATAGCTTCCCAATTTCCCTGCTTTTTGAAGTTTGATAGAAATAGCTGTGGGCTATAGGTACGTTCTTAAACCGCGGTTTTTGCCTATGAGTGAATTTCCCTGCTTTTTAATCCAGGAGGTAAGAAATGGGATCCTGTGCAAGTTTGCTGAGAATGGATTGATCATTTGCATGCTTATTGAGTTCAGTGGGATTTATTCCCCTGCAATCATGCTTAGGCTAGGTGAAACTGACCACAGGGGATGGGGGGAGGAAACTCAGAGGGGATGACTGGGATGAGAGCAGGCAGGACGGGGAGGGGAGAAGGACAGTTTCGATCATTTGCATGTTTATTGAATTCAGTGTGATTTACTTCTGTGCAATCATGCTTAGGATAGGTAAAACTGACTGGGGGGGAGGGCTGGAGTGGGCAGGGGAGGAGGAAGAAGGAAGAGGGGAGGGGAGGAGGAAGGTAGAGTAGAGGGGAGGGAGGGAAAAATGCAGGTCTGATCATTTGCGTGCTTATTGAGTTCAATGGGATTTACTCCTATGCAATCATGGTTAGAATAGGAAAAACTGACCATGGGGAGGAGGAGGGGGAGGGGGAAGGACTGTATTGGAGGGGGCAAAGGAAGAGGGAGGGCAGGGCAGGTATGATCATTTGCATGATTATAGAGGTCAATGGTATTTACTTCCATGCAATTATGCTTAAGATAGGTAAAACTGACCATGGGGAAGAGGAAGGGGAAGGAGGGGATTGGAAGGGGTGGTGGATGGGGAGGCAGGGGCAAAGGAAGGGGGAGGGAAGAGGCAAGAGGGAGGGAATAGGAGGGAGGAGAAGGGTAGGTTCGATTGTTTGCATACTTTTTGAGTTCAATGGGATTTATTTCTGTGCAATCATGTTTGAAAATGGCAATGGACCGCCCTCAAATCAATCTTGACTTATGTTGACCCTATGAATAGGGTTTTCATGGTAAGCAGTATTCAGAGGTGATTTACTATTGCCTTCCTCTGAGGCTGAGAGGCAGTGACTGGCCCAAGGTAGCCCAGTGAGCTTCATGGCTGTGTAGGGATTCGAAGCCTGGTCTCCCAGGTTGTAGTCCAACACAACTGGGGAAGGGGCAGGGAGGGGAGGGGGAGGAGATTGGGTGGGTGGGTACTGGGCAGAAGGGAAGCCCCTTTCCTTTATTTATTTATTTATTATTTGATTTATATCCCACCCTTCCTCCCAGCAGGAGCCCAGGGCGGCAAACAGAAACGATAAAAACACTTTAAAACATCATTAAAAGACCT
This sequence comes from Rhineura floridana, assembly GCF_030035675.1. Taxonomy (NCBI): domain Eukaryota; kingdom Metazoa; phylum Chordata; class Lepidosauria; order Squamata; family Rhineuridae; genus Rhineura; species Rhineura floridana. Next base: position 67,625,614 of record NC_084487.1, on the reverse strand, counting down.
TAAAATACATTAAAACAAAACAATGTTAAAAACATTCTTAAAAAAGCTTTAAAAACATCTTTTAAAAAAAGAAGGGTTAAAAACATTATTAAAGAAAACATATTAAAAGCAATTCTAACACAGACACAGACTGGGATAGGTCTCAACTTAAAAGGCTTGTAAAAGAGGAAAAGTCTTCAAAAGGCGCCAAAAAGGTAGCAGAGAGCAAAAGGAAAAAATTGTGAACAGTAGCATTCTTTTTCAGGCTTTCCCCCACCTTTTCATTCTACAGCAGGCACATGTAGCCTCCCACTCAAATTTAAACCAAAGCGTCCCTGGCCACATCCACACCATGCCTTTATTTCACTTTGGACAGTCATGGCTTCTCTCAAAGAATCCTGGGAAGTGTAGTTAGTGAAGGGTGCTGAGAGTTGCTAGGAGACGCCTTGTTCCCCTCACAGACCTTCAATCAGAATGGCTGACTGTTAAACCAGTCTGGCCACTGAAGCTCTGTCAGTGGAATAGGAGTCTCCTATCAGCACCCTTCACAACTACACTTCCCAGGATTCTCTGAGGGAAGCCATGACTGTCTCAAGTGAAATCAAAGTCTGGTGTGGGTATGGCCCCCTGATTAACCAAGCCCAGCAGCTGTGGGGCTTTTAGAACACTGACAGTTGGTTCTTACTGAGCATGTCCACCCTTATCATAGGGTCCCAGCCAAAAATTCTTAAATTAATTAAAAATCAGCCAGGCATTTTTTTAACTTTTAAACTGCAGAAGATGAAGGTCAAAGTATGGGGCAAGGTCAGTATTAGGATTACAGGTACTCTGTGAACATGGCTGATTTTTAATGAATTATGAGAACTCTGACAGAAAAAAGTCCAAAAGGGCTCTGAGGTTTTTCATCTCTTTTTAGACTTTGAACTCTCAATTCTCTCTGACTGTTTTGTGTATCACCATGAAAATTGACAGGGTTGTTAAGCAAGCGTTTCTGAGTTCAGTACTATATGTTTTGTAAGGTTTTGTTTTGAACTGAGCTTATGGGAAGCATCAGAATGGCATGGGGGGATATTTTCTATTTAACATTGTGGAATGTGAAAAATCCATGCTGGCTATAGTATACAGCCACTCTTGTGGCTGTATAATAATAAATAAATAAATAGAATATCCTGTAACTGGAAAGATTTCACTTGAAATCCCTCCCTTATTTGATCTAGACCACTATTGCTTTTATGACTGGACATGGCTGATACTGCCTGGCTCAGAACTCTACCTTCAGCTGTGAGTCCCCAAATTTCCCTTTGAAAATCACAGCTGCCATTTATTTATTTGTTACATTTATACCCACCTTTCTTTTCATGACAGAAACCCAAGGCAGCTTACATATGGTTCCCAGGCGGTCTCCCATCCAGGCACCGACCAGACCTGACCCTGCTTAGCTTTAGCAAGGAGCTGGTTTTATGTACCTTCAGACTATAGCCTCGGACCCAGATTATTTAAGAGATTATTTATTTCAGGTGATTTATATCCTGCCCTTTTGTTATGTGCATAGTGCTCATGGCAGCTTACAATAATTTTATAAGCAAAAATCCAGTAAGAACTGTAGAAATAACAATGAAGGAATGAAAATATACAGATAAAATAAAATTTAAACAAATGAAATAGAAACAGCCACTGAAAACCTCAGACTGACTGCATAGCAAAAGTCTTGCTCTGTAAGTAGAAGACTGGGAGAGAGGAGTTAAATGTACCTGCAGAGACCATGTTTTCTGTAATTTTGGCTACATCCAGAGAGAAGGCGCTCTTGTTCATTGTTGCCTACTGGCATGATTCAAAGAAGAGCTTCCTCAAAGGATCTTAGGGAGCAGGCAGGTTGGTATAGAACAGCCTTTCCCAACTAGTGGGCCACCAGATGTTGTTGGACCACAACTCCCATCAGCCTTAGCCAGCATTGCCAATGGTCAGGAAAGATGGGAATTGTGGTCCAACAACATCTGGTGGCCCACTAGTTGGGAAACATTGGTATAGAACAATTGTGGTGTCCTCTGGATGTTGTTGCACTACAACTCCCATCATCCTTGACTATTGTCTGTGCTGGCAGGAGCTGATGGGAGTTGTAGTCCAACAATATTTGGAGGCCACCATGTTGGATATCCCTGGTAAAGGTGGAGATGGTCCTTTAGATATCCTGGAGCCAAGCCATTTAACCCCGTTGTCCAAATATGATGGTGAATCTTCTGTGTGTCAATTTATTTTCTTTCCTTCCCCCCTTTTTTATTCAGATTTCTATTTCACTTCTTAGCTGAAGATCTTATAATTACTAGCAATTTAAAGGTTAGTACGGTATACATCTGCCTTTATTCCTTTGTTTGCAAACACTGCTTCCAATTACACTTTTTCGGCAAGCACATCAGGCTTTGTTCTCTTGAACAAACACCCCCTCACACATGACATGAATTATAAAATCTAGCCAATACAAAATTTTATAATCATACATGTGCCTTAAATTGTTATGTTGCATTCCTTACTTCCATGTACCCATTGAGAGAGGTGCAGCAGCAGAGGAAATTTTGAGAGAGTGCTGGGGGCACCAGTCACAAAATGGCTGCCATGGGAGATGTGACAACACAATATTAGAGTTGTTAAAGGCACAAGAATCCTGCTTTTCCCCAATGCCAATCTTAAACCAAAGCCTAGGCTGCTATCCTGTACCCACTTACCTGGAAGTAAGCCTAATTAAACACATTTACTATTGTACTGTACGTTAACTATATAGTGAATTCTTAACGAGTCTCTGGTCTTTAGCTCCTGCAAAGCAGGATACATGCCTAAGTCTCTTTGTAAAATTTTCACATTTGCCTTTCTGTGGGTAGGGGGATTCTTTAATATTCACCCACACTTACTGAGTAGTAATATTTGCAGAAAATAATTTCTAGGCACTACCTGATCTCAGGTGAACCCAGCACAGAAAAGAAGCATTCTGGTTGCTAGGGAAAAAGGAAGGACAATCTGTGGAGATTCCAAGGACTAGAAAGAGAAAAAGGAGCAGGAAAAGTGCACTATGGGAGAGGACAAAACAGCAGCTCTTTAGATCCTCAGGGATTCCTATTGCCTGGTATCCAAACAATTCACTTATCAATCACAGCTCTGACTTCACTGATTGGCTAATACCACTGAAAGACACGAGCAACTAGGCCGGTTCATTTCATAAAAATCACTTAGAAGGGTACCTGCACATTTTGCTCCATAACTTTCATTCTAGGAGGGCTAGAGACTTACTTTTTAAAAAAATGAAAGCTCAGTTTCAGAGCTACCTGTTGTGTGGGTGCCATTGAAGGCCTTTGCAGGTGATGGTTTGGCGACCCCTGGGCTAGCATATTCAGTCCTGTTGCTATTGCTGCAGTCATGCCACCTCATTTTCTCTTGAGAAACATACATAATAAACTTGGCTCACTTGTGTAGATACTTTGTTTGGATGGGATCAAGCAGGAGTGCAACAGTTCCTGAGAAACATGTAGCCTGACCAATCCAGTGTTGGGCTCTTTAAACCAAAGACCATTGATCAGTGCCCTTCATTACTAAACTTTGCTGCATCCAGGAGTTCTTATAAAATGAGTAACTTGTGAGGAAGACAAGTCAGAAAGCAAAATTAACTTGTGGATTATGCACATTCAGGCATCCGTTTGACTGGTTAAAATAAAAATATACAATGATAGCACATCCTGTTATTCCTTGGCCAAATATTGAAAGTTAAGAATATCATTCAAGGTCTCAGTCAATAAAACAAATTCCAACACCCTAGCTTCTAAATGCATGTGTGCATTACATATATTCCTCTGCAAAGTTTAATCCAATGTGATTGTAGTTCTATCAGCCTATCCTGTTATATTACTTCTCAGTTGTGACAGCCACATTATAAAAGATAATTCCCAATACTAGTTATGTATAGTTTTGTAAACAGCTTAACAATCACCTAGTTGAAAGTCAGTTGCAACTATACAGACAAGAAAAACCATCAAAATATGAAGTATATAAATGTTATGGCTTAGATTCTAAGTTGACTCCCAAGGGTATTTTGAGGGAGCTTCCATAAGACCAGCCTTTATACTTGGCCGCCTCCACACTGAAATCAATTTTTTCAAACAAACAAAAATAGTACAGTACAAGCATTCTTATTTATGTAAAATCCAAAACTCTTTCCAAATACAGCTTTCAAGAGTTGATCCATTATTTTAAATAATGAATTTTATATTATCTTTTCACCTATGAAGCTATCCATCTGAAAGAATTATCAAATTACTTGTACGTGTGGCAATTTCCCAGTGTCTTGTTAAACTAGGGACTTTAATTAAACTGGCTGATTTATGTTCCATCTGGATACAAGTAGGATCGTGCTGTAAAATGAGGGAAACAGCTGGAATACATGGGGACAGTAATATAAATTGTATTCTGTAAGGAATTTCATCCATCTTATGGTAACCAGGTTCACAGTCTTTTATTTTATTCAGTGCACTTCAGTTTCCGTAGGCCTTATCTCTACTATGGCTTTATGCTCATCAGTAGAGAAAACATCTGGAAATTTGTTTAGGTGTGGTGTTAACCATGTAGAGAAACTTCACCATTTTAGTAATGGCCAGGCTGTCATACTTCATGATTCATAGAATCATAGAACACTAGAGTTGGAAGAGGCCTATAAGGCCTTCAAGTTCAGCCCCCTGCTCAATGCAGGGATTCAATCATTTTATCTATTACCATGGACAGAAATTATAAAATTTTGCTTTTATTTTCTTTGTCTTTTCAGTGCAGTTCCAAAGTAAAGTTTCTTCACCCAGCAGTACCTTCAGTGTGCTTTATACAATTTCACAAATTCATAATGTGATACAAAGTAGAAAGTAAATAGATAATGCATAATATCAAATGCTATTTAGGTGCATCTGCTATATATTTTGGGAAGTTGTTTGTAATGCAGATTAAGATACCTCTTCATAACCAAGTTTTGTGTGCTGGTTTCTGAGATCAAAGAGCAGGTTTTGGATGCAATTGGATGGCATTTTGAAGCAAGATGGCAGACTGCAGTGATTTTAGCCCAAACTGCTATGATTTCTTTGTGTTTTTTTAGAATTCCTAAGCAGTGCCAGGTATGAGACTGCTAGTACAAGGTAAATATGAACCTAAATTGTTTACTTTGAACAGTTTATAAAATAGCTTGCCATCAGTAGCAATGATGAACTTAGCAGGGCCATACATGAAAGCATTACTCAGGAATTCATGGCTTAGTACTGGGTTTGTGTACAAAACCACATTATAAATCTATTTGGTTCCACTGTCTTCATTTGTGGTATACTCAGTTTGGCTTAGAGGTACAACAGTAGGTAGAAGAGACAAGCAAAGGAGAAATATCTTACCCTGTTAAAATTACAGTTTCTCATTCATTAGTGGAAAGAGTCAAATGACACCTTAAGTGTACACACTTTTGCACCAGATGCTAAAAGTCAAAATGATATCCCACATCTTTGCATTGTTAGCAACACAGACAGATGGAGTTTGAAGTCAGGAAAAATGTATGTCCCTCTCCTAACTTGAAATAGCATGTATAGTGGACGGAGTAAGGCCCTGTTGAACTCTCCGTAAAAACTGGTGATAAGAATGTTATAGCATTCTTTTATGAGCCAACTGTGTTGGTAGCAATGTGAACTTTCTAAATTTATTTTCGGTCTAAAAGTTTCTCTCAAAATTGATGGGCAATTCAGTATATATATAAAACAAAACAAAGGAATGTGGCATTCCTATAATTAATTTGCTTCATTCACACTAAGTAGTGTTTTCACGTCAGCATGGCAAGAGACAAAGTACTCTGCTGTTTCAGTATGGTGTGAATTGTTGATTTTTTTTTACCAGAACTGTCACTAACTGCTTTATTGAGTGATTTAGAAATTATTGCTTAATTTAAAGAGGAGAATACTGTTTTATTAACCTAATGCTATTTTTATTCCAGTATCCAAAATAAGAATAAGATAAATGACCCTAATGTAGATAGAGTTACAGTTTAATATAGAATTCATCTTGCACATGAATTCTTGACCACTGAATAATTAACTTAGCATTGTGTTAAAGCCCTTAACATTTACTGCTTAAGGTATTACCCTGAATGATAAAATTCAATTTTGTTATTGTAATGCAACCATTTTTTTTTAATTTCAGGGTACTGACTTGGAAAAATTCAGACAGTAATGTCTTTTGAAGTACCGAATTGTGAGGTCACAGATGAATTGAACCTCTCAAGAACAGTTTCTCAGATGCTTAAAAGGAAGGTCTTGTAGGGATGAGGGTGAAGTCTGTAGAATTTAATATAACATACTCTTATAGTAATTTCGCTGAACATCAGCTAACTGTATGTATCTCATGTACATAAACTATTCATAAGGCTGTTGAACTGATCCTTTGAATGAAGCCTATGTTGAGAAATTGTCTTTTTGATATATTTGCTGCACACAGTCTTAAATATTGGGACATTCATTTCAGAAGTACAGGTGAGTGCAATTATCTCTTTGGCAAGGAATAAAATAAACAGCTCCATTCCTGGTTCAAGGAGATATCTTCATATTCAAATTAAGCCCTATTTCATTTCCATACAACACTAGTTTTGGGTTAGTGAATGGAATCTAATTGTTAAAACTACATTTTTGGCTGATTGGATTTGGTTCATTTTATTCCTTTTCATTCCCCTCTACCCCCAATCCTCAGTTCAAATTTCCTTTAGCAAAGAATGAGCTTCTGGTCTTTTCAGTAGGAAGTTAAGCTTCAGTGATACTGAGTAATTGCCTTTACAGCTCACATGCACTTTGAATTTAAAATTTAATTTGTTCAAATCAGATTGCTTGCCAAGCGGCTTGAGCTTAGCATGTTACATGAATGATTCAGTAGATTGTAATAGCGACCTTAGTAATTTCTTATGAATGATTGAAAGTGATCGCATTACTAAACAATACTAGTAAGTGATAAGTGTATTTTCAAGAACTGATATTCCACAGCAAAATTCTGTTAGATGGTTAGAGAAAAAAGTATATACTTGCCCTCCCAGTGTTTGAAAAAGAAACGTAAGTCTTTCCAGGCTGATGGAATATCTTCGCTGTTACAGATTTCCTAAGCAGACCGATTGTTTGGTATACTGAACTGACACTCACATTACAGAGCAAAATAGCTGCCAATGTGCATTCACCATTGCTGCAGCAAAGATGAGCCTTTCTAGCAGCTCTAAACCATGCTTTTCATCACCAAGATTGGATAGGTTTACATAGTCTATGTTTGCTTGATTTCCAGACACATGGCAATAGTACACGTGGCGGTGAGCAGGGGACGACCACATTCATTTCTCCTTTTTTTAACAGCACTTGACTTAGTTGAATTGTTCAGTAAGAATAATATTTACAAATAGAGGTTTATGTTTCACATACAACAAGTCATACAAAATGCAGCATGTTTTCCTGTTATGTTAATTCAAGACTGTAACGAATGAATGGAGATATAATTAATTTCCTAGAGCCAAATAATTCTCCAAAGTTATTTCAGAAATAATAAATATCTTCCATTGCACTGAAAAAATGTCTGTACTCAAAATTCATTCTAATAGAGTCCATGTTCCATGCTAAATCTGTTCTCTGTTTATTATCATATTGTGGAATGTTGCATTTTATAGTTGATTTAATTGTTTTTAAAGGTTGTAAGCTGTTCCGAGTGGTACTTTGGCACTCAAAGGGTGGGGCATAACTTATCATATAGATGAAAATATATATATTGAATTTGGGTTCAAAATTTATTTTATGGGATTTGAGTTCCTCATCGAAAAATAAATATGGGGGACTGATTTATATATTAAGTTCTGATACTTTCCCCTTTTTTCTTTCACAGCAGTGATTGACTTTTGTGTGCATTCAAGTTTTACCCTGTTTTATCTACATTCTTCTTGTTTTTGAAAGTATTTTCAAAGTACAGTTTTCCATTTGGTTTTAACTAGAAATTCATTTTTGCATATTTCCCCTTCTTTCATACTAATTAACTAGATGTAGTATGTAATAGAATTCTGTCTTTAATTGACAGGGAACCAAACAATGTGGGTTTCAGTACATCCTTCTTGTCACTTACACTCTACCTTACACAGACAGATGCTCCTGATTTACTTGAAGTTTGAATTTATTTATTTATTATTATTTATTTATTATTTGATTTATATCCCACACTTCCTCCCAGCAGGAGCCCAGGGTCGCAAACAAAGCACTAAAAACACTTTCACACATCATAAAAACATACTTTAAAATATATTAAAAGAAAACATTTAAAAACATTTTTAAAAGCTTTAAAAACATCTTTTAAAAAAAGGTTTAAAAACAATTTTTAAAAAAGGTTTAAAACATATTAAAAAGCAATTTCCAATACAGACACAGAATTTCAAAGTTTGCAGTATTCAGTCTGTTTACATTATCTGTGCAACCATCTGAGAGAAAAGGAAGAGAGGGCTAGACAAACTGTTGACTGTAGTTGCTGCTGCTCCAGCTTGGACAGTGTATGCTGCTCCTTGTTTGCTGTTTGGAGGCCAGTTGTAGGTTGGCAAGAGCTGTCTGTTTCGATGTTTAAGAATCTTGTGCCCTAGCTTTTATTTTCACCTGAAGGAAAGTATTCTGAGGACCTGGTTTAAGGATCACAGGAAAAGTTTTTTGGGACACCATTTGTGGTTTTTCCCATTACAGTGTTGCAAGAAAACCTGCACTTGGCTGAATTTTCTCTTCTCTTAAAGATACAGAATCATTCTCAGGCTCTAAGCTTGGCAACCCTAGGTTGTCATAAGGATAAAATAGGGGAAGTACCACTGTATATGCCTCTCTGTGTTCCTTGCTGCGTACCATTTTTGATTAAATAATATTTTGGTTCACATATATCCAATTATTGACTTTTTTCTAATGCAGAAGACTTATGAGGGCCAGTGATGGCTGTAGTGTACAGGCCACCTCAAATTCCCCCCTCCATGTTGTCCATTCTCATAGGGAAAGTTATGTCCATGTTCTGGCTTGCCAACTGCTTGAAAGACTACAAATGACACTACAGGAAGCAGAAAATAATTTAACTTTGAGTATGCATTGATGTATTTCTATTTTGGGTTGATACATGAATGTGAAAACTGGTGCTTCTGCTGCATGCTCCTGTGCATGTTTACTCAGAAGTAAGTCTCAGGGAGTTCACTGGAACTTATTGTCAGGTAAGGGTGTGTAGAAGTTAAGCTTTCCTGTGCATGAGAACATAATAATGAAAGTTAGTATTCTAATTGTTTTGTGTAGCAACAACAACAACATGAGTCTTGATGAAAACAGCATTGAAATTTTTTATTTGTAATCTGATTATTTCTTTAGTTTTAAAAATACAATTTAATACACTGATGGAACAACATTCAATAAAACCCATTAAAACTGCTTCATTATTCTAGAATACATAGAAACTTTAATCCATTTTTGTTGAACAAGAGCTTTCCTTGGTTATTTGCTTCTCTTAAGAAAAATGCTTACTTGCAGATGTGCATATTTTTAAAGAAAAATATATTAGGATATTATCTCTACATATTAGTGTGTGCAATTGAAATGGCTTTAACACTGATTTTTATTTTAAACTTAAACCTAAATCACATGTGTTCTGTTCAGGAAGAGTTGCTAAGACATCCTAGCAATGCATCTGGCCCAGTGCTTTGTTTTGGTGGAAGTCATTCTTCAGCACGTTGTTCCACACTAACAATAGCCAATGTGCATTATGCACAAATAAGGTACTATGGGTGTTCAGTAAGTAAGATCTGGGTGACCACAGGCCATATGCTCACATACCACCAAGAGAGTGTCCTCTGTGAGACACTCTAGCATTGCATTCAGTCTGCTCAAATGCTGATAACTGTCAAGATAGGTATAGATGAATAAGGAGCTGGAATTGTCATTGAATTACTAAATCTAAAATTGCTTTGCTTAAGAAAATATTTTATTTTTCTATAAACTTGTAAGCAAGGGAGAACCCTCAGGAAAGTCTTGGGATGGGGCACAAGAGGCTGCACTATTGCGCATGTGTGCAGGGGATTATTGCTGAAAGTCTGTTTTCAACTATCTCCATCCGACTGCAACCCCCACATTACATCATTGGTCTTTTCTGAGAGTGGCCTTCAGGCTTGTGGGTGGAGCACAAAAGGTACCAGTGTGGAGGAGGCAAGAAATTCCTGTTGCACAAGCAGATATCTGCTTGCTTAATGAAGGGTACAGCCCACCCTTTCAGACTTCAGTAGAGTAGATTGATTCCCCACCCCCCATGAATACCTTAAAGACTTCTGTAACGTATATAACTGATCAGTAAACTTTTAGATAGGTTATTAACCTTTCCTGAATTACCAACAGACAGAAAACTCAATTACTGTATAGCAGTGATTCTCAAACGGTGCGCCCAGGCACACTGGTGCACCCTAAGAGGTGGCTAGGTGTGCCTCAAATATTATGAAAGTATATTTTTAAAATGAGAAGAAACCCATTTGTATAGGGTAAGCAATAGTTTTCTATAGTTTAAGTTATTTTTATTCATAGTTTAAAATATATTAATATATTTTTAATTTTGTACACGAAGTGCGCCAGAAATTTTTTTTATGTTTTACAGTGCGCCGCGAACCAAAAAAGTTTGAGAACCACTGCTCTATAGTTTCATCAGAGGCTTTCCATATATTAGGTGTTTCACATCTCTAGTTAGCATGTACTTAGGTTATGGTTCCATTTACAGTCTTGAAAATAGTGTTTTAATGGGTGTCAGGCTTATAGCCTTTTGAGTTTTCAGTGAATTGATACTTGCGTCTAAAAGCTGTGACACTTTGTGTCTTAAAAATTAATTCATTATTTTTGTCTAATGCTATTAGAATAAAGAAGCATCCCTTGCTCAGAATGCTGATACAGTTGCTTATATACAGTGTGTGTGTGTGTGTGTTGTGCTTTGTAACCAATTGGCCATTCATCTTTGATAAGTTGTTTGGACGTGGCAACCAACTGATATTTCAAGTCAGTCTCTGTTTTGCTACTCTAAAAACTAAGTTGGTTGTGTACAAACTTTAGTTCATTCTTTTTCAGAATACCTGAGAAAGTTGATTGCATTCCCGTTCCGCACCCGTACCTGCCGGGCTAAGGGGTGAGTTTGCGGCCGCAGCCGAAGCCTAGGCCACCATCGTGGGGGATGTGTGTGTGCACGCAGCTCGCCGGCGTGCCTGCGTGAGACACAATAGGAGGCGGGGATACTGAAGGCCATTTAAGGCCGCTCCGCCAGCCTCCCGCCCTCCTTTGAATTTTGGCGGCAAGGCTTTCGGCGCAGCAAGGCCTGTGGCGCGGTGAGGCCTTGCAGCGTCGGGTGAAGCATCCAGCTCGGCAGCCTTGCAACGGGGAGGCTCCGGCTGAGGGAGGCCTTACAACGGGGAGGTTTAACGGCAGTGGTGAGGCCTTCTGAGGGCGTGCGTGGTGCATTCAGCGTACGTGGCTTCCCTTGTTTTTTCTTGGGCGGCGTTGAGGTGGCGAGACCTTCAGCGGCGGCGGGGATTGGCGCTGCTAGTGTCAACGGCGGCGAGGCGCCTGGCTCGGCGGGGTTGAGGCTGCCAGCTCTTGGCCGTGGGAGGCCCTACAGCGACGGCGGCAGCGGGGTTCCTGGCCGGGGAGGCCTTCTGGAGGTATCGAGGCTCGTGGCTCTCGGCCCAGTGGGGCGCCGTGGCGGCAGCGGTAGCAGCAGCAGCTCCCTGGTGTTGGCAAGGCCTGGAGACGGTGGCAGATCCAAGGCATTACGGGTGACTCAAGAGCACAGGCGAGGCAGCCTTTGGCTGCATTCTTTCCTCGAGGGTTCCTCAAGGGGATCCCCGTGGGGGTGGGTGGGAAAGATCATCAGCCCCTCACCCCACCACATAGTAGGGGAATTGGGTGCCGGGTACCAGCTCCATCACACCCCCTATTTGGTCACTTGGTGGCCCAGGAGGCCTGGATTGTCTGGAGCTGGATAAGGGAGCCAATGGGTTGGTGACTGGGGGGGTGCAGGATGAGAAGAGGGCACAGTCCAGCTGGGCTGTGAAGGTGCTGGGTCTCCCTTTAGTGCTTCCTCACGCTTACCACCTTTCCTATCTGGAGGAGGCACTCCCCTGGCTTCTGCAATGGGGCATAGGCTGGGGAAGGGGTTAGCGGAAGGGAATAGACCCGGCTACACGCTTAATCTCAGGATGCCACCCAAAAAGGGCAAAGTGGGCCAGAAGGGCAGGGCCCCCAGGGCGGAGGGTAGACGCCCACCCCTAGCTGTGGAGGAGTGAAACATAGCCAATGCACTTCATCTGTTTTATTGCTAGGATTATTCTACCATTTACAGGGGTCTCGGACCCTGGAGATGAAGGAGTGTAGCTCAGTAACAGATCACTTGCTTTGCATGCCTAGGGTCCTCAGGTTCAGCCCTCAGCACCTCCAGTTAGGGCCAGGAGATACTTCTATGGGGGCCCCCTCGCCCACTACAGAAAGTGAAATAGGAATAGACTCCTTTTCTTGATACTGAAGAGTAGTTTTAGTTTAAACTGAATGTTCCTTTTCATTTACCAATTACCTAGAGTGGTACTGGGCTATCTGACACTGGGGACATTCCAGAGGCAGCTGGACAGCCAGGGGTGGGGATGCTTTTATTAAGGGATGTACTGAAACGGCCATTCCACTTCCACACTGTCTTTGCAAACCAGGAAAATTTGGAGAAGGGGTTAGTCAATTAGGGAGAACTTGAAGATGAGAGGGGCAAAATTTGCCTGTACCCTAGGAAGATGCTCTGTTATAATGTGGCAATATTCTGAGATATATTCTAAAAGATAATGGGGGTGATGTTTCGTCCCACAGCATTTGGGGAGAAACATATGGTGGCCATCAGTTGGAGGCCATTTGGATTGGATCAATGCAATGACATTACGAAGAGCAGAGGCTTTTTTGGGGAGGGCAGATGGCAGCTGGAGACAGAAAGGAGGCTGCAGGAGCCAGTAGGGATCCCAGTTAGTGCTGCAACCTCACCTCCAAAACTACCTCAACCCCGCTAATGCAAAGGGAGCTTGTGATGTTCCTATATTAATGTATATATGGTAAGTGTTGTTGTTTTAGAAGATACATGGTAAGTGGAGTGAAAGAGGAGGGGGAGTGAATGGGCAGTAGAATGCGAGATGATTGGCTGAGTGTTTAAAATGGGTGAATGTGAGGTGGTGAATTGGGGAATCAGGGGGGAAGAAGAGAAAGAGTGGATTGCTTGGCGGGGTTTGAGAGAGTTGTTTGCCAGGAGAGCGTGGAGAAGGAGGGAGGTGGAGTTCGGATTAGTATTGAGTAAAACCATATGCTTATGTGCCTTAAGAAGAAATCTTATTAATCTTGTTAGCTTTGTTATCTGTAATAAATACTGAATTTGGTTTACCAAAGGCCTGATCCTTGGCTGGGGTTTCACAGACCAGAAGGGAGGGTAAGGTAATGACCAAGGCTGAAGGGGAACTGTAACAAATGGTGGCAGCGGTGAAGAGAATAACAATACCAGTATTCAGAGTCTCTGGGAATACTAGTATTGGGACGTTACTGGTGGTTGCCTAGCAGGGGATCTGTTGAGATCTGTGCTAGAGCGTATAGGTAAACCATAAGAGAGTGCGGTCCGGACTGGTGGAGTCCCTGGTGGTGCCTAGAGACAGGCAGTAACCACGAGCAGGTAGGAACCTGACAGGGAGAGCCAGGGAAGGACGCATCACAGAGCTCATCCCGTCTTTTCACTGTCAAGCTTCCCCTCCCCAAATACGTTCTTCAAAACCCAGGTAAGAATATACAAACCTTTCCATTAGTTAAGTCCTATAAACCTCAGTCCAGAGACCCATTTAACCTGTGATATTCTGAGTAAACATACTTAGGATTCTGCTGTATGGGTGCAATCATGTGCACCCTTCTGTGGGAAGAAGTAACAATACACTCGGTGGGATTTTCTCATAAGTATGTATGCATAGAATTGGTCCAAGTCATATTTCTCTGAGTAAATTATTTAAACATAATGGAATTCTTTTCAGTAATCATGTACAGGCTGCATATTTGCTTGCATCTTCTCTTTAGCTAGTTTGCAAACTGGCTGTGGATGAGATGGCCACCTTTTTGCAGGCCACTAGTCCTGTGCTTTTTGGGAGTCATTTGATCTGCAGACATTGGAGGATGACATTGCTCAGCTCCATGCCATCTAATAAGTGCTGAATATGAACCCGCAATTAAAGTCACAACAACAAGCCAGAAGGATAGCAGAGGCTGCTCAAGGAAAGTGTCTCTTTCCAGCTAAGCTCGAGGTGCTATGGACCTTGCTGGCAGACTGCCCAGTTTATGGGGAGACTCAATTTATGATGCGGTTTTTTCTTTATTAGGCGGTTCTTCTGGATCCTATACTGTGGCCCCTGGCTTGCCCTTATGGCCAGCAATCTTAAATCAATCTTAGGTACAGATGCACTGGTCCAGGGGACGATTGATAAAGACATACAGTTGGGCAGGGTTATTGGCCCCTTCCCATCATCCCCTACGTCTGCTCTCACAATGCCCCCCCCATAGGGCCCAAAGTGGCAGTGGGCGGAGTCTACCTGATTCATCATCTGTCATACAAGTTGGGTCAGCCAGTAATGGCTTCATACCAGATAGACTATGCACAGTGCACTACACTGCATTCCATATGGTGTGCGCCTGTGGCAGAGGTGCCTTATGGGCAAGGGTGGCAGCTAATCTGCCTGCATTGCCGGCTGTTGAGTTTTGCCTTTTAGGTCGACTAGGCACCAGAGCATTACCTATGGGCTGCTGTATTCTTGTATGGAGCACTTCAGCTCCTTCTTGGAAGGGACAGTCAGGAGACGAGGGGGCTCTGAAGCAGTGGGGCACTATTTTCATGATTTACGGTTCACGGGTAGGGCAGACTCTGGGTGCATGTTAGTACCTGATGGCACCGTTTATGGCGTGGCTATGAACGGGGGGTTTCCTTTGGCAGCTGGGAAAATGGAGGATCCGGCCCCAGGTTTCACCTTCCAGGGTATTAAGATTGACTCTTTGACCCAGGGCTGCAGGCTGCCCGAGAAAAGGGCTTGAACTGTTGCAGATCAAGATGCTGGAGTTGTCAGGGGCTGGGAAAGTGTTGGCTTTCTGCGCTTCAGGTGTTGGGGGCCTTCTACGGTCGGGTTTATGGTGCCAGAACAGGGATGTCACAGCCTTACCACAGCTTCAGGGTTTGTTTTGTTTTTGTTTTTTGGCTGCCTTATGCGCCAACCTGCGGCGTGGCCCCCCCTTTCCGACAGTGTGTCAATGGTGTTTTTAGTTAGAGGAGGGACCGACTCTGGGGGGGAGAACTGCTAGTCCCATACCACACACTGTCAGATATGACCATATGCCTATCTGTTGCTCCAGGATGCTCACCAGCTATCAGAGGGCAGGAGGGGATTTCTGGGAGTTAGGGGCTGGCAGGGGCTAGGCAAAGTGTGGCCTATTCCTATGAATCACGCGCAGGAATTCATCATGGATGGTAGGAGTAAAGCCCGTCCATCAGTGTGTTGCAAGGTAGGCTGGCAGGGGGCCTTTGGGACCATTCAGATGGCTTGGGATATGTCATGTGCTGGCCGGCTGGCCCATGCACACCACCATACCCCTTATCCTCGTCCTCTGTGTTCACCTGACCCACCAGGGATTGTTGTTCAGGGAGGTGCCCTGTGACCAGCAGTTGCGGGCAGTGGCCCTCACACTTAATTTTGGAGCCTTCTGGATGGAGGGTGGGAGTGTTTGGGTCCAGGTCAGACTTCCCTACGAGCCATCCTGCTGTCCGAGGTTTGTTTCCAGGCAGACCAGGGGCACAAGAGGCTCACCATTATTTTATCCTGCCCCAGGACTGGACACTTGTCCCGTGAGGGTGTCATAGTGTTTCTTGGCCTGTAGTTACAGGCCCGGTTGCCTGATACTCAGGGGAAGGGATCTCCCCTCATAAAGTTTCGGTCTAGCGTTGCAGAGCCTGGGAGCAGACACATGGGGTTTTGGGGGACATGCTCCTATGGAAATGGGGCTGCATACCCGGCAGGGGAATTGCCTACCTGGGGTGGTCTATTTGGTTTGGTATATGGAGATGTAGGTCGTCGGAAGGTGGAATTATGGAGCACATGGAGTACATTCACCGCTGGGGCGAGTCTGAAGGTCCAGGACCCAACTGTTCACGATTCTTTCTGTTTTTTGGCAGGTTGCTGGATGGGGATGGAGCAGATGCGCAGCCTACTCTGCAGCTATGGCATGATCTTACAGGCTGGCCTTGGGGCAGGAAACGCACATTGGTTCACGGCTGGGCCTCTGATGGTGGGCCACGTTTTGGTGGCTGGGTCGACAGAGTATGTGCTGGGATGGTCTCCTACCCATGTTGTTCCAGCAGGGTTGAGTGCGGAAGGTCCTGCAGGTGGTGGTCATTCCCCTGGGTGGGAATGACCTTGGTTACTCAAGGGCAAGGCCCTCAGTGGCAGGCATGTGAGGACATGCAGTTGAGGCCATGATAGCCTCTGGTCGTCTGCCATGGGCAGACATGGAGGGCAAGGCCCTCAGTGGCAGGCATGTGAGGACATGCAGTTGAGGCTACGATAGCCTCTGGTCATCTGCTGGAGGGCAAGGCCCTCAGTGGCAGGCATGTGAGGACATGCAGTTGTGAGGCAATGATGGCATCTTCTTGACAGACCTGCAGAGGGGTCTGCACAAGATTCTTATCGGGTGTGGGGTAAAGGGAGACTAAGCAGAGGCTTGTCCCCCTTTTGTGGCAAGGAGGTGCGGGGGAGAGGTTAAAAGGGAAAGGGCAGCTAGGTGACACCTTTAGGCACCTTTTGGGGTGATTGGCGGTCTGGGGGCCTGCAGCTCAGGGCTATACGGCCTGGGGACAGAACACGGGCCGCCTTTGGGGCCAACGTGCCTCATCCGCTCGGAGTTTCAGGGCTCCGGGGGGCGGTGATGCGGGTTGGACCCCCCTACACATTTTCAGGGTGTGGCCTGAGCTGGGGTCTGGCACAGGGTAGCCCCGGGCTCAGGCAAGGGTTTGGTTGCCCTATGGCTGCAAGCAGGCTTTGCCTGGATCATCAGAATGCTCCCGCACTTGATTTCCCCTCTGCAGGTTCATTATTCTAATTGATTCCATTTAATAAAGTGGCCCATGATTTAACCCAATGAATGGTGTTTGTGTTTTATTTCGGCAATAGGCCGCAATTGATTTTTCTTAAGTTCTGTAAACAATGCAGAAAAAAACTTAGAACTGAGATGACTTCAGTACAAGTAACCATCTAACTGAGACTCACGAACGGAGTTTCCCAGACTTTATATATGCAAGTATTATCTGACAGTAGCTAAATCCGTGGTATATAAGCAAGATTATTCAGTCCTATTTGATTCAGAACAACATGCCAGTCCTGCATACATCAAAATGATGTTTTTCGCCTTGTGTCGGCCGCGTTTTGCCTCTCATCGCCTTTGCTTTTGGCTTCTCGGGGAGAACTTTCCTGTTGGTCGCGTCTTCGTGGGGCCTGTTTGTGCCGCCTCTCGCTGTTTGCTACGCTGGATGCTGGATGCTGAGAGTGAGAGGAGATGCCGCTTTCGGTTTCGCAAATGACGCACCTTGTGGACTATACTGGCCAGAAGCTTTATTGAACTTTACTGTAGTAACCTTTACCTGTTGTTTTAGTTTTATTGCTGTTTTGATGTTGTGATACTTATATATTATGACTTTGTACATCGCTCAGAGTGGCTCGGTTTCCAGCCAGATGGGCGATAAATAAATCGCAGAAATAAATAAATAAATAAATAAATGTTGGGGTATGAAGTAACTATGTGCTCTGTGCAGGGCTGGCTCTGGGTTTGAGCAGTTCCCAGACAAAGTGTGTTCTGGTGAGCTTCCAAACACACGGGTGTCTCTCCCATTGAGATTACCTTTATGCAAGAGCACTGTTGGGAAACACAGACAGACAGACAGACAGACACACACACACACACACACAATTAAAATGCCTGGGAGAAGCAGATAGTTTTCATCTGATGCTGAATGCAAGATAGTTCCCTAGCCACACAGACAATCTATAAATTGGACTTACGTATGTCCAGAGCTTCTGATCAAAACTAGTTCTTGATTAGAGGTGGGCCTGGACTATCATCTGGTGGGTATTCTATTCTGTCAGTGGGACAAACCTAGGTTCAGGTATGTGGTATATATGGTTTGATCAGTGTGGGACATAGTCATCCTTTAAATTTTCATAACCCTAAGAACAAAGCTATCTCAAGGCCATTGTGAGAAATTTAAATGTTTGCAAGATCCATACACCTGACATTTAGGGTGTATGAAATTAGGGGGCATGTCTCGAATTAGGAAGAGGTGCCAGGGTGCTCATTAGCAATGAGCTCTAGTAGCTGCCCAAGGTTTCCAGGTTCTGGTTCTGTTTTTGGTTTGGATTAATACTTCTAATGCTGAATTCTGCTACAAGGTATCAGAAAGATTTGTAACTTTCATGTTCAGTTCTGTGGAACTGCCTGAACATCCAATGAAGTGGAGGGAGTGTTCTATTCTCTTACCACTAGAAATATTTGTTTATGCATATGAGGCATCTTACAGCATCCCCTAAGGTGGTCTGAAAATTCGGGGAAGATGTGAAAATTAAGCCACATTGAGAGAACCTTCCTATGCCATCCAAAAGCTGGCTTGGAAGAATATGAATTATATTATCATTTATTAATAATAATTCTTATTTTGAATGATAAGAACATGGTGGCAGCATAGAGATGGGAGGGATGTAAAGACCGGGGGAATAGGAGGAAGAAAAACCAAAATGCTAGAAAAATAAGAATTTATTTGTAATCCAAGCCCGATGCTTTTCAGCCTTTGTATATTTAGGCCTTCTTCAGGGGCTGTAGATAAAAAGGCAGGGACAAATTTACTTCCATGAGGATATAAAATAAAATCATACATGTAAAATCTATCTATAAACAATCTTTTCACTTACAATAAAGGCTGGCAAGAAGTATCTTCCAATAAGCAAACTGCTTTCACCGATGCAAATGTCTGAGAAAAGAGTTAATTACGCCTGTACATATATATATATACCGAAGAACATAAAGACCATAAAACCACTTAAGAATTACTTGATTACAGACAGCTGAAGGTAGAGACCATGTAAGGGAACCTGGATATCTTCTGAATTTCATAAAAGAGGAAGAAATTCTAGTTCCTCATTAAGGCCACCAGGGGTCATAGTTTTTACATCCAGAATCCATGATATCTCTCTCCTTAGTAAGACCTGATTACTTTCCCCATTTATTTTTATTTTTTCTAAAACCCAAAACTTGAAATCGGCAATGGAATGATGACTGCTGATAAAGTGGTCCACTAAGGGTGCCCCAGATCTCTTATTTCTAATATTGCTTAGGTGTTCCCCTATGCGTTTTTTTACAGTCCTTCACATCTGTCCAACATAAAGTTTCTGGCATCCACACTGAACCACATAAATGACACTGGCAGTATTGCATGTGGAAAAATGACTCAGAGTATACTTTTTGTGGTTGATGGGATTAACAGACTCTGTCATCTTATATATGAATCTACAATAGGCACAATGGCCACAGGGGTGGTGTCCCCTGGGTGCAGTGGTGCCTGGTAAGATGTTTATAGTGGGATAGATGTCGTTCCTAAACTCACTTTTAATTAGAATGTCTCTCAAATTCCTGGTTCTCTTGAAAGAAATCATGGGTTGTTCATGACAACCAGGAATATGCCATATAATATGCCAGTGCCTTTTAATGCTCCGTTGTAATGAGTTGGTAACATGATTAAAAGTCAAATTGCAATTTGAACAATCAGATCCTTTCTGTATTGTTTGCTGCAAAAGATCAGTGCATTCTCTATGGCAAGCTTTATAGAAACTACTCTCAACAACATTTCTAGGGTACTGCCTCTTATATAAATGATCTTTTAAAATGTGGGATTGCTGTAAAAAATCTTTTTCAGAAGAGCAATTACGTTTGATCCTTAGAAATTGTCCATATAGCAAGTTCTGCCTTAGGGGTTTTGGGTGGGAGCTGTCATACCTTAAATACGTGTTCCTGTTTGTGGGCTTCCTATATGTTGTAGTGCACAGGTGGTCTCCTTGCTTCGTAATTAATAAATCAAAAAATTTGACTTCCTCCAAGCTATGGTGGAAATCAAATTGGATGTTGGCACTCCTACTATTAACACATTCAAAAAATTTTTGTAGACATTCAATAGATCCTCTCCAAATCAGGAACACATCATCTATAAATCTCCACCAACACACAAGTTGTTCAGAAAAGGAACTAGAGGACACAGTAATGTGTTTTTTCCAAAGGATTCCATATACAAATTGGCTATTTCGGGGGCCATGGGGCATCCCATGGCTACTCCTTTAATCTGCCAATAATACGAATTGCCAAACCTGATTTTTGCACATTGCTATTGCCAATGTGCAAAGAAAATGTGTGAGGGGATGTCTATCAGTGCGCTTCTCCAAAGTTAGCCGAATAATATCTAGGGCTTGTTCCTGGGGAATATTGATGTAAAGAGATCTAACATCCATAGTCACCAGGATGTCCAAAGGTTCTACAGAGGTGGACTGTATCTTATTCATAAAATCTGTAGAATCCCGTATGTAGGATGAAATACTGGGTGTGAACAGTTTCAAAAAATGATAGACAAACAGGGACAGAGGTTCTAAAATTGAATTACAACCTGAGACAATGGGACAGCCAGGAGGGGGCATTATACTCTTATGAATCTTAGGTAAAGTGTAAAACACTGGAACCCTGGGATTCTTATTCAACAGGAATTTATACTCATCATTGATGATGTGACCTAGATTAAGACCTTCCTCGAGGACAATGTTAATTTCATGGGCAATGCTGGAAGTGGGATTGTCAGAACATATCGTGTACGCTGCTCTGTCTGACAATTGGGAAAGAATCTCATCCTTATATTGCTGGGCATCTTGAATGACTATGGCTCCTCCCTTGTCAGCTTGTTTAATTACAATGCTGGGATCCCGTAACAGATTCCTCAGAACTTGCTGTTGTTTAGTGTTCAAATTGCGCCAAACCCATGGAGATGTAGCTTCTATCCTCTCCAAGTCTTGAGAGACTAGCCTTTCGAACGTTTGTATGGAAGTGTCCGTGGGTCCAGGGGGCATGAACTTAGAGAACTTAGGGATGTAAAGGCCAGCAGCCTATGTTCACAGTCCATGTCACAATTGCTGCCTGCAACTGACAAATGATGCCCCAGGAGAGTGTTAGGACTATGCTAAGCAGCCACTGAGAGAGTATTAGGAACTGCCATGCTGTGTCTACTAATGAAGGAGTGATGTTATTTTATTTTATTTAAAATATTTCTTGAACTGCCCATCAGAAGATTTAAGGGTACTCTACAAGAGTGAATAAAATTTATACAACATTGTTAGGTTTGAGTGAGTTTTATATGTGGAAGATTGCTAAGGATGTATTTGGAAGATGTGATGGGGGGTGTATGGTGCAGCTTCTATTTAGGTTATTTTGTTTAGTTGTTAAAGGTGCTTTATATGTGGAGTTTTATTGTACTTTTACAGCTGGTATAGCACACTGGGGAGAAGAGTCTGGCTGGGAGTCCAGAGTCTGTGAGTTCAAATCCCTGCTTGTGTCTCCTAGGTATAAAGGGCCAGCTACATATCACCCCACAGTGAGTGGCTCAGGGGTTATACGCCCTGCCACCTGTGGGCAAGCCGCATAGTCCCAAGGAGCCGAGTTGCGGACAAGGAAGGGGCTGGCTTGTGCAGCTCTGGCAAGCTGAGCAGGCCCTAGCCAGCTGGGGAGGACTAGCCTCAGAGGGAGGCAATGGTAGACCCCTCTGAATACCACTTACAATGAAAACCCTATTCATAGGGTAGCCATAAGTCGGGATCGACTTGTAGGTAGTCCATTTCCATTTCATTGTACTTTTCTATTTGATTTTTGTTTGTAATGTTTTAAATAATGCTTTGTTTTCCTGTAAATACCACGCACTGGTAACCTCCAGGCTTGATTACTGTAAGGCGCTCTATGTGGGGCTGCCCTTGAGGTTGGTCCGGAAGTTGCAACTGGTGCAAAATGTGGTGGTGAGACTGCTTACTGGAGCAGAGTATCGCCAACATGTCACCCCACTGCTGAAAGAATTGCACTGGCTGCGCATTTGCTACCAGACTAAGTTCAAGATTCTAGTTTTGGTGTACAAAGCCCTATACAGCTTGAGACCAGGATACCTGAAAGACCGTCTTATCCCTTATATATCTAGTCGATCACTGTGCTCTGCAGGTGAGGGCCTCCTGCAGATACCATCTTATCAGGAGGTCCATTCTGCACAATATAGGAAAAGGACTTTTAGTGTGGCGGCACCTACCCTGTGGAATTTCCTACCTTTAAATATTAGACGGGCGCCATCTCTGTTATCTTTTCAGCACCTATTAAAGACCTTCCTCTTTCTACAAGCCTTTTAAGTTGAGACTTTATCCCAGTCTGCTTCTGTGTTGGAATTGCTTTTTAATATGCTTTTATACCTTTTTTTTAAAAAAAAACAATATTTTTTATCTTTTTTTAAAAAAATCTTCAAATCTTTTTAAAAACATGTTTTTAAAGTTGTTTTGTTTTAATGTATTTTAATGTCTGTTTTTATGATGTTTTAAACTCTTTTTAGTGCTTTTGTTTGCCGCCCTGGGCTCCTGCTGGGAGGAATGGCGGGATATAAATAAAATATAAATAAGTACATAAATTACGCAGCTTTAAACTTGTATTTTGTTCTAGACGATTATATTTTTATATTTGAAATGTAGTATTTGATGTTTTAAGATTAGTTGTAAACTGCTTAGATTTAAAAATAATAATAATAAAGCAGTATAGAAATGACAAATAAAATAATTAAAATACAATTTAAAACCAACAAATAAACTTAACATACTACAACAAGACAAAACAAAAACTCTGAAAGCTAAAATCAGAATAAAATACAATTCTAAAAACACATTTACAATCTAAAATGCCTGGGCAAATTGGAAAGTCTTCATTTGCAGCTCTGTCTCTCTCTCTCTCTCTCTCTCTCTCTCTGTGTGTGTGTGTGTCTTCTGAATTGTAATTTTACCAAGTATATGAATCCAATATTTCATTAATTAATTTGTTTCAAAAGGATCAAAAGATATTTTAAACCACTTTCGATCTGAATTTTTAGTTTCTCTGCCATCCAAAATATTTTCCTGGCAGAATGGATGGAATTATTTTCATTAATAGCAAATTTTATATTGAAGAAAGATGCTTCTACAACAATGGCATATCTGTGAAGTATGTGTCTGTGTACATGCACTCTCTCACACACACATAGACGTCCCACTCTACCAAGAGGCATTTCCATAGCAACTTATGCATAGTTTTGACTTGTATGGAGCACATGCCACCTACTGGTGATTTTCAAGAGTTGTCAGTTGGCTATAATATAAAATGTTCTTAAAATGCTAAACTACGATTTGGGGGCCTAGTTACACTGTGGTGATGGTAAGGAAGATAATAATAGTATTGAAAATCACATCTTCGGAGTAAACTAGATGTTTGCTTAATAAGTGGTATCCAACTATGTGTCTTTTTTTTTTAAATCAATTGTTTTTGGAAAGGCAGCATACAGAGAAGGAGGCTTAATTCTTCATTCCTTCACCACAATCAGAATGGAGATTGAAGCCTGAGTGTACTTTGAAGCCTTAGAAAAAAGTTTTCATTGGTTCCTAGCTGCACAGTTGGGGAAGTCTCTAATCCTATTGCAGTGAGCAAATAAAGATAAAAGACCCTCCCAGTGTGCTTCCTTCCCAGTGAGAATCCCCCCTTTAATAACTAAGGAAAAACAAGATGCATACCTGCATGCTGTGTATTCAGTATATGTTCAGTTTGCCTCTTAGAGCACAGGATTTGAAAGTAACACTGAATCTGTTAATGATTTATATTTAGTCTTGAAGTTAATTGTTTCTTCCTTGCAGTAAGCGGAATCATAGAGTTGGAAGGGGCCTTTAAGGCTAAACAGTCCAACCTTCTGCTCAATGCAGGAAGTTTGGCCTTATATGCCCCTTCCAACTCTATGATTCTATGTAACCTAAATGCAGTGTACTGTCTGTTTACTGAAAAGGATAGGAGCTCTTCCTATTTCGTATTTCTTTCGAACTAGGTGTAGTACGAACTACTCCCCCCCTTCAAACTTCTGTAGCTTCCTTTTTAAGATTGGGATTTTGTGATTAAGAAAACAAAAGTGATAATCGTGAGTAAGCAAAAAACCTTGCAGTTTAAGAACGTACCTATAGCCAACACATTCTATCAAACTTTTTACATATTTGTAGGGCAGTACAATATCTCAGAGAGGAAGTCAGGTCCCCTGCTCCCCTAGTGCATTCATTATAGCTGCCCAATTTCCCTGCTTTTTAAAGTTTGATAGAAACATCTGTTGGCTGTAGGTACGTTCTTAAACCGCAAGGTTTTTTGCCTATCAGTGAATTTCTCTGCTTTTTAATCTGGTAGGTAAGAAATGGGATCCTGTGCAAGTTTGCTGAGAATATATTGATCATTTGCATGCTTATTGAGTTCAGTGGGATTTACTCCCCTGCCATCATGATTAGGATAGGTAAAACTGACCATGGGATGGGGAGGGGAGGAGGAGGAGGAGGAAGGACAAAGGTTAGAGGAAGAGGAGAGAGGGGGTGAGGAAGGGTAGAGGGGAGGAGGGGGAGGACAGCAGGCAGGAGGGGAGGGGAGGTTTGATCATTTGCATGCTTATTGGGTTCAGTGGGATTTACTTCTGTGCAGTTATGCTTAGGATAGGTGAAACTGACCATGGGGGAGGAGGAGAAGAGGGACGGAAGGAGGAATGGTAGGAGTGGGCAGGGGAGGAGGAGGAAGGAAGAGGGGAGGAGGGGAAGAAGGGAGGAGGAGGGAACAGATGGAAACGGGAGGCCTGACCTCCTCTCTGAGATATTGTACTGCTCTACAAAGTAGTAAAAATGCAAACACAATTTGGGTTTGTCTTGCACAGTCTAATCCACTTCCTTTGTAGCTTGGATAAATTTGGTAACATGTGCCTCTGGGCTTATGGTGAGTAGTGGCAACACCTGCAATCAGGACTACATCTCCGAAGATGGAGAACTGCATTTTTTGTATGTTTGTTGGTGTTTTTCTTACTTTGCTTCTTTCCTGTGTTACTACTGTTGCTACAGAGAATATAACCTAGACAATTATATTCCTCTCATTATGCATCCTAGAAATCTGTGTCAAATCTATTTTTTATTTCTATTTTGGGTGCATTAACAGTGAATCTGAAACAGCTAAAATCAGACTGCTTACAATATATTGCTACTTAAGGAATAAATCTAGCTGTTGGAAAAAACAAACTTGGCCTGCCCAAGATGCATGTTTTCAGCCTGCTATGCTTAAACTACCCCACTTAAGGAAAGGTGGACATGGTCAATTAAAAACACAGAGCACACCTAGAAATTTGCTAGGATATATTTCACCTCCCACTGTTTTATCTTGTGCAAAGTCCAATGGAGACTATTCTGCGAAATAGTCAGTGCCATTATTCCATAGTGGTTTTGGAGATTTTTTAGTGTTGCTGTACTTCACATATTCACAGTAATAGAAGCAAAAGGGAATGATTTACTATAGGAAACTTCACTAAAATTGTGAACCAAACATATTTAAAGTGACTATCTGAACTATATCAACTGTCTTAATATTGTTGCTTCATTTCTGCTAAAACAAGATCAGCACAGCACATGTCTTGTTTCTGTTATTTGGGCTGATTGCAGGTGTTGCCACCACTCAGCATATGCTCAGAGGCACATGTTACCAAATTCTTCCAAGCTACACAGCAAGTGGATTGGACTGTGAAAGACCAACCCAAATTGTGTTTGCATTTTGACGAATTTGTAGAGCAGTACAATATCTCAGAAAGAAGATGAGTTCTCCTGCTCCCCTGGTGCATTCACTATAGCTGCCCAATTTCCCTGCTTTTTAAAGTTTGATAGGAACATCTGTTGACTTTAGGTACATTCTTAAACCATACTCTTTTTTGCCATTTAGTGAATTTCTCTGCTTTTTATTCTTTCCTGAGAATGTATTGATCATTTGCGTGCTTATTGAGTTCAGTGGGATTTACTCCCCTGCTGTCATGCTTAGGATAGGTGAAACTGACCACAGCGGATGGGGAGGGGAGGAGGAGGAGGAGGGAGGGGAGGAAGGGCAGAGGGGAGAAGGGGAATGGGAGCAGGCAGGAGGGGGAGGAGGAGGGCAGATTTGATCATTTGCATGTTTATTGAGCTCAGTGGGATTTACTCCCATGCAATCATGCTTAGGGAAGGTAAAACTGACCATGGGGAGGGAGGGCTGCAGAGGAGGAGGAAGAAGGAAGAGAGGAAGGAGGAAGGGAGAGGAGATGAGGGGGAAAGCAGGTCTGATCATTTGCATGCTTATTGAGTTCAGTGGGATTTTCTCCCATGCAATCATGGCTAGGATAGGTAAAACTGACCATGTGGAAGGAGGATTGGGAGTGGAGAGTAGTGGGAAGGGGAAGGGGGAGGGGAGCAGAAGGAGTGGGAGTGGTAGGACGGGTGAAGGAAGGGGGAGGGAAGGGGCAAAAGGGAGGTGATGGGAGAGAGGGAGGAGGAGAAGGCAGGTTTGATCATTTGCGTGCTTATTGAGTTCAATGGGATATACTCCCATGCAGTCATGTTTAGGATAGGTAAAACAAGTCATGGGGGAGTGGGGAGGGGAGGGGAGGGGAAGTAGGGGATTGGAAGGGGATGGGGGAGGGGAGGAGATTGGATGGGTGGTCATTGAGCAGAGGGGAAACCCCTTTCCTTTCAAAAAGGAAAACTTTGTGAACAGTATCATTCTTTTTCAGCATGTCCCCCACCTTTTTATTCTACAGCAGGCACATGTAGCCTCCCACCCAAATTTAAACAAAAGCTGTCCCTGGCCACATCCACACCAGACCTTTATGTCACTTTAGACAGTCATGGCTTCCCCCAAAGAATCCTGGGAATTGGAGTTTATGAAGGGTGCTGAAAGTTGTTAGGAGAGGTGCTATTCCCTTCACAGAGCTACAATCCCCAGAAGAGGTCTGGCTATTAAACCCCTCTGGGCACTGGAGCTCTTTCAGGGGAATAGGAGTCTCCTCTCAGCACCCTTCACAACCTACACTTCCCAGGATTCTTTGGGGGAAGCCATGACTGTCTTAAGTAAAATAAAGGTATGGTGTGGGTGTGGCCCTCTGATTGGGCAAGCCAAGCAGCTGTGAGTCTGGCTTTTAGAATATTGATAGCTGGTTCCTTCTGAACATGCCCAGCCTTAATGTTAAATTTCTTAAATTAATTAAAAATCAGTCAGACATTTTTTAAACTTTTAAACTGCAGAAGATGAAGTTCAGAGTATGGGGCAAGGTCAGTAATAGGATTACAGGTACTCTGTGAACATGGCTGATTTTTAATTTATTTCAACACATTATGAGAACTCTGACAGAAAAAAGTCCAAAAAGGGTCTGGTCCCCCCCCCTTTTTAGACTTTGAAGTCTTGATTCTCTCTGAGTGTTTTGTGTATTGCCATGAAAATTGAGAGGGTTGTTAAGCAAGCCTTTCTGAGTTCAGGACTATATGTTTTATAAGGATTTCTTTTGGAATGAGCTTATGGGAAGCATCAGAATGGCATGGGAGGTATTTTCAGTTTAATGTTGCGGAATGTGAGAAATCCATGCTGACTATAGTATACAGCCATTCTTGTGGCTGTATAATAAGTAACTGTTTGAAGCATTCCTGGGCAAGGTCTTGGAACGGGTGGTTGCTGGCCAGCTCCAGGCGCTATTGGATGAAACTGATTATCTAGATCCATTTCAATCGGGTTTTAGGCCCGGTTTTGGCACCGAGACAGCCTTGGTCGCCCTGTACGATGACCTATGTCGGGAAAGAGACAGAGGGAGTGTAACTCTGTTGATTCTCCTTGATCTCTCAGCGGCTTTTGATACCATCGACCATGGTATCCTTCTGGAGAGGCTCGCAGAGTTGGGAGTTGGAGGTACTGCTTGGCAGTGGTTCCGCTCCTACTTGGCGGGTCGTCTCCAGAAGGTAGTGCTTGGGGAACATTGCTCGACACCGCGGGCTCTCCAATATGGGGTCCCGCAGGGGTCAGTTTTGTCCCCCCTGCTTTTTAATATCTACATGAAGCCGTTGGGAGAGGTCATCAGGAGTTTTGGAGTGCGTTGTCATCAGTATGCTGATGACACGCAGCTCTACTTCTCCTTTTCATCTTCTTCAGGTGAGGCTGTCGATTTGCTGAACCGTTGCCTGGCCGCGACAATGGACTGGATGAGAGTTAACAAACTGAAGCTCAATCCAGACAAGACTGAGATGCTGTTGGTGGATGGTTTCTCTGATCGGATGGTGGATATATACCCTGTCTTGGACGGGGTTACACTCCCCCTAAAGGACTGGGTTCGTAGTCTGGGAGTCTTTTTAGACTCTTCCCTCTCACTTGAGGCTCAAGTAGCCTCGGTGGTTAGGAATGCATTTTACCAACTTCAGTTGGTAGCCCAGCTACATCCCTATTTGAGTAAAGAGGACCTTACATCAGTGGTACATGCTCTGGTAACCTCACATTTGGATTACTGTAATGCGCTTTATGTAGGGCTACCTTTGAAGAGAGTTCGGAAGCTACAACTAGTGCAAAATGCAGTGGCCAGATTGCTGACAAGGACCAAGCGGTCCGAGCATATAACACCTGTTCTGGCCCGCTTGCACTGGTTGCCAATATGTTTCCGGGCTAGATTCAAAGTGTTGGTATTAACCTATAAAGCCTTATACGGTGCGGGACCACGATACCTTGCGGAACGCCTCTTCCGATATGAACCGGCCCGTGCACTACATTCTGCTACGAAGGCCCTCCTCCGGGTTCCAACTCACAGGGAGGCCCGGAGGGTGATGACAAGATCTAGGGCCTTCTCAGTGGTGGCCCCCGAACTATGGAACAGTCTCCCCAAGGAAGTACGCCTGGCGCCGACTCTGCTCTCCTTCCGGCGCCAGGTCAAAACCTTCCTATTCTCTGAAGCATTTTAAGTTACACTGATTTACTTTTTAAAATGTTTATTGTATTGGATTGTTGATTGTATTATTTAGTATTATTTTGTTATTCATTGTATTTTTATGCTATTTTATGTTCACCGCCCAGAGAGCTATTGCTAGTCGGGCGGTATATAAATTTAATAAATAAATAAATAAAATAAATTAACATTGCCAGCTGACCTCTGGGATGATGTTGATACTATAGTAGTTCTGGCAATGTTTAGTGAGGGATCAAAGACTGGCAAGTATGCATATGGTGACTACATATTTTGTACTTTTTGGTAAATCTATTTGTTCTGTGCATTCATTTGGCACATCAATCATACCTCTATGACTGCTGTCAGAGCCTTTAAACAGGAAATAAGTTGTAGATTTCCTTAGTTTATTTATTTATTATTTATTTTATTCAGCTTATATCCCGCCCGACTAGCAAACAGCTCTCTGGGCGGCAAACATAGAAACATATACAATAATAAAATTACAAGATCAATATAACAAATATAACAGTACATCATCTAAATGTTGGTCTGTGAAGCATTCTGTGAGACTCACAGACAGGGTTTTTAGCAGAGAGAGGAAAACCTGAAGCAGTAGGGTTAAGCTAAAAGAACAGAGCGCCAGGTTTGCCAAGGTCAGCAGCTGGCTGGCAAGCAGATAAGAAGGGACTCTTGCAGAAGCTCTGTGTGGGGGAAAAGTTGTTTTGTGGAGAGAACTGTGTCTAATGTCTTTTGCTGAGTAAAGACTCTTACAAGAAACTTGCCTGGCCTGGCTCATTTACTGTTCTATGCGACACTTGGATTTCTTCCTTGTATGATCTCTATATGCACGCACCGACAGGGGTTATGGGCCCAGCTTATCATACAAGGTAAAGGGTTCGAGAGTCGTTGACGTGACGTTGTTGCAGAGAGAAAAGAAAGTGCAAGTAAGAGGCAAGTAAGAGTGGGCAACATGGCTGTAAACCTGTTATCCGGGATGCCGATGGAGAGACTGAATGCTGTAAACTACTCCAGCTGGATATGGAGAATGAGAGCAGTTCTGATTAAAGAAGATTTGAATGATGTCGTGGAAAACCCCCCTCTGGCAGCTCCTTCAGCAGCGTGGTTGAAGAAAGATGAGAAAGCGAAGGCTTTTATTACTCTGGGGCTGTCTGATTCTCAACTGTTGCTGGTGAGTAATGAGCCGACAGCTAATCAAATGTGGGAGAAGCTAAGAGCCGTTCATGTGCAGCAAACCGCAGGGAGCCGGCTGTGTTTAGCACGGAAACTTTATCAGATGCGTTTTACAGATGAAGTGACTATGACAGAGCATCTGGCTGAATTTCGTAGATTAAATGCTGAGCTGCAAGATAGAGGAGTGCATCATAGTGACATTCAGATGGTCTATATACTGTTATCTTCATTTGCTCAAAAATGGGATGTCATGGTCTCGAGCTTGGAAAGTTTACCAGACGGAAATCTAAATTTGGACTTTGTAGAACAGAAACTTCAACAAGAGTGGAATACAAGACAAGAGAATAAGAAAACTGAGTTAAAAGAGACTGTGGCTGTACAACAACAACAATATCAAAGAAACAGGCAAGAGAATAAAATATGTTATTTTTGTGTGTCCCGAGGACATATACAGAGACATTGTTTAAAGAAGAGAAATAACAGAGACTTTGGAAGTCAGAGAACAAGCGTGAACTTTGTTACTAAGGAGGACAATAAACTAATTAATTCTAAGTGGCTTCTCGACAGCGGAGCGTCTAATTGCCTGATTACAGACTCTAGTTTATTTTACACTTCAAAGCCAGTGCAGGAGAAGATTTATCTGGCTGACGGATCGACTCAGGATGCAATTGCAAGAGGCATGCTCAAGTTGAGTAATTTGGGAACTATATTGACAGATGTATTATTAGTTTCTGGTTTAAAATATAACATTCTATCAGTGAGAAAATTGGCTCAAATAGGTTGTAAAATTACATTTGAAGGGGATAGATGTTTTGTGAGAAAAGATGGTGAAATATGTATGCAAGGGAAATTACAGAACCAAATGTTTATG
Organism: Rhineura floridana; assembly: GCF_030035675.1. Lineage (NCBI taxonomy): Eukaryota > Metazoa > Chordata > Lepidosauria > Squamata > Rhineuridae > Rhineura > Rhineura floridana. Next base: position 67,594,392 of record NC_084487.1, on the reverse strand, counting down.
GTTGAGTGCACTCTTGATAAACCCACGTGTGCCTGGATAGGAGTAAATAAAAATAAACATGAAAATTGTATACATGAATGGCACAGAAAATTGGGACATGCACATTTTGAAAAAGTGAAAAATACCCCAAAGCATAGTCAAGATTTGGAATTAACACATTGTGAGCATGTAGATGAATGTGAGGTATGCTATAAAACAAAAATGACTGTAACTCTGGTAAATAAGAGCTGTGAAAGCACGACCACTAAACCCTATCAGCTCATACATGTGGATTTGGCTGGACCTTTCCAGTGCTCAAAAGGTGGAGCCAGGTTTTATTTAGTGATTGTGGATGATTTCTCCAGATTTACACATGTATTCTTATTGAAAAAGAAAAGTGAAGCAGAAGAGAAATTAAAGGCATTTATACAGAGGACAGAGACACAATATGGGGTTGTTATCAAGAATATCAAATCAGATCAAGGTGGGGAATTTACCAGTAATTCATTTAAAACATATTTGGAAAAGAAGGGAATAATACAAAGTCTCACTGCTCCCTTCAGCCCATCCTCCAACGGAACGGCAGAGAGGAGGAACCGGTCATTGCAGGATTCAATGAGAGCCATGCTAGCAGATGCAGATATGAATAACACTTATTGGGGTGAATGTATTCTGTACACTACATACATTCAGAACCGCCTTGTGCACAGAGTAATAGGCATGTCTCCATATGAGAAGTTGACTGGAAGAAAGCCCAGGGTGAAACACATAGAGCGTTTCAGGGCAAGATGCTGGGTACATGTTGCAAAACAGAAAAGGCATGGAAAATTAGGCTCAAGAGCTCAGGCTGGTCGCATTTTGGGATTTCAGAATTCATATTATAGAGTTTGGTTGCCTGAGAAACAACAATTAGTGTTAAGCAGAAGCATAAAGGTGATAGATAAACCTTGGAGAGACAGTCAAACAGTTATCCTTGAAGGTGCAAGCAAGCAGGAAGCAGCAGGTGTTCCTTTTGGGCATCAAATTCCATTAAGAACTGCATTGACTGATCTAATTCACAGAGGCAAACGTACTGTAAAAAGGCTGAGAAATGAAGACATGGCAATGCAAGATACAGAAGTGCCAGGTACTAGTGCAGGAACAAGTGCAGACACAGGTGCAGGTCCAAGTAAAATAGAGAGTGAGGAAGAAATGGAAATAGATACTGTTAGGAGATCAGAAAGAAAAACGAAAGGACAACCACCTCAGAGATTCACATTTAATGTTACACATAAGAATGATGAGACAGATGAATATCCTGTAGAATGGGAAAAAGAAGGACCAATAGACAAAGAAACAATGGATCTCATGTGGAAGTTTTGTGTTGAGGAATGAAATATAAAAATGTGTTATCAAATAAAAGTGAACAAAACTCTGTGCAAATTGTGTGAATAAAGAAATAAAGAAACAAAACCTGAACTGAAAATGTAAATAGAAACTGTGAGGAAACAAACCATGTACTGATATGTATTGAAATGAAAAAGTTAATATTGTAGAAATGTAATATTGTAACAATGAAGTTTTGTAATCTGTGAGTCTCTGGTGGGGGCTGTTGGTCTGTGAAGCATTCTGTGAGACTCACAGACAGGGTTTTTAGCAGAGAGAGGAAAACCTGAAGCAGAAGGGTTAAGCTAAAAGAACAGAGCGCCAGGTTTGCCAAGGTCAGCAGCTGGTTGGCAAGCAGATAAGAAGGGACTCTTGCAGAAGCTCTGTGTGGGGGAAAAGTCGTTTTGTGGAGAGAACTGTGTCTAATGTCTTTTGCTGAGTAAAGACTCTTACAAGAAACTTGCCTGGCCTGGCTGATTTACTGTTCTATGCGACACTTGGATTTCTTCCTTGTATGATCTCTATACGCACGCACCGACACTAAAATACCAATTACAACATTTACATAAATAACTTAGATTAAAATGCCTCAGAGAAGAGAAAGGTTTTAACCTGGCGCCGAAAAGATAATAGTGTCGGCGCCAGGCGTACCTCCTCGGGGAGACTATTTAAAGATAGGTTTGTAAAATAAGATAGGTTTGTTACAGGTTCAAGGTGTAGACTAGAAAAACCCTCAAATGAAGTTTCACAGAAGAAGATAGGAGTAAATGATCACATGTTTGTTAACTAAACAAAAAGCTCTGCAGCAGCAGACTAAACCGCTCTGGGTTGAATTTATGAAAAGAACAAGGGGGTGCTAAAAACCTTCCTCTCAGTGTCTGGGTAACACAACCCCAGCTAAAACCCAAACCCTATCTTTAGAACTGGGAGAGGTTCTCATTGCCATCCATCTCAAAGATTTCCCTAGCCTGATCCCACAGCAAAGCATTCAGTATGGTGGATCTAGCTGGCGTTAAAAGGTAGTTGATCACATGGCCTTCCCAAAAGGTGCCTCAGTATGCTTACCTTAAAGACCAATTCCTTTACTGGCCCACCCAAAATGCCAAGTTGTGACAGATTAGCAGCCAATTAATCTATTATATCCCATTATCAGAACACTACAGAGTAAGTGCAAAGAGGCATCCTTAAGGCCAATCAGGAATGCAAAAATATAATTTTTAAAAAAACCCTACTGTGCCTCAGATGGCAATTGGCTAATCTAATGCTGCCAGCACTGAAACGGATGAGTGAGGAGGGTGAAGTCTCCCTTTATGGAAGGAGCCACCTGCCTCTCATTGGCCACCCAAGGTGGCTTGCTGAGCAAACTAACCCCACTTCCAGCCACAAAAGCCACACAAGACATCTTCCTTGCATCGGAGTGTTGGGGCAAACCCCATCCACTTGCAACAAACAGCAGAGCAGCCATATGCCTTAACCAGAGTGAGAAGTGGGATTTGCTTCTGAAAGGGCTTGGTGCTTTCTGACATCTACATTACTCCACTAAATTAGATTTAAATTAACTTCTAATTAATATGCTTTACAAAATAATCCCCAGTGTTAGATTTTGCAATGACAACTTTTGTCTGGCTTTCAGGGGTGTAGTCGTCTGGGGGTTCAGGGGGTCCCTTTACTCTTTTAGAAACAGGGTCGCTATATCGCCAGCATGCTATGAGCCAATCAGCATGAAAGGGGAATGTGTTAGCCACTGAGAAGAGTCTTCATGCTTTCTTACCCTTTCCTGCTGGTTGGAACCAATCAGAGTGAAAGAAGTTGAGTTAGCCACTGAGAAGTCTCTTCTTAGTAGCACACAGTCTCCTCTTTCATATTGGCTCCTAGGTGTGTCTGTTGTTGTCAGAAAATGTATTAATAAGGATCTCAATCTCAACCTCACAACAAAAAGGGGGGGAAGAGGGGGGCGTGTCTGTGACTAACATGAAGGGACCCTGCACTTCTGAATCTGCCACTATGCTAGTGCTGGCCTTATTTACCCTTGAGTTTACAAGTGTTTGGGGAAAACAAAATAGAACTGGAGACAGAGACAGGGATGCAAATGAAATGCATGTTAATTTGACTCTTAATAATACAGATTACTAGAGAAAGCAATGTATTTGTTTCATATTCTGTGCTGTTCTGTTTAATAAGATTAGAGGCTTTAGTACTATGTCTGAAATGTATGCAAAGCCCAGAGAGAATGATCTGCAAAGTCAAATTGGATTAGTACTGTGAGAAATAAAACAGGAAGGAAGCCTGAGAGATTACTAAAGAGTTAAGCCCCAGCTGATAGCCATCAGCCTCAAGTAACACATCATTGGCTGGCAGCAGTAGCTGGGAGGAACCAGCCACACATATAAAGTCAGAGCACCCTAGCGAGGGAGCCTGCTCCACGAGCTAGAGGGAGCCCCAGCTGACGAAGCGTCAAGGCCCCAGCTGACGAAGCGTCAAGGCCCCAGCTGACGAAGCGTCAAGGCCCCAGCTGACGAAGCGTCAAGGCCCCAGCTGACGAAGCGTCAAGGCCCCAGCTGACGAAGCGTCAAGGCCCCAGCTGACGAAGCGTCAAGGCCCCAGCTGACGAAGCGTCAAGGCCCCAGCTGACGAAGCGTCAAGGCCCCAGCTGACGAAGCGTCAAGGCCCCAGCTGACGAAGCGTCAAGGCCCCAGCTGACGAAGCGTCAAGGCCCCAGCTGACGAAGCGTCAAGGCCCCAGCTGACGAAGCGTCAAGGCCCCAGCTGACGAAGCGTCAAGGCCCCAGCTGACGAAGCGTCAAGGCCCCAGCTGACGAAGCGTCAAGGCCCCAGCTGACGAAGCGTCAAGGCCCCAGCTGACGAAGCGTCAAGGCCCCAGCTGACGAAGCGTCAAGGCCCCAGCTGACGAAGCGTCAAGGCGAGTTAAGCAGCAGAGCGAAAAGAGGGTAAGTAGCTCCCATTTAGTCCATTATTTAATTGAAGTAAAACAGCTCAGAGCAATAACTAATAAGGGCAGCCCAAGGTCACCCTGAGCTAGGAGCCAAATCCTGAAAGAACCTATATCTTAGGAGACAGATCCTAGGAGAAGGAGAAGGAAGCGTATAGAAAGCTAGTTTTCAACACCACCCTAGCAGGAAAGCTTCAGGGGACACTGTAAACAAGGCTAAATTCCTGTCGGAGAGAAGGGGGAAAAGGAAACTCCACCGATACATACAGGGAGAGAGTCAGCTCAGTCCTTGCTAAAAAGGGCAGCTTCAGCCTTCCTGAAACACAACCACAAGCTCTGTTTCCCTAGGTTAAAGAAAGGTCAGGCTGTTCTAGGTGGGAAAACAACAAACACAAAAGACTTGCCTGGAAGGCGCAGCCCCTTGCTGAGATTAAAAGCAGCCAAAAGCTTAAACAGCCCCGCCCCTCACTCAGGAAGGAAGCCTGAGAGAATACTAAAGAGTTAAGCCCCAGCTGATAGCCATCAGCCTCAAGTAACACATCATTGGCTGGCAGCAGTAGCTGGGAGGAACCAGCCACACATATAAAGTCAGAGCACCCTAGCGAGGGAGCCTGCTCCACGAGCTAGAGGGAGCCCCAGCTGACAAAGCGTCAAGGCGAGTTAAGCAGCAGAGCGAGTTCGGCAGCAGGGTGAGGAGGCCAGGGCCCCCCAATCTGCCCGTCTGTTCCCTGACCTCAACTAAACCGCAGTCTCCAACCCATTGACGTAATAAACCTTAAACAAAACTATGCAGGTAAGAAGCCAGCAGGGGTGTGGGGGCTTTCCAGTGTTTTGCACCGCCTGCAGCATGTACGACTATCTGCCTGTTGGACAGAAGTCGTGGGTATGCTCTCGGTGCAATGAGCTCCTGGCTGTCCGGGAACAACTTCATTTCCTTGAGGCCAAGGTGGCGGACCTGGAAAAGCTGAGAGAGGCAGAGAGGTGTGTGGAGGAGGCCTTCAGGGACGTTATAGCTGTGTCCCACTCCAACGATGATAGCTCTCCTGCTATCATGGAGAACGATGGTCTCGGGGAAGGAGAGCATCCTGCTGAGGAAGAGGGAAATGATCCCTTAGAAGGGACCCATTCCTTGGGGGATGAGCAGCTATCCTCTTGTGCCGAGGATATATCTCCAGGGGGTGGAGGGATCCTTGTAGTGCGTGATTCGATCATTAGGAACATAGACAGTGGGGTGTGTGATGGGCGTGTAGACCGCAAGGTGTTTCGCCTGCCTGGTGCGAAGGTTGCGGATATCGCCCGTCGTTTAGATAGTTTGGTAGACAGTGCTGGGAAGGAGTCAGTGGTCGTGGTGCACGTTGGCACCAACGACATGGGGAAATGCAGCCGTGAGGTCCTGGAAGCAAAATTTAGGTTGCTAGGTAGGATGCTGAAAGCCAGGACCTCCAAGGTGGCTTTCTCTGAAATGCTACCGGTTCCACGCGCAGGACCAGCCAGACAGGCCCAGCTTCGCAGTCTCAATGCGTGGATGAGACGATGGTGTCGGGTGGAAGGGTTCGGATTTGTTAGGCACTGGGGAACATTTTGGGACAAGCCGGGCCTGTACAAAAGGGACGGGCTCCACTTGAACCAGAATGGAACCAGACTGCTGGCACTTAAAATTAAAAAGGTGGCAGAGCAGCTTTTAAACTGACTGAGGGGGGAAACCCGACAGGAGCTGAGAAAGGTCCGGTTCGGAATAAACCTCCCCCCTGGGATAAAAACCAAAGAAATGATGAAATTTTAAAGGGGGTAGGCCTAGAAGTAGGCATTGTGAGAGCAGGGGCACAGGATATAAATTCAGAAGAGCAAAATTACCACAGGCCTAATCACAAGTGCCAAAGACACTTGAAGAGAGACACTGCTTACAAGTGCCTGTACGCTAATGCTAGGAGCCTGCGAACCAAGATGGGAGAACTGGAGTGCTTGGTCTTAGAGGAGAGCATTGATATAGTGAGCATAACGGAGACCTGGTGGAATGGAGAAAACCAGTGGGATACGGTTATCCCTGGATATAAACTATATCGGAAGGACAGGGAAGGACGTATTGGTGGCGGAGTCGCTCTATACGTGAAAGAAGGCATTGAATCCAGCAAGCTCGAAACCCCAAAAGAGGCAGACTCCTCCACAGAATCGTTGTGGGTGGTGATACCATGCCCCAGGAGGGACTTAATACTGGGAACGATCTATCGTCCCCCTGATCAAAATGCTCAGGGAGACCTTGAGATGAGATATGAAATTGAGGAAGCATCTAAACTAGGAAATGTGGTAGTAATGGGTGACTTCAACTACCCGGACATAGACTGGCTGCATATGTGTTCCAGTCATGACAAAGAAGCAAAGTTTCTAGATATTCTAAATGACTATTCCCTAGACCAGTTGGTCATGGAACCGACCAGAGGGACGGCAACCCTGGACTTAATCCTCAGTGGGGAGCGGGACCTGGTGCGAGATGTAAGTGTTGTTGAACCAATTGGGAGCAGTGACCACAGTGCTATTAAATTAAACATACATGTAACTGGCCAATTGCCAAGAAAATCCAACACGGTCACATTTGACTTCAAAAGAGGAAACTTCACAAAAATGAGGGGAGTGGTAAAAAGAAAGCTGAAAAACAAAGTCCAGAGGGTCACATCACTCGAAAATGCTTGGAAGTTGTTTAAAAACACTATATTAGAAGCTCAACTGGAGTGCATACCGCAGATCAGAAAAGGTACCGCCAGGGCCAAGAAGATGCCAGCATGGTTAACGAGCAAAGTTAAGGAAGCTCTTAGAGGCAAAAAGTCTTCCTTCAGAAAATGGAAGTCTTGTCCGAATGAAGAAAATAAAAAAGAACACAAACTCTGGCAAAAGAAATGCAAGAAGACAATAAGTGATGCTATAAAAGAATTTGAGGAGCACATTGCTAAGAACATAAAAACCAACAACAAAAAAATCTATAAATACATTCAAAGCAGGAGACCATCTAGGGAGACGATTGGACCCTTGGATGATAAGGGAGTCAAAGGTGTACTAAAGAACGATCAGGAGATTGCAGAGAAGCTAAATGAATTCTTTGCATCTGTCTTCACAGTGGAAGATATAGGGCAGATCCCTGAACCTGAACTAACATTTGCAGGAAGGGATTCTGAGGAACTGAGACAAATAGTGGTAACGAGAGAGGAAGTTCTAAGCTTAATGGACAATATAAAAACTGACAAATCACTGGGCCCGGATGGCATCCACCCGAGAGTTCTCAAAGAACTCAAATGTGAAATTGCTGATCTGCTAACTAAAATATGTAACTTGTCCCTCGGGTCCTCCTCCGTGCCTGGGGACTGGAAAGTGGCAAATGTAACGCCAATCTTCAAAAAGGGATCCAGAGGGGATCCCGGAAATTACAGGCCAGTTAGCTTAACTTCTGTCCCTGGAAAACTGGTAGAAAGTATTATTAAAGCTAGATTAACTAAGCACATAGAAGAACAAGCCTTGCTGAAGCAGAGCCAGCATGGCTTCTGCAAGGCAAAGTCCTGTCTCAGTAACCTATTAGAATTCTTTAAGAGTGTCAACAAGCATATAGATAGAGGTGATCCAGTGGACATAGTGTACTTAGACTTTCAAAAAGCGTTTGACAAGGTACCTCACCAAAGGCTTCTGAGGAAGCTTAGCAGTCATGGAATAAGAGGAGAGGTCCTCTTGTGGATAAGGAATTGGTTAAGAAGCAGAAAGCAGAGAGTAGGAATAAACGGACAGTTCTCCCAATGGAGGGCTGTAGAAAGTGGAGTCCCTCAAGGATTGGTATTGGGACCTGTACTTTTCAACTTGTTCATTAATGACCTAGAATTAGGAGTGAGCAGTGAAGTGGCCAAGTTTGCTGACGACACTAAATTGTTCAGGGTTGTTAAAACAAAAAGGGATTGCGAAGAGCTCCAAAAAGACCTCTCCAAACTGAGTGAATGGGCAGAAAAATGGCAAATGCAATTCAATATAAACAAGTGTAAAATTATGCATATTGGAGCAAAAAATCTGAATTTCACATATACGCTCATGGGGTCTGAACTGGTGGTGACCGACCAGGAGAGAGACCTCGGGGTTGTAGTGGACAGCACGATGAAAATGTCGGCCCAGTGTGTGGCAGCTGTGAAAAAGGCAAATTCCATGCTAGCGATAATTAGGAAAGGTATTGAAAATAAAACAGCCGATATCATAATTCCATTGTATAAATCTATGGTGCGGCCGCATTTGGAATACTGTGTACAGTTCTGGTCGCCTCATCTCAGAAAGGATATTCTAGAGTTGGAAAAGGTTCAGAAGAGGGCAACCAGAATGATCAAGGGGATGGAGCGACTCCCTTACGAGGAAAGGTTGCAGGATTTGGGGCTTTTTAGTTTAGAGAAAAGGCGGGTCAGAGGAGACATGATAGAAGTGTATAAAATTATGCATGGCATTGAGAAAGTGGATAGTGAAAAGTTCTTCTCCCTCTCTCATAATACTAGAACTCGTGAACATTCAAAGAAGCTGAATGTTGGAAGATTCAGGACAGACAAAAGGAAGTACTTCTTTACTCAGCGCATAGTTAAACTATGGAATTTGCTCCCATAAGATGCAGTAATGGCCACCAGGTTGGATGGCTTTAAAAGAAGATTAGACAAATTCATGGAGGACAGGGCTATCAATGGCTACTAGCTGTGATGGCTGTGCTCTGCCACCCTAGTCAGAGGCAGCATGCTTCTGAAAACCAGTTGCTGGAAGCCTCAGGAGGGGAGAGTGTTCTTGCACTCGGGTCCTGCTTGCGGGCTTCCCCCAGGCACCTGGTTGGCCACTGTGAGAACAGGATGCTGGACTAGATGGGCCACTGGCCTGATCCAGCAGGCTCTTCTTATGTTCTTATGTTCTTATGTTCTAGAGGTTTTGAAGATACTGGTTAGGAAGTAGCTGTTTGGCTCTATCCAGTATCATGATATATATTTTAAATATGGAACATCTCAAAGCTGCCTCTTTCAGGTGAAGCTGTATTCCTGGATTTCTTTCTTTCTAATATTTCAGCCAAAGCAGGGTTAGGCAAGTCTTATTGTGGTTAGGTATATCTGTCTCAGCCCATTTCATTGGTTTTAGAGTTGTACTCTAAGCAGTGCCAGTGCTGGGCTATTTTGCACCCTAGGCAAGGCTAACTACTTGCACCCCCAAAAAAAGTTTCTAACTTCAATTTTCAAAAACAGATGTCTTGTAGAAAAAATGAAAAACACAAAACTTGAAACTGCTAAATTTATTTTAGTTGCATTTTTTCCAAGAGTTAAAAAAACTAATCTGTATAAAACTATGCCCTTCAAAGGTCAGTATTGCGCCCCTGTGAGGTCTGCACCCTAGGCGGCTGCCTAGTTGGCCTAATGATAGCACTGGCCCTGACTCTAAGATAAGGAGAGTTGCATCAGTGTGTTTGCTATTTAAAAATGTTAAAAACCTCTTCTTTATGGGCATTTCCCCCTTTTCTCCTGTTGTGAATATTGAGAGAGGAAAAATGAAAATATGAGTTGACATAATTTTGATTCTAGCAGATTCATTCACTCTGACTCTGTAACTTTTCATCTACAAAACTGCTGACATTTTTATTTCTGTTTTCTAAGGTGTGGTTCTATGTTTTGACTTGTTTTTTTGAAGTCAACAGCAAACACAGTTAAAGGCACCCAACTATATCTCTTGTCAAATCCAAATAATCTGACTCAAAACTGCCTATGATATCAACATGGATACTTTATGAAAAATTCTCATCTCTAGGTGCTATGAGTAAAATTTACCCAATGATCTAAGTGATCTAAAAGGTCTATACGGGAACAGTCAGTCTTTCCAAAATATAATCCAGATTTAATGTTTCTTTGGAAAAGCCAATAAGTTTTTTTTTTTAAAAAAAAGCAGAAATGGTAAATCCTGATCACATGGGGAAGTAATAAGAGATGGCAGTTTGGACTGGACAATATGTAAATGCTCCTCAAAACTTAAATGAATGGGCAATATTGAGGCCACAATAAACTGATGTGTGGGTGTGCCCTAGATCTAAAATATCTAGACAATTAATGGACAATTGGGATACAACTCTGTTTCCACTTACTTGGGAGTAAATCCATTGAACCTAGTGGGACTTACTTCTAAGTAGAGACTGAAGGATTGCACTGTTAATCCCTTTGTGTGTGTGTGTGTGTGTCTGTGTGTGTAAAGGAAGAATTGAGGGGCAACTATATTTAAATATATACTGGATCTAGAGAAAAGCATGTGGAATTAGGTTGATGGAAGCTTCTTTCCCCAGCAGCCACACCAGCCCTCCAAAAAGCCTTTCTGGAGGGTCAGGGGAACCCTGCTAAATCGCGTGGGCTATGGGTCAAAGAGGGGAGGGAGGATCTCTGAAAATTGGTCGGAAACATTTTCTGTGAGCAGAGCTTCTGTCAGTTTCCTCCCATGTGATTTTATCTGGATCCAGCCCAATATGTTTAACATAAATATTGCAAAGAATAAAAGTTACAGGAAAGTGTTGGTTAAAAATTCTTCTCAGCTTTCAGTAGAAAAGTTCTTAACTAAATATATGATGGAGCTGTCAAGTTGTAGCAGCTTTTTGGAATCAACTACTTGGTGTAATTTTTCATATTTATTACCTACATCCAGAGCTTAAGCTCTCTAAACTATATATAAAGAAGAATGTGATTGCACGCAATGAATTGAAGTGATTGTACACCAAGATCACTTACCTTCTTATTAGTTGTGCCATGCAGGGAAACCATGCAGAACTGCTCTATACAAAACTAATTCTTGGCCTTTTAGAGAAATTAACCCATTACATTTCATTGTCTCAGGTGCAGATAATGGATAATAAACCAGACCTCTTTTTCATTCAATGATTTCCCTTTATTTCCTATGTGAACAGTATTTCCTGAATTGTTTGTTTTGGATCGTGCCCTGAGTTTTCACTCTGTGTTGGAACCGTGCTCATGATTTGCTGACAGTTTTAAATCTAAGATGTGTTATTTTTGTAAAACTGCAATTTTTTAAAAAATGGAGATGTATCAGATTGACTACAAACTAGTGGTTTAATATGTGCACAATGAAAATGCAAAGCTCTGCTGTTAGAGCATCTGTCCAGGGTTATCAGTTTTCCAGGCTTATTTAAAACAATATAAGAAATATTGATGTATGTAACACCAGTGTTCACATATTTCAAATGTTTACGATTCATTCCAGTCAAAAGTAAAAAATATTTTAACTGTGAACTTTGCTAAAGACTAAATATATATGTATTATATGTATGTGTATATATATTGTCCAGATAACTTTTCCTTGAATGTGATTTGTGAACGAGTTTTAGCTACGTCTTATGCTTTTCAAAATGTAGACAACTTTTTCAGCTGAAGCCCTAACTGAGAAATGCTATGATAAACATAAAATGTGGTCAGGTTTTATTATTACTGTGAAAGAATCTGAAATAAAACCAGAAAAGTAAACAAATAATGCAGATTCACAAGTGAAATGTCCATGAAGAAATCATGTGAGTATCATTAACTTAAGAATACAAAATGCATATTTTCATATTTGCATGCTTAATAATAATACAGCACAGAAAAAATCACTGAAATGTAATACACAAAAAAGTACATAGTAGGAAAAACATAAAGTTGAAAATGAAGGGATTTGCACTGGAATAACTATTTCTAGCTTTTGATATAGTAATCTCAGTCACATATATTGCTGAATGAATTTTAACTGCAGCTTTAATTCACTAATACGCAAAAAATCTTTACAGTTTAAGAATGTACCTATAGCAACAGATATTTCTATCAAACTTTTAAAAGCAGGGAATGCACCAGGAAAGCAGGAGACCTGACCTCCTCTCTGAGATATTGTACTGCTCTACAAAGTAGTAAAAATGCAAACACAATTTGGGTTTGTCTTGCACAGTCCAATCCACTTCCTGTGTAGCTTGGATGAATTTGGTAACATGTGCCTCTGAGCTTATGGTGAGTGGTGGCAACACCTGCAATCAGGACTATATCTCTGAAGATGGAGAACTGCATTTTTTGCATGTTGATGTTTTTCTTACTTTGCTTCTTTTCTGTGTTACTACTGTTTCTACAGAGAATCTAACCTAGACAATTACATTTCTCTCATTATTCATCCTAGAAATCTGTGTCAAATCTATTTTTATTTCTATTTTGGGTGCATTAACTGTTGAATCTGAAGCAGCTAAAATCAGACTGCTTACAATATGTTGCTACTTAAGGAATAAATCTAGCTGTTGGAAAAAACAAATGTGGCCTGCCTAAGATGCATGTTTTCAGCCTGCTATGCTTAAACTACTCCACTTAAGGAAAGGTGGGCATGGTCAATTAAAAGTACAGAGCACACCTAGAAATTTGCTAGAATATATTTCACCTCCCACTGTTTTATCTTGTGCAAAGTCCAATGGAGACTACTCTGCAAAATAGTCAGTGCCATTATTCCAGTTTTTGGAGATTTTTTAGTGTTGCTGTACTTCATATAATAGAAGCAAAAGAGAATTATTTACTATAGGAAACTTCACTAAAATTGCAAAGTAAATCAAACGTATTTAAAGTGACTATCTGAACTATATTAACTGTTTTAATATTGTTGCTTCCTCCCTGCTAAAACAAGATCAGCACAGCACATGTCTTGTTTCTGTTATTTGGGCTGATTGCAGGTGTTGCCACCACTCAGCATATGCTCAGAGGCATGTGTTACCAGCTTCTTCCAAGCTACAGAGGAAGTGGATTGGACTGTGAAAGACCAACCCAAACTGTGTTTGCATTTTGACAAATTTGTAGAGCAGTACAATATCTCAGAGAGGAGGTGAGGTCTCCTGCTCCCCTAGTGCATTCACTATAGCTTCCCAATTCCCCTGCTTTTTAAAGTTTGATAGAAACATCTGTTGGTTGCAGGTACAGTAGGGCCCCGCTTTACGTCGTTCTGTTTTCCGGCATTCCGCTGATGCGGCGGCTTTCAATTAGGGGAAATTCCCCATTTTAAAGCCGATTTTGCGGCATTTTCCCATCATTTTTGCGCGGTGTGACCCATTATAGTCAATGCGTTCCGCTTTACGGCAATTTCCACTTTACGGCGGGGGCCTGGTCCCTAACCCGCCGTATAAGCAGGGCCCTACTGTACGTACTTAAACCATACTCTTTTTTTGCCATTTAGTGAATTTCTCTGCTTTTTAATCCGGGAGATAAGAAGTGAGATCCTGTGCAAGTTTGCTGAGAATATATTGATCATTTGCATGCTTATTGAGTTCAGTGGGATTTATTCCCCTGCCATCATGCTTAGGATAGGTGAAACAGACCACGGGATGGGAATGGGAGGAGGAGGAAGGGCAGAGGTTAGAAGAGGAGGAGGAGGAGGAGGGAGGGGGTGAGGAAGGGCAGAGGGGAGGAGGGGGAGGAGAGTAGGCAGGAGGAGGAGGGCAGATTTTGTTGGCGTGTGTGCGTTGTTGCGTGAAACAGCGTACATTACGTTGGAGTTAAGTTGAGCAATAAACTTCTTCAGAGCATTAGAGCATGTTAAGAGTCTTTATTAAGACATTAAGGCTTTTCAGCAGTTCCCCCCCCCTCTAGCTCTACAGCACATTTCTCTTCAAAAGCAAAAGTAAGACAGCCTCTCAGGTCAGAGGCATGATGCAGAAGAAGTCAACTCACAGACTCTGTTAAAACTTTCCCAGTCTATATCTTGATGGTTACCATAACAACGGCCTTCACTGTCCTTTCCCAGACAGGGCAAAGACATAACTCCTCTCAACTTTCAGACTTGATGGAAAACTACTAGGCCTCATGCCAACAGATTTGATCATTTGCGTGCTTATTGGGTTCAGTGGGATTTACTCCCGTGCAATTATGCTTAGGATAGGTAAAACTGACCATGGGAGTGGAGGAGAAGGGGGAGGGGGGAGGCAAGGTAGGAGAAAAAATGGGATGGGGATGGAAGGGGAGGGAATTGGAAGGGGAGGGGCAGGAGGCAAGGGACAAACGAAGGGGTAAGGAAGGGACAAGAGGGAGTGGATAGGAGGGAGGATGGGGGAGGGCAGGCACACAGCAGGCACATGTAGTCTCCCACCCAAATTTAACCTGAAGCTGTCCCTGGCCACATCCACACCAGACCTTTATTTCACTTTAGATCAGTGGCGTACCTAGCGTATTTGCCCCCTGGAGCCGATCATTTTTTAACACCCACCTCCTCTATACGACAAAATTATTTTCTTTGTACGCCACTGGCAGCAGCCTCAGCCACGTTTTAGCAGGACACAAACGGAAACCCTAGCAGCTGCAATCAATCAAAGAGGAATAAGTGGAGCTGAAAAGGCGAGATGGGCTTGCCTTGCTGTTGCATGGCTAGCCCTGATCATGCATCTTTTGCAGACCCGGAAAGTGTGCGGGAAGGGGAGAGTGGAGGAGATGGAACCAAGGAGGGGGCCAGGAACTCAAAGGCTGAACGTGAGAGCTGACAACAGCACCCCGATTCTTCCCTGCCTCCCTCTGTCCCTTCTTCCTTCCTCTCTCTCTACCATTGCACTTTGCGGTATTTATATTTTGTCTTCCAGGAGGTGGGATTGGGTGGCGAACTCTCTCCAAGCCCCACACTTTGGCCTGTGTGCATATTTAATTGAGGTACAGTCAGATTTAAGGTGGTTGGGTGGAGATTGCCAGCGCTCTCTCCCCTTGGCTGGGATAAATCTCCTAGACATGCAGAAAATCAGGCTGCTGTGGGAGAAGAATGGGGAAAGGGGGGAAGGGAGAAATGGTGGAGGGCAGAGTTTAGGAAATCCCCCTCATCTCCTCATGGAGACTCCAGCTGAGCTCATATTATAGAACTGAAGGTGGGGCTTAAATATATTAATAGTGACTGAAGTGTGGGGAGAAGAGGCGGCTGTGGTGGCGGCAGTGGGGGGGAGACTGTTGACCTATATTGGAAGGAAACCCATTTTCAGAGACTGGATGCCAGGCTACATTGCAGGTAGCTTGAAGGAACTCCGGAAGTGGGAGGCTGGTGCATGGGGTGTTGGTTGGACACATCCCCCGATGAACAAATAGCAATCCTTAGCTACTATTCCAGATGATTAGAATAATTATTAACCTAGTAAAAGGTTGATGGTTACTGGGGAATAATTGTTGGAATAGGCAAACTTGCATGTTCCCTTGTAAAAAGGGAGATGTTTCCTTTAAGGAATATTTGGGAAATATCCCATGTACCTGTTTACCATGATGTAACTTCCTAATGGGTGGGATTAGTTACCTGGCTTCCTCCTCCTTTGTCCTGGGGATTCCTGCATAATCTCCATTACTGAGCTTTTTACCTCCGGGAGAGGCCGCATGGCAGATCTCTCCTGAGAGCATCACTACCAAAGACTAAAATGGACTAAGACTTCTACTTTTTCTTTCATCTAAGGTAGAGCTTATGTTTCCTGAACATATGAAAGGTCATGAGTAAATATTCTTTATCTTTTTACCTAAGAAGACTCTGTGTGTGAGTTATTTGACTAACTAGTACGTCTGTGGGAAAGGTGTGAACTGGTTTATATTCTCACTCTACTGCTTGCGTTTATATCTCTGCTAAGAAATAGGACCACGAAACCATTTCCTATTTCATTTTATATATTTTTAAAATACCAAACAATAATCCCAGGTCCCTGTTTTTAGCCCAGATCCAATACTGAGGAAATTGGAGGCATTTTAAAATATCTGTCGAGCCCCAGCTCCCTCAGGAGGGTCAAGGAGGGGGGTTGGATGAGCATCAGTTCCGGCCGCCAGGGCAAGGGGAAGAATCAGAGGATGCTGAGGCTTTCGAGGACGAGGCGGGAGGGGGGGTTGACACTGTGCCAGTTCCCATGGACATAGAGCTGTTGGGGGATGTCTTGGCATGCATGCCAACTCCACCTCCCCTGAGCTCCCCTCTTGGCACGTCAAGCACTTCCCCGTCTCCTGAAGTCGAGTCAGCACCTATCGAGACTATATTGTCAGATGAGCCAGCAGAGGCATGCCCCCTTTTGCCTCATGCCAGGTGCCAGGAGAAGTGCTTCAGGAGTCAGAGATTACAGGCAAAGACCTTTCCTACTTAACTCTGCTCCCCCCTGACATGGGTGCTGAGTCAACTTTCTTCTTCATGCTGCAGAGTGTACTTAGGTAGCCTAGTTAGGGATTGCAGTGAGTTAGCATAGTGTGCCTATGAAACGTATTATCTTCGATGTTACTTTAATAAAACAGGAATTAATTCCATCCTCGTCTCCGTCTCGTGAGTCTCACTCTGGGCAGGACAATATCTGTCTATCTATCCATCCACCGGCCATACATCTGATATTCTCCATTTCTCCCAAGCAGAAGTGATATAATGCTGGTTAAGTTACTTGTCCCTCCCCCTGTGGAGGGGATATACAGCCCTGGTGGTAAGCAGCACCCTTAAAGGAAAATAAATATCTTAACGCTCTGTTTGGCAGAGTTGCAAAAGATGGTTTTGGAGCACGATGATCAGCAGAATGCCAACAATAACAGTGATAATGCTATTATATTGCTGTTATTGCTACTGGACTTCAAGCTAGCCTCTTGGAAATGCTAGATTCCAACCGGTGACCTGCTGCCTCTGGCTGCCTGGTGGGGAGGAGAGGGCTGTGGTGCACTGACCTCCATGCAGAGGCACCAGACTTGTCTGCGGATCCTGCTGGCCCTGAGATCCAGCGAGGCTTCCTCAGTAGCAGCGGCAGTGAAGTTCTCCCCATCGGCTCTACCAGGAAGGACAGAGAAGAGCATCCTAGAGGTGGTGGAGGAGAAAGCAGCAGGCCCCTTGTGCTGTGTGCTCTGGACAGAGCGTCTCCACGTGCGCCAGCCAGGTGGAGGGGAAAGTGGGCCCGCTGGAAGGATGGCCCAGATGCCCGGAGCAAGGAAAGGGCCTGACTTTGTACAGCGGAGGAGGGGAGGGCGGGGTTGCCTTGCGCTCCTTCAGCCGATCTGGCTGCCTGAGGAAAGCAGGAAATGCCCCCAAATCAGTGTCCTTGAAGAGCATGCAAAGCCAGTCAGGTGGTTTGGGCCCCTGAGAAACCCCACAAATTGCCTCTCCCCCCCTTTGCTGCCCTTCCACAACACCCCATATCAGCTGCAAGAGGTGACCACCTCACCCTGCCAAAGGGTATGGCCTCCTGCCTTATTGACCCTGCCTCTGGGCTGTGCGCCCTGCCCAGGAGATTCTCAGAAAGCCATGCCCCTTGAAGCGGCCCCTAAACTGAGCCTCAAAAGATTCCAGATGCAAAGATTCGGTTGAATCCAGTGCACCCCCTTATTGCCTACACCCGGGGCAGACTGCTCCCACTGCTCTGCCCTTGGTGCACCACTGCTTTAGACAGTCATGGCTTCCCCCAAAGAATCCTGGGAAGTGTAGGTTGTGAAAGGTGCTGAGAGTTATTAGGAGATGCCCTATTCCCCTCACAGAGCTACAATCCCCAGAAGAGAGGCTGATTGTTAAACCACTTTGGCCACAGGAGCTCTGTGGCTGAGGGAATTGGAGTCTCCTAACAACTCTCAGTACCCTTCATAAACTACAGTTCCCAGGATTCTTTGGGGGACGCCATAACTGTCTAAAGTGAAATAAAAGTCTGGCATGGGTGTGACCCCCTGATTAGCCAAACCAACGAGCTGTGGCTCTGGCTTTTAGAACACTGACGTTTGGTTCTTACTGAGCATGCCCATGCTTATCATTGACTCAAATGTTACATTAGAATTTTTTTTAACTTTTAAACTGCAGAAAATAAAGGTCAGGGTATGGGGCAAGGTCAGTAATAGGATTACAGGTTCTTTGTGATTCTTAATTTCAACAAATTATGAGACCACTGAGAAAAAAGACCAACAGGGGTCTGATTTTTTTTTCTTGTTTACACTTTGAACTCTCAATTCTCTCGTGTTTTGTGTATTGCCATGAAAACCTAGAGGGTTGTTAAGCAAACATTTCTGAGTTCAGGACTATACGTTTTGTAAGGTTTTGTTTTGAAATGAGCTTATGGAAAGCATCAGAATGGCAATTTAACATTGCGGGATGCGAAAAATCCATGCTGGTTATAGTATACAGCCACTCCCGTACTGTATCTATTCAGATGTACGCTCCTTTGACTTCAGTGGGACTTATTTCTCAGTAGAGATGTATGGGATTGCACTGTAAAGCTTGTTGCAATCTGGGATTGTATGTTTAAGATTATTTTATATCATCAGAGAGATATTAGGCTTCACATATACTCTTCAGTTTCTCTTTGGAGTGCGTAATTTTATATAAATGTAAACAAGACATTAATTTTGACATTTTCCAGGAGAAAGAATTTATTTAATCAAACATTGTCCTTGTGTATGTATTTGAATGAGACAAATCATCTGACTCCATCTGTTAGACATCAAGGCTGTCACAGAGCCATGACATTTCAAAGATGATTGAAAGAAGCAACCTTCTTCTGTTGCCCAGAAAATCTCTTAATGGTGGGTCTGCCTAGAAATATTCCTGCTGTTTAAGGAGACTCCATAAAGGCTGACAGGAGAGTAATATCGCCTATGTAGCACAGGCTGATCAGAGCAATGACAAGATAGACAGTGCAGGGTGTCCGCATGCGCGCGCGCGCGCACACACACACACACACACACACACACACACACACTTCTTTATCTGTCTCATTCACGTAAATTACATAACACCCAGGGCACCTTCAATATATCTGTTTACAAACACTCATGCTCTGTTATCATGACTAGTTGAGGGTAAGTGAAAGTAGTGGGCAGAACAGAATTATGGTGGCAAGCTCCATTCTGGCCTATGTGCATTCAGCTGAATGTCTCCATGAAGGCTACATGTGCATACTTTTATGCATGTAGATCTCTCTCTCTCTCTCTCTCTCTATCTATCTACATCTCCCCCTCCCTCCCTGGAAATCCTGGAAAAGCAAGTTCCCAATGGTATGTACTATATGGTTCTACACCAGAGCTTGGAAAAGTTACTTTTTTGAACTACAACTCCCATCAGCCCCAGCAAGCATGGCCACTGGATTGGGCTGATGGGAATTGTAGTTCAAAAAAGTAACTTTTCCAAGCTCTGTTCTACACACACATTCTCTAATATACAAGAATAGGTTCTCCTCATAAGTGTTCACCCATCCTGGATGTGTCATGAGAACAGAGCTTCAAAAAGCTATCACTTGTCAGTTTCTCTTGAGTACAGCACATTATATTCTATGTATGCACATGATTATGGTAAGTTTCCATATTCCACATAAACATGTTCATCATTTGGTAACATATGACTGTGTCTTTAATGTCTCTCAGATTAACCACCATGAAAATTTTAAAGTATGATACAGACATGTGTGAGCTGAAAAGTATTGTTTTGAGATTATAAAAAAATGATGTGAAAGCTCTGTTTATGCAATTTGATACAGGGTTGCAGTTTCACACTGGGGTGGTTAGAGTTTTGGATTAGGAATTGGGAGACCAGGGTTCAAATCCCTGTTTAATCATGAAGTTTGCTGGGTGCCCTTGGGCCACTAACAATCGCTCAGCGTAACTTACCACACATTGTTGTTGTAAGAATAAAATTGAGTGAGGAGAACCATGTGCACCCCCTCGAGCTCCTTGGAGGAAAGAAAGGTGGGAGTGAGATCACCATGTGTTTTTGTAACACAAGTAACCTGGAGAACTTGAATGTACCTATAAATGGTGCTCCAGGTGCTATTTGGAGCTTTACATCTCTCTGAATGGCTCAAATGTGTTCTTGCGCAGCAAGTCTAACCTCAAAGAACTATGAAGAGTCATATGAGGTAGAAAGGTAAGAGACCCACATTTATTGAATACAATTTAATAAAGCAAGGAACTCGCCCATACACTGCAGCAGGGATGTAGTTACCAAGGATAAGTAATTCTGGCAGCTTAGGTTCCGAGAGGGAGATGGAGGAGGAAATAGTGCAGCTATGGCAGATGCATTATGCTGCTCCAGGTGGATGTAGAGTTCTTGCCGAGGCTCTCATACTCTTTCCCGCAAACTATCAGGGGATCAGCTACCCAAGCTTACCTTTTCATACCCTTTGTTACCTTAACACAGGCTGTCAACACATGCTCAGAGAGATATCAGCTCTGCCTTGTGTATGATTGTCTTGGGGTCTTCTTCAAAGCAGAGGTCAGGCAGGCTATGCCATCCAGCTAGCTATTGTTTCTGATTCAAGGAAGATTGAGTCTTTTGGCTTTTTGAAATGTATGCAGGCTAGGGTTGTCAGGTCGGAACCATCCAAAAACCTGAGAAAATGGGGGCGGGCCCTAGTGATGTCATGGGGCGGGCCCTAGTGACATCATGAAGCATGATACATTGTATCAACCACGCGTGCGTGCAGCATACCATTCAAAAAAAAAATTCTGATTGGAAATTAAAATAGAAATCTTACCTAAAAGAGGTCCAGCTGAAGTGACAAGGTCATTCCTTCTCACCATCTTAGGGAGTATGGATGGAAAATGGAAATGGAATGCCTTCAAGTCGATCCCAACTTTTGGTGACCCTATGAATAGGGTTTTCATGGTAAGAGGTATTCAGAGGTGGTTTACCATTGCCTTCCTCTGACTTTGGACACATATACTTTGGACACATAATGAGAAGACATGATTCATTAGAAAAGACAATAATACTGGGAAAAACAGAAGGGAGTAGAAAAAGAGGAAGACCAAACAAGAGATGGATTGATTCCATAAAGGAAGCCACAGACCTGAACTTACAAGATCTGAACAGGGTGGTTTATGACAGATGCTATTGGGGTCGCTGATTCATAGGGTCACCATAAGTTGAAATTGACTTGAAGGCACATTAACAACAACTGAATTAAAGATACAAAAGAGGAAAGTGGAAGGTGTTTTATTTTATTTTTTACAGCCTGGAGAAGTGGTAAGAGGTAAAGTCAGGAATGAATGCATTTTTTTAATGAACAAGATAGCATGTTGAACTATCTTCTAAAAATGAACTAAGAGTGCTTGCAGCAGCTATGCTAATGCAGAATGAGCCAGTTGTTATCTGCATGTTGCTATGAAGTCGGTTGTATGTTAACTGTATGCTCATACAACAGATGGTATAGCACAGTGGGGAGGAGAGCCTGGCTGGGAGTCCAGAGTCTATGAGTTCAAATCCCCGCTCGTGTCTCCTGGATGTCAAGGGCCAGCTAAAGATCACCCCCACAGTGAGTGGCTCAGGGGTTATGTGCCCTGCCACCTGTGGGCAAGGTGCATAGTCGCAAGGAGCCGTTTCCCCCAGCTGGCAGTTGCGGACAAGGAAGGGACTGGCTTGTGCAGCTGTGGCAAGCTGAGCAGGCCCTAGCCAGGTGGGGAGTACTAGCCTTAGATGGTAAACCGCCTCTGAATACCGCTTACCATGAAATCCCTATTCATAGGGTAGCCATAAGTCGGAATCGACTTGAAGGCAGTCCATTTCCATTTCCATGCATATAATTAAACAGATGCAGTCAAGTTTTTGGACTTTATTGTGATTGCTGGCCAAGCAGGATAGGGCTCATGGGAGTTTTAGTACAATATCTGGAGGATGCTACTTTGGCTGCCTTTGGGATAATAGATGGCAGCCTTAAGTCTGAAATGGTGTTTGGAATTCTGTAGAGACCAGCCAGTACACATTATGTCATAAGGCCAATTCTTAACCATTTGGCTGTGGCAGTTACCTGAAATCGCTCTTTCGTGGGCTCTCACAAACACAGACCAGCTTGTTTAAGTACATACAAAGAATAAAAAAGGAAGTCAACTGACAAGAACAAGACACTTTTTTGCTAAGCAAAATTGATCAAAGAAAAAAAGTATGCTTGTGTGTGTGCCTGTGCGTTTGTGTGTAACACACACACACACACACACTTACATGTAGCATAGAATCACAGAGCTAGAAGGGGCCTTTTAGTCCTTCTAGTCTAAGCCCCTGCTGGAAGTCCAAAACCCAGAACAAGATCAGGTCTGTTCGCTTAAATTGCCACATTAGAGACTTAATGAGACAACACGAGTCAGTTTAATGGGAACTTTCCCACAACAGGGTGACCATATGCTCAGATCTGATAGACCTGAAGCAGCTGACAATTTAGGGCAGACTTCCCCAGCTTGGTGCCCTCCAGATGTTAGCTGGTGGCAGCTGTATGCCCAAAGATATCTGGAAGGCACCAGGTTGGGGAAGGCTGCTTTGGGGAGATGGGAAATGTGCAGAAAAATGGAACAATGGCACACATTCCTATTTGTTGTCATTTCAATCTCACTCCCACATCCTGTCAAGAAAAGACAATCACATGATGATTCTGTCCGTTTCCAGCAGTGCAATTATCCAGAGGAAATAGTAAGAAACTGAGGATTAGGGCCAAACTCTCTCTTTCTCTCTCCAGCCTCTCTCTCTTTCTCTCTCTCTCTCCAGCATCTCTCTCTTTCTCCAGCATCTCTCTCTTTCTCTCTCTCTCTCCAGCATCTCTCTCTTTCTCTCTCTTTCTCCAGCATCTCTCTCTCTCTCCAGCATCTCTCTCTTTCTCCAGCATCTCTCTCTTTCTCTCTCTCTCCAGCATCTTTCTCTTTCTCCAGCATCTCTCTCTTTCTCCAGCATCTCTCTCTTTCTCTCTCTCTCTCCAGCATCTCTCTTTCTCCAGCATCTCTCTCTTTCTTTCTCTCTCCAGCATCTCTCTCTTTCTCCAGCATTTCTCTCTTTCTCTCTCTCTCTCCAGCATCTCTCTCTTTCTCCAGCATCTCTCTCTCTCTCTCTCTCTCTCTCTCTCTAGCCTCTCTCTCGTTCTCTCTCTCTCTCCAGCCTGCCACCCATAGCAGCAGTGGATGCTGGACGGGGCCAGCTCCTTCTTAACCCCAAGGATGCCCGGCCGCTTCACCCCTCGTGCTGTGGGCACTGCTGGGCGGCAGCGGCCGCGATGCCCCCCCAGCCAGAGACGCTGCGGCCGCCGCCGCCACCACTGCCGAGCTCCATCGCGGCCACTCCCGCCCAGCGGCGCCCACAGCAGGAGGGAGAATGACAGCGCCACACTCGCCCGACCGGCCTTTTAAGCAGCGCCCGCCTCGCGCGCCCAGGGCCAGCCCCTCATTGCCGCTCCCGCCCGCCCCTGTCCAAGACAGGCTGCACCTCTGGCCTCGGCCGCAGGGCATCTCTGGGCATGTGCAGAGTGTCCTGGCCTCACCGCCTGGGAGACAGAGCCTGGCCCCGGCGGCACCAGCTCTCCCTGCCTCAATGACAAAGGGCGGGAAGGCAGCCAGCCACACCCGTCACGCATGCGTGTCAATCATGCATGCGTGGCTGAGGGGGCCAGTGAAAAGCCGGAGATCATCCAGTTTAAGCAAAGTATTGCCGGAGGCCGGAGACAGCTCCCTTTTCCCTGAAACTCCGGCAGAAAACTGGAGACCTGGCAACCCTAATGCAGGCATGTGTGAAATGCAAAGCTTTATAATAAAGCTAATGCCACATTGCCTGCACTGTTAAAATCATATCATTTACTTAGGTAGCAATCATTTGGGCTTGAGGGTCTAAAACTGGAAATGGAATGGTTAATATCCTATATTTGAATGAAAAATCGAGTTCTGGTCTTGAAACCTGGGACACTTAGACATAACTTTAAATTCTATGGATAGGCAGAATACTTGCAAAGAAGTAAAAAAAGTCCATAATGTAATGTAAAATGATTGTTTCAGTGAATACATACATCTCAAAAAGTTATATTGCATCTGTCCCATGAAAAAACTTCACTTATTTTAGCATTTCATTTATAAGAAGTTGATTACATTAATCAAATTAGAAAATTAAGGTTTATAAGATCTCTTTCTCATGCACACTCTCTCACTCTATAGGGATATGTTTGTGTTCCCTCTTTCTTTAATTTACAATTGGAAACAATTTAGAAGTCTCAAGATTTTGAGAGAATTATTCTGCAAACATGGGCATTTGAGAAGGTTTTCTTTCATATAGCTCTTAATTTTGCTTATATTACTGTAAACCGCCCAGAGAGCTTCGGCTATGGGGCTATATATAAGTACAATAAATAAGTACAATAAATATATGATGCCTGTAGCATTGGAAGTATATAAATCTAGGAGAAAGTATATGGATCCAAGAGAGCAGACCTCAGATAGATTTTTTTTAATTATAATTCCCTGTAGACTCTTCTGATGAGTCCCTGTAGTATTACTAACCATATATGGAAGCAGTAGTTCCTTATCTGAAATAAGGTTTGTATGTTTGTGATAAACTTGTACGTTTTCTTCTATAAGTTTATCAGTTTTTAAAATTGTGTTCACAACATGGATAAGGATTAGGGTTGCACGATGAGAAGCAAAGCATTTCTGTAATTGGAAATTAAGATAGAAATCTTAGCTAAATGAGGGTGTTCCCAGGTCCAGCTGAAGTGACGGGATCACGCCTTCTCACGCCTAAGGGAGCCTGGATAGGGATCATTAGTTTCAGGGGAGAATAGTACCACCTGTCTACCACTTTCAACAAGGATTCTTTTACTTGTGCTGAAAAAGTGCAGAAAGGGGGCCTTCTCCACTGACCATTCCAACTGTTAGCATCTGTTCCTTTGCCTGTTCACAGCAACTTTAAACTTGAGGTCATCCCAGAGAGAACTGACATGAGACCCTTGTATATCAAAGAAATCATCCCTTTTAGATTATTTTTAGAATTTATGCACAATTCCTCATAGAATGTCAGATGTCAGGGTGGTCCATGTGTGTGATGAATATGATCTGACTTCCGCTATTTGAAGCCGAGAAGTCTGTATTTCACCAAGCTGAGCAACATTTGCTCTCCTGTGATAGGATGACCATTTGTGAACAAATCCAATATTCGATAAAGCCCCTTTGATTTACAGTATTTATATTGATTAAATTTGGCCAGGTCACAAAATCTGGGATGCTCCAAAAAAGGGGAAGAGAAGTGAGTCTATAGGAACTAAGAGAGTCGCCAATCTTTTCCAAATCAAATGGTGGCCTTAAAATAAGGGTTCACAAATTATTGTAACTTAAGTAAGCTCAGTTTACTAAAAGGTAGAACTCTAATTTATGTTTGCAATTGGGGTGCTTCCATTCTCACGCAATCCACTTCATAGTTAAGTTTAACGATCTGCAATAATTGTTTCAAATTACAAGCCTTATAGTAAAGTTGTAACTGAGGGACACCCAAGCTACCCTCTACTTGCAATTTATATCAAGAGAGTTTTATTTATCCACAAGTGTTTTCCAAAACTCATTTATCAATTGCTGCCAACTAGCAATCTCTTTTGGAGATAGTAAGATTGGAAGCATTTGGAATAGAAATAAGAATTGGGGTAGCACAGGCATTTTCATTGCTGCAACCCTTCCCAACCATGTGAATGTACCTTAGCCCACTTGTGTAAGTCCTTTTTAACATCTCTGACCAGAGGCCCAAAGTTATTTTTTTAAGCTGTACCAGGTCTAAATACTTAAGACAGGCTGAAGTAGAAGACCATTATCTTTAGCCAACTGTTGTTGTATTTCCAATGGGATGGCGAGACAGAGCATTGAAGATTTCTGATAGTTCACCTCTAGACCTGATAGAACCTGAAAATTGCGAAGAATATTTTTCAGCTCTGGTATTGCCCTGGCAGGGTTCTTGAGAAATAACAACACATCATCGGCAAACATATTAATGGTATGTGACTCATCTCATATTTTAACTTTCTCTATGAATAGACTCTGCATTATTCTATTTGCCAATGCCTCCATAGATGTAACTTTATTATATTTCACTGCTTAGAGAAAAAATATATTTTGATTGAGCATACTATAAATTTGCTAAATAAAACTCACTAATACATCAGTAAATTCCAAGCCCTTCTTTAGGGCCAAAGATATTGCAGAAAACCTGGATATAAAGTTGTTGCAAATCTGCAAAATACAAGCTTTGATGAAAGCAAATGCAGTGCAACAGAAGAATATTGCAAGTGAGTTTTGATTCATGGAATATAATTATTACAAAAAGGGACGGGGAAAATACTTAAAAGCAAACCCTTCTTTACTCTTTTTTTCTAACTTCAGCTAGACCATGTTTTAGTACTGTGACAGAATTTATGTCAGAATAATTTTTACTGGATTCTGCAGTGTGTCTGTATTTCATTTGATGCCCATGTGTATCATGTGTAATTATTATTGCTGAATGAAAGAGACAAGTCTACCAATGTTATATTGCTGTATTAGACTATGTGAGAAACAACACCTCAACTATTTCAAGCAGTATGACCTAAACATATATAAACCAATAACAGTGAAAGTGTATTTTTCGTTATATGTCATGTATAGTGAATACATTTCAAGACAAGTGGATTAATATAGCTATGAATACACCCAAATCCTTTCTCTTGCCAAGGGTTATACTAAGCGTAGCTTAACTACAGTAGTGCAGTGTTTTTCTGGTCAGGAAGCTATCCTCCTCAGAATGCTCTGAGCCATGGATCATTCTGCATGTAACAAGCTGAACCTGGGACCCTAAGAAGAGCCAGGCCAAAGACCTATCTCGTCCAACTTCGTTTTCCCCAATGGCCAATAAGATGTATATGGGATGACCATAAGTATCCATATGCAGTGAGTGAATGTAGTTTAGAAAGATGAAGCACTTAAAAATACTGGTGATGGCTTTGAAGTTTCTGTTTTCCACTTAGAATTAACTGTAGCAATATGTTTTTTCTTTGGTACAGTGATATCCAACCTCTATTGGTGCAATCCAATGAACGTAAGTTTTGTTTCATATGTGCAGCCACCACAAAAGACAGCAGGATTGCCAGGTGAGAAGCATCACAAACCCTGAGATTTCAGGGCTGGACCCTAGGGTGGGCCCTAATGATGTCATAAAATTTAATACATTAAACATCAACCACAGTTACTTGCAGCATACCATTCAAACAAACAAAAAAATCTCTCATTTGAAATTAAGATTAGAGATTTTAGCTAAAAGAGAGTGTTCTCAGGTCCATCTGTGGTGAGAAGATCATTCCTTCCCATCCGCTTAGGGAGTTTGGATAGGGAACATTTAATCTAGCCTACTTGCTTCTGACAATAAGGGTTTAAGTGCCCTCAGGCTAAGACAGTCACCAGAAGGCCATTGTAGGAGAAGGGAGTCTAGTATTGTGAAGATGTTAGATAGGAACACTCAGGAGTAAAGATGAACGCCCCTGAAGGCTGAAATTCTACACACGTTTACTACAGCACTACATTCCATAGAACTCAACAGGACTTACTTCTGAGTAGATTGTTAGGATTGTGCTTGATTAGGGATCGTCTGCAAAAATATTGATATTAAAGCAGGATTGGCAACCCCTTGCCTTGAATGCCCTACCCCTGCCTTTTAACATGGATATTCCAACCTTCTTTACAGACTTGACCCTTCACTGCAGACAGAGGTTTTAGAAATGAGTAAGAAGATGCTCTACTATTTTCTGCTTACCCTGTGGGCTGCTATAAACTCACTTTGACAGCCAACCCAATTTCAGTGAGTAATAATGGACAGAGAAAACACACATGGTTTGGTCTACCTTCACAGGTAGTAGCTTGGAAACAAAAGCAGAGGCACCCACACTTCCCAGTATGTGAATTCTCTTTTACCACTATTGGGCAAAAAAAACACCCTCATGTAACCAACAAGATGCATCATCAGTGAGTGTAAGGGGATTGAGCTCGGTGCATGGAACCACTGTTATTGCTTCTATGGATGTAAGGGAGTGAGGTTAAAGGTAAATGAAATGCAAATAGACAAAGAAAAAGAAAAGACAGTAGTTATTTCCTAAATGCAATACCATACCAAACACAACAAGATTCCTATGAGTAAGACAGAACACTCAGCATGCCATAACCAGGTAGGGGTCCTAACAAAAAACCAAAACTAAAAGAATCTTGGCAGCTAATCAGCCAAGGCCACAGAAATCCCCATGCAGCACAACCTGACTTGGGGGGATGCAGTTAGTGCAGAATACTGCGGCATGATCACTGTCATGAGTGAGACCATATCCACACATAACACTTCTGCTCTGAAATCTGCACTGGTTGCTGATTTGCTACCAGGCCAAGTTCAAGGTGTACTTTCCATGTTATGGGTGCCACATAGTACTTGCTCTGCTCTTGTAAGAAATCATTCCTTTAGTGTGGCAGCACATAAACTTTGGAACCCTTGCCTATTGACATTAGGCAGATGCCTTCATTGTGTTCTTTTCAGCATGTGCTAAAAACATTTTTGTTTAGGCAATCCTACACAGGCAGGTAGAGCTATTATGTTTTTATCTGTTTTTAACTCATTGTTGGTTTTATTATTTTGAATGGTTTCAAATACCTGTCTTTAACTGTTTTTGCCAATAATTTTACTGTTTTAATTCCTTCTGTAAACTGCTTTGAGCATTGTTGTTACAATAAAGCAGTTTATAAATGTTGCAAATAAAATGCATAAATATATTTAATAGTCACTGTGATCCTTGGGTCTCATTCCTCTTTTAGGAACAAATGAATCTGCCTTATACCAACTCAAGCCATTTGATACCATCTAGCTCAGTACTGATGACATTGACTAGCATTGCTGTCCAGGATTCTAGGCAATAGTCTTTTTCAGAGATTGGATTTTGGACCTTAGCATGTAAAACATGTGGCCTACCACTGAGCTACAGCCCTTCCCGTTTTAAAAATATATTTTAAAATTGCTGTTTTCAATTCACTAATGAATGCACAGCGTGCCTAAGGCAGATCCATACCATTCATTTAAAGCACATTCAACACATGTTTGAAGTGCATGAATCCCAGCACAGAATCATGGGAACTGTAGTTTGTTAAGGTGGGGGGAACTGTTACAGTGAGGGGGAAATGACACTTCCCAGGATTCTTTGGGGGAAGTCATGGACTTTAAATGTGAGTTGGATGTGCTTTAACTATATTGTGTAGTTCTGCAAAACTTCATAAGCTTTGCCTGCATATAAATTGTTTTAATTAATTTTTAAAAATTGAAATCAGCTACAAAGTTTATTGGATGACAATGGGCTACTCACCGTCTCTCAGCCTAATCTTCCCCTCAGGTAAAAACAACAGAGAGGGAGCATGACCACCCTAAGGAAGAAGAGCACACATAAAATGTAGAGGAAATAATAATATACAACCATAATGTGAAATCAGATACTTATCAAGACATAGTATGAAGAAATATTTATATAAGCATGACTGTCAAAGATGTTTATTATTTACACAACCTGTAAAGATATTTATAGTGCAATCCTATGCATGTTTACTCAGAAGCAAGTCCCAGTGTGTTCAGCTTACTCAAACAGGGAAGTGTGCACAGGACTGCAACCTCAAGTGATAAGGAATTTCACCCACTCAACCCAAAATTCAGAATCATGCCACTTTAGGCTGTTTTGCAACTGTTTTATACTTGTTTTATGGCTACTGGATTTTAAATGGATGTATTTCTTGTTGTGAGCTGACTTAGTTTCCAATTGGCAAACCTACCTCACAGGGTTGTTGGAAATATTCCATATACACACACGGGAGATGTAAAAATACATATACTCCTTGTAATAGTTTATTGTCAAAACCAGTTGGTCATTCAGAACATTTTTTTTAAAAAAGCATTGACACCTAAGTAAGCCCTGCCTAATTGCTTTAAAATAGGAGTGGAGGGAAAAAGAAAGATTTACAACACAGTTCTTTACTATGTTCACTCAAAAGTCCTACAGATTTACAGCACAATCCTAACCACATGCATCCTCAAAAGTAAATCTGATTGAATTCATTTGAGTTTACTCCCAGGTAAGCTGAGAGCCAGCGGCATCGCTAGTGGGAGTGCGGGGGGGGGTCCGGACCTCCGGTGCACGCCCTCCCAGGGGCATGGACAGGGGTGGCTGGTCTCGCTCCAGCCTGACGGTGGAAGGCCTGTCCAGGCTTCACCACCAGCGAGCGGGTGCCTGCTTTCGGTGCGCACCGGACCTGGTGCCGGGGGTCAGTGGCGTCACTAGCAGGAATGCGGGGGGTGCAGCTTTGGGTGTCACCCCCCCTCATGGTGTCACCCGGGTGCGATCCGCACCCCCCGCACCCCAGTAGTGACGCCCCTGCTGAGAGCAATGCTGTCAGGAGTCTAGACCAAGAGGTTAGACTCCTAGCAGGGACACCCAAGGCAGAATAATCAAAGCTGAGACACCAAACTAAGATGCATCCAAATTCAGAGGAAGGCAATAGTAAACTACCTCTGAATACCTCTTACCACTAAAATCCTATGAACAGAGTATCCAAAATGCAACATGAGATAGTGCTGGAAGATGAGACCCCCAGGTTAGATGGCACTCACCGAGCTACTGGGGAAGAACAAAGAACAAGTACAAGTAGTGCTGTGACTAATGATGCGGCTGGGTCAAAGCTGAAAGGAAGCCCAGAGGCTGATGCACACAGATGCAAAAGGAGAGTCTGGAGTTGTATGGCTTACACAATAGGAACATGGAATGTGAGAAGCATGAACCAGGGAAAGTTAGAAATTGTCAAACAAGAAATGGAACATATCAACATTACAATAATTGGCATGAGTATGGACAGGAATGGGACATTTTCAATCAGGCAACAACAAAATATTTTGTGCAGGAAATGAGAAATTAAGAAGAAATGGGGTTGCTTTAATAGTGAGAAGTGATGTAGCAAAAGCAATTAGAAGCTATAACGCAAGGTCTGAGCGAGTTATATCAATGAGATTAAAGGGGAAACCTATTAACATAACCAAGTCTTTGCTCCAACGGCAAACACAGAAGAAGAATCGAAAAGATTTTATGCAGAATGTACAGGAAGAAATTGATCATACACCAAAACAAGATGTGCTGATAATTATGGGGGACTGGAATGTAAAAGTAGGGAACAGATGAAATTGTGGGAAAATGGGGCTTAGGAGACAGAAATGAAGCAGGAGAAAGACTTATTGAATTATGTGAAGCCAATAACTTGTTTCTTGCAAACTCATTTTTTGAGCAGTCGAAAAGACGACTGTACAGGTGGACATCACCAAATGGTCAGTTTAGGAATCAAATAGATTATATAATTGGAAACAGAAGATGGAGAAGTTCAATACTTTCTGCGAAAACAAGACCAGGAGCAGACTGTGGTACAGATCATGAACTGGTCATATAAAAAATCAGAGTAAAGCTAAAGAAGAACAACAAAGCAATCATAATGCCAAAATACAATTTAAATAATATCCCAGAAGAATATGAAGATCAACTAAGGAGCAGATTTGAGACTTTAAACTTAGTTGATAGAGAACCAGAAGGCCTATGGATTGAAGTCAGATACATTATCAGGGAAGAATGCAAGAAGACAATACCTCTAGTTAAAAAGAGAGGAAGACCTCAATGGATGACTGAAGGAACTCTTAAAATGGTTAAAGAGAGAAGGAAAGCAAAAGCAAAAGGAGATAGAAACACTGTCAGAACCCTAAATGCAACTATACAGCGACTAGTACATAGGGACAAAGAGAACTATTACAATGGTTATTGTATAGAAATAGAAGAGGACAAGAAAAAGGGTAGAACAAGAGCCTTATTCCTAAAGATTAGAGAAATTAAAGGGATTTACACCAAGAGTAGGGATGTTGAATAATCAACAGCAAAGCACATTGACTGACCGAGATAAAATAAAAGGAAGATGGAAGCAATACACTGAAGAACTCTATAAAAGAGATGCAAGGATGACAAATTCATTCATGGAGGAACTGTATGACAAAGAATCAGATATTTTAGAACGTGAGGTGTAAACTGCTTTTAAAATACTTGGAAGAAAGAAATCATCAGGAACAGATGGCATACCAATAGAGTTGCTACAAATTACTGAGACTGAATATATCAAAATTTTGACAAAAATTTGTCAACAAATATGAAAAACAAAACAATGGCCCACAGACTGGAAGCGTTCCATATGCATCCCAATTCCAACAAAAGGGGATTCCAGGGAATGTAGTAATTATCAAACTATTGCCTTAATATCTCATGCAAGTAAAGTAATGCTCAAGATCCTACAGTAAAGTCTCTTACCATATATGGAGTGAGAAGTACCAGATATCCAAACTGGATTTAGAAAGGGAAGAGGTACCAGAGATCAGATCGCAAACATACGTTGGATAATGGAATGGACCAAGAAATTTCAGAAGGAAATCACCCTGTGCTTTGTAGATTAAAGCAAAGCCTTTGACTGTGTAGATCATGAAAAACTATGGAATGCTTTAAAAGAAATGGGGATGCCACAGCATCTGATTGTCCTGATGCACAACCTATACTCTGGACAAGAGGCTACTGTAAGTACAGAATATGGAGAAGTCCTGCTTCATGGCCCTGGCAAAGCCTGGGGCAGCAAGGCATATTTGCAGCCCGGGATTGAAGTCCCGGCTGCCAGATGAGTCGTGCCCAAGCTGGCACTTACGTGCTTTGCGCAGGCATGAGGGAGGCAGGGCGATGGAGCTAAGTTAAGCTCACACCACCCTTAAGCCTCCCTCTTTGGCAAGTGACACCCACCCCCTCCCCTTTCCTTGGTGTGCTCAACGGGTCACTTCGGGGCCTAGTAGGAATTTTTGCCCTGCTCACTCATGTTGGTGGGCAGGTTTTTTGCCTACTCCACACTGTGGTGACGCGATGGAATGGAGTTAAGGGGTGTCATTGTTTAATAGGTTGTTTCAGCTGATTTGGCTAATTTGGCACCTAAAGTTTAACGGGTGGTTGCATTCTGTTGTAGTTGGTCACTTTGGCATGAAGGTGCGGGAAGGGAAGCTGGAAGGGATAGCTAGGTGACACCCTTAGGTACCTTTGGGGGTGATTGGCGGATCTGGAGGCCTGCCCTTCATGTATGGCTTGGAGGCAGGATATGGGCTGCCTTTGGGGCCAACTTACCTCTTCCACCCGGAGTTGTACGGCCCAGGGGGTGGTGATGTGAGAAGGCCCCCCAACTCACCCTAGAGGTGAGGCAGGGGTAGGGGCAAGCAGAATGTCTCCCCCTTGCTCAGGCAAGGGTGGTCGCCCAATAGCTGTAATTAGATACATCAATTATAACCTAGCTCCCACACCTAGGTTTTACCTCTGCAGGTTATTTTAACTTTAACGTTTAATAAAGTGGCCCTTAGTTCAACCCAGCCTTGGTGTCTGTGTGTTTATTTCAACCCTCAGCTGCAAACAGATTGGTTCACAGTTTGAAGGGTGTGAGACAGGGCTGTATTTTATCACCCTGTTTGTTTAATGTATATGCAGAACATATCATACGGAAAGCAGGATTGGACCAAGATGGAGGAGGTGTGAAAACTGGAGGGAAAAATATCAATAATTTAAGATATGTGGATGATACCATACTGCTAGCTGAAATCACTAGTGATTTGAAAGGAATGCTGATGAAAGTTAAAGAGGAAAGCACAAAAGCAGGATTACAGCTGAACGTCAAGAAGACAAAAGTAATGACAACAGAAGAGTTATGTAACTTTAAAGTTGACAATGAGGACATTGAACTTATCAAAGATTATCAATACCTTGGCACAGTCATTAACCAAAATGGAGACAATAGTCAAGAAATCAGAAGAAGGCTAGGACTGGGGAGGGCAGCTATGAGAGAACTAAAAAAGGTCCTCAAATGCAAAGATGTATCACTGAACACTAAAGTCAGGATCATTCAGACCATGGTATTCCTGATCTCTGTGTATGGATGTGAAAGTTGGACAGTGAAAAAAGTGGATAAGAGAAAAATCAACTCATTTGAAATGTGGTGTCAGAGAAGAGCTTTGTGCATACCATGGACTGCAAAAAAGACAAATAATTGGGTGTTAGAACAAATTAAAGTAGAACTATCACTAGAAGCTAAAATGATGAAACAGGTTATCATACTTTGGACACATCATGATAAGTCATGATTCACTAGAAAAGACAATAATGCTGGGAATAACAGAAGGGAGTAGAAAAAGAGGAAGACCAAGCAAGAGTTAGATTGATTCCATAAAGGAAGCCACAAACCTGAATTTACAAGATCTGAATAGGGTGGTTTATGACAGGTGTTCTTGGAGATCGCTGATTTATAGGGTTGCCATAAGTTGTAATCGACTTGAAGGAATATAACAACAACAATGTGGGATTAGCGTTGCAGCAGTACTCCCAGAAAAATGAGTATATGATTAAATCTTCACATTGGAAGATTTTCAAAACAGGCTATGAATTAAACAAATAAACAGCCCAGGAAAATTTTTAACTTGTTTAGTTCCTTATTACTGGAAAAGTATAGCACATAGTAATGGCATCATAAGATATATGTACCCTTTAAAAAAATTCTGTTCAAAAATCATTTGAAAGATAAAATGTATAATATGCTATTTTTGCAAGTAGAACCTGCATGTACACTTTTAGTAGAATCATAATAGTAATTGTTTACTGTGTATGCTTACCAAGATCCTGCTGTGATCCTCTGTTCTAGATCTCTTGCTCACAGAGAAAAAAATCACTCTTGCTGGTGCTGAAAGCTATAAACGTATTCAATCCATGATATGCAGATAAGTAGAAAAAGGAAAGTGTTTTTAGGACTTGCAATGGGTTCTAGCTATTGCCTGGAGGTCAGCAAATCCCTTGTCAATCACAACCCTGACTTCACTTATTGGCTAAAAACCTGAAAGAGTGGAGATTAGAGGAGCCAGCTACTATCTGATTTAACAGAAGTTGCTGGAAGTGGCAGCTGATATTTTCTCTTGAACCAGACCACCTAGGAAGTTTTTTTTAAATGAAAGCTAAGAGTCTAGAGATTGGGGTGACTCACCCGAATGGGTTCAAGATTGATTTAAGTGCACTATTTAAATCCAACTAAATTGTTGCACATACAAAACATCCCCCTATGCACCCGCTGTACCACCCCCAAATCTGCTGTGGAAGATTGGGGAAAACTCAGAGCTGACTGGTGAAGCACACAGTGGGAAGGGAAGTTCCACTTGTGGAACTTGTTCCACTTGTACAGTTATTTATTTGGATACAAATCCATGATTTTATTTTGATGTAGACAGACTTAATGTTCACTTCTTTGCATTCTATATTTTAGAGAAATTATTTGCCATATTTAGCATTAAATGTGGTAACATGTATCAGATAAATGTAATGAGTGGGAAAGTTAAGGAAGGCGGTTAAACAGCAGAAAAAATTAAGTTATAATAATCATGACATTTCCATGTGAAGTTAGTCTTAAATAAGCATATTGCTTATTTAAGCTCATTAAAAATCTAGTTTTCATATCTGACCTCTTTCAGTGCAATTAGTTATTGAAAATGCTTTTTCTTAACATTCAGATTAGTTGTCTTCAGTACCATGAAATCAGAGATTTAAAATTATCTTCTGTTCCATGACAAATTGTTCTCATGCATGATTATTTGGTTAGCGTTTTTGGAATAATATTGGAACTATTACATGTTTCATTGCGAATTAAATCATACATTGCCGGCAGACACATGAGCTTATCTTGTCCAAAAATACAAAATCTATGACTCATTTTGTCTTTGCATTTCCACTCTAAAGAATGGGTGTCAGCTTCCTATGTAATTTTGATTTGTTTTTCCAGCAGTTTTGTTTGTCCATGCAGTTTTCAGTGTGCCAAGTGCGGTCAATATTTGGTTTCCATAAAAGGTATGAGTTTGCTTTGAGGCTATCTTCTTTCCACTGTTGCCAAATCCACAACTGATGCACTATATAACTTTGGCTTTTGTTCTTAATTTAAACTTGGCAGAGTGCTTCTCTCTGGTGTAAAACATGAAACAGCCTCCCTTATGACACTAAAGCTAACCGGCAACTCCTTTGCTTGTGATGTGCTGTGGTTTAAGTTTCATGGAAAGGACTTCTGTGCTTTAGTCAGATTCCAATGTAGTGGTTAATTGCACTTGGCTCTACCTGTATTCTTTGTGTGAAAGTATTTTCTTCCCTGTGCTGATGTGCAGTGGAGAAACTTTTCTATAGAAATGATTAGGAGATTGTTCTGCAGGAAAAGCGAAGGTAGCTGTGTTAGCCCATAAGAAAAAAATCTCCAAAATCCACAGTTGGATACACCTTTATTATGATCAACCCAAATATTACATTGCACCTAAACTGAGTCATTCTAGTTGGTGCTTCTAAACATTTTCTTTGAGATTATTTAGTTCCATGCTGAAACATTCTGACAAATCAAATCATATTGTTGACTTTTGTTATGTAAGACTGAAAATCTGTCATTGGCTAACTGCATATTTTTCTGACTCATTTTTTTTTTGTTAGGCATGATTGGGCAGTAATGTTTTATCCTCCATATTGTATAATACAGAATCTTTAGTCTAGTATGGATATCATAGAACTCAGAGGAAATAAATGTTTCTCCCTGCTGCCATTCCTGTCTTCTTCCAAACTGCTGTATGACATTTGACAAACTTATTTTCCCATTTATGCTTGCCTGCCTGAAATGGGCTTAACAATATTTACAATATTGTGTAGATTATTTAAAATGTATAAAGTGTATATGAATTCTTACTGTACTTTCATACAAAATGCTGTAATTATCCCAATGTAGAACCTACTGGAGAAGAAGATTCCATAGCATTCTAAAGTATCTGCGTGGATAAGCAATGGTTTTTTGCTCAAGGGTATGTACAGTGGC
This sequence comes from Rhineura floridana, assembly GCF_030035675.1. Lineage (NCBI taxonomy): Eukaryota > Metazoa > Chordata > Lepidosauria > Squamata > Rhineuridae > Rhineura > Rhineura floridana. Next base: position 67,557,415 of record NC_084487.1, on the reverse strand, counting down.
TTCTCGAGCCTGGCCACTTGCCATTTTTCCATTGACAATTATTTTTGCAGGTCTCAAAATCACCCAGAAGAAACCACAGTTTGTCATCATCATCATTTATTAAATTTGTATCTCATTCTTCCTCCCAAAGGAATGCAGGGTGGCAAGCATCAAAAAGTTAAAACAAATACAATTTAAAACAATCCCCCATATATTTTTTGTATTATGGTCACCAGTGGCATTTGCTATAGCCCAGTGGTTCTCAAACTTTTTTGGTTCTCGGTGCACTGTAAAACATATACAAATTTTCTGGCACACTTTGTGTACAAAATTAAAAACATATTAATATATCTTAAACTATGAATAAAAATAACTTAAACTATAGAAAATGATTACTCTATACAAATGGGTTTCTTCTCATTTTTAAAATATACTTTCATAATATTTGAGGCACACCTAGCCACCTCTTAGGGCGCACCAGCATGCCTGGGCGCACCGTTTGAGAATCATTGCCCTTGCAATTGATGAACCTGGATTCCAGATCCCAGCACCCCAAGTTTAATGGTTTGAAGCCCTGGTACGGAGGAAAGCTGAGTGGCGTTTACAGTGACAGTGACACTGGGCAGAAAGGCAGACTCGGTTGGTGTCAGGGTTGTGTTGGTGCTCCCTGTCTACCCCAGGGATATTCCCTGCACTGAAGCCAAGCCGATTGTCTGAGCTTGCAGGTTCTAAACCTGAAGATTCTGCAGCTGAATCATCTGCCAGCTGACCTGCCCATTTGGCCCCATGGTGGGTGTTCGAATAAAGATTGGACCAGCATTGGGGAGAGCCTGGATCTACAGGTTCTGCAAGGCATCTTGGGTAGTAAAACTCTGGCCAACTTGCCCTCCTTGAACAAGCTGAGGCTGCACCAGGATCTGCTGCTGGTTTTGATTAGTATCCTTCTGCTGCCCTTGCTGTACTGCAACTCCAGCTTCCTGCAGAGCATCAGTATTTTTAGTATTTCATGTCCTCTGAGGCCCTGCACCTGAACGTTTGTTCCCAGAGTGCCACTGGTGGAAAAATTCATGATGCTCAAATTACTTGTTGTGGTAGTGGCATTGTAGTTATCGGCATTAGTAAAGGAGTAAGCAGAATTGGCCTGGGATGCAGCCACGCTGGACTAGCTGACTGAGGATGTTGCTGGTTGAGAGTTGCTGTCTTGAGCGCCAGTGATGCTTAGAGTAACTAACTGAGAACTGGGTGCCAAACTAGCTGTAATGCTGTCAACAGGCAACAAAGTGATATTGCCATTCAAAGCCAGTGGGACATTAGTGACATACTAAGTCTATCCTGAGAGGGCATTCATTCCCTGAATGGGGGAGCCTGCTGCAGAAGATTTGGCATGGCAGCCAGAATATTACCTGTCCCTGACTGGTTTGCAATGAGCTGCTGGTTTGTCCCAGGGATGATCTGCAGTTGCCCAGAGGCATCCTGCTACACGCTGACTTGGGTAGGGGTGGTGGCAAACTGCAACTGGGGTATTTGAAACTGGGGGATAACCCAATACTGAATACTGGGTATAATTCCTGGCAAGCCCACCAGGATTTGCTGGCTCTGCATGTTGGGGGTGGTAGTAACCACATATTGCCCAGTAGTAGCAGGTCATTTTTGGATGACTAATCATTCTCCTCATTGCTATTGCTCCCTTGGTCTTTGGGGGGCACAGAAATCCCAGAGGGAGTGGAAATTATTTGCCTGCCATTTGCATTCTGGGAGATTTGAGTTGCAGCAGCTGTGAGGTCCAGTTCACTTGAGCCCCCCTGTTGTCCCTGTGATCCATCAGCATTCTCATTGGAAGATTGGATCCTGATGCATGTTGCTGCCAGTAGAGTCAGTGGGGAAAGCTGGGACTCCTGGCCCTCAAAGTTTCCTCCATCATTACTGTAGCTTTTTTCTAATTTCTCAGTATTGACAATAACCATTTCTTCTGAAATATCATGGTCACTCATGTTGGCTAAAGGGGGGAGGCGAACCCAAGTGCCACTGGAGGGGCGGGTGGGGCGGGGGCAGCGAAGTTGGTGATGAGGCAGCCTAACCCCACCAAAGAATTGGTGAGGGCCTCCCATATTTAAAACAATTAAAACCATATAAAACACAAACAATTAAGAAGCCATCTAAAAATATTTGAAAACAATCATATAATCTCACAATTACTAATTGCAAGGTTGCCATGGCCAATATCTATCAGCCATCATATGCCTGGATAATGTCTTTACATTTATCTTGAAAGTCAATAGTGAGAGAGGGAGATGGGCTTCACCAAGGAGAACATTCTTGGCCTCCAAGAAGTCTTCTGTATCTTTAAAAGTTGTGCAGGGGGAAGGGAGAATTCCACCTTGTGGTTTTTCTCATTACAGGGTTGCAAGAACACCTGCACTTGGCTGACTTTCTCTTCTCCTAAAGATACAGGATCAGTCTCAGGCCCTGAACCTGGCAACCCTAGTGTAGAATGTGTTCATGTTAAGGTACCTTGGTGCTACAATGACATACATACACAGATTTTGACAGAATGCTAAAAGGTTAAAGTTTAGGCTAAGTTGAGTCTTTTGTGAATGAGCAGGCACTGGAAATCTTAGTTTTTGCTCATCATATAGATGTTCTGGACTAAGATGTCAATAGACGTAAACATTTCTAAAATAGTTAACATTTGTCATGATAACCAGGAGCTATCAATCAAAATACTGGTTCAGTTATGAAGATGCTATAAAATGTATCAGTACATCCTCTAGATACTAGTTAATAGTAACAAGTTTGGTATTTGCTGGAAAGATCCTGGCTGAATTTAGTATCGATTTTTTTCTCACTGCAACTGCTGCTGTTTCCTGAAGTGCCACTTTACAACAGTGGACAGACTCACTCAAATCTCTTTTCTTCTGTATCTGAAAATAAATAGGCTCAGTGGAGAGCTTATTAGACACTCAGGCCATATCAGTATGGGAGGTAATGGGGAGGACTCTAGGGATGCTGTGGCATCACACCCAAGATTTAATCATTCATGTCTAAAACATTGTCTAAAATGTCTAAAACATTGACATGGGCTGATAGAAGCTATGGGAAATGTTGTTCTCATGGTTCCAACTTCTGTGGGCATTGTAGTGAGCCATGACCTTGGGAACTACATTTCCCATGATTCTTAATCTCCTTGGATGCTCTGTAATTGCAGTGTCCATGGACTCAATCCTTGCTCCAGTACTCATCAGATGCCCATCCCACCTCATCCTAGTAAGGGGCGTAAAGTATAAGGGTATGTGGATAGCACTCCTAATAAATTCCATGGCAGGTATTGGTCATTTCCAAATCTGTTTCGGATAGGGGCAGAGTCTGGATGATCTGGAATAATCAGATCAGATGGTGGACTTCTAAAATCCCAGTTGCCCCATTACTAGTGATTAATACTGGAAAGGATTTTTAAAATGTTTTAAGACATATACCAGCCAACAGAATCCATGAAAGTAGTATTTCATGCTGATTGCTTGCTACCTAACCTGTATAATATGAGCATCTGTTTTTTTCCTGGGCAATTAAGAAAACCTGAAATGTAGCCCTAGTAATGAAGATAATTTATTTCACGTTTTGAAGTGCCTTTCGATTTCATGTTTTCTTGGTGGAAGATAAAAGTTGTAATTCATCATTCAATTCATCAAACTGCAGCTCATCATTAAAAGAAATGTTTCTGGAAGATAATTGGATTTTTCCCCTCCTAGCTTCCTGTCTGCACAGCTTCTACAAGATTTTCTTCACTCTTACTTACTGTAATAACATTTTACTTTCACAAGGCCAGTAGAAAAACAGTGAGTTGCTATTTGCATTGTCTGTTAATTGCTTAAGTCTTGCTGTTTAAATGTATCACATTGCAAAAGTAAATGACAGCTTTCCCAGTTCTCAGAACACTTTGGTATAGCAAGAGAGCTGATATTGTAAACCGCCCAGAGAGCTTCGGCTATGGGGCGGTATACAAGTTTAATAAATAAATAAATAAATAAAATATAGATTGATTACTGTAAGGGATTCTTCAGTACTCATTAAATTCTATTACTGTGGAGTGAGGCATTATACATTTCTGAATGTTTGGCTTTGTGGTAGCAGGCACTGCTGACCTGCCTCTTTGCTGTTATCATCTCACAGATACCAGTAAATTTTTAAAGTCGATAAAACCAGCGTTAAGCCCTATGGATAACTGTGATTTGTGACTGAAAGGTATTTGGTCATAAAAGACTAATGAAACACGTCTAACCATAATTAAAAAGTAATCAATACTGAAATAATTTGGAGATTAAGATGGACTTTCTGTTGTGGGAGACAAGATCAGGCCAGTGTAAAGGCAGCAATATTTGGAATTTCTATAAATCTTTAATTCTATAAATGTAAATAACTTACATGTGTTATTTCTGGAATCCTTAGAACATTCCTGTGAGTTTAGCCAGTATTGTTATGTCCTATGGGGGAGCAAGATTAAGATAATGGCTGCCCAGTGAGCTCATATAGTTAAACTATGATTTCAGCTTGGGATGTCCAGACTCATACTTGTTGTACACCGCCCTGAGAGCTTGTTGCTATAGGGCGGTTTAGAAATGTAATTAAATAATAAATAATAAATACTTGAGAGTACTATACTAAAGTTGCAATCTTATACCCACTTATCTGGGAGTAAGGCCCATGGAACTCAACTGAGTTTACTTCTTAGTAGACAGATATAGGATTGCATTGTAAATCACTTCTACTTAAGCTCCATTTGAATGTTCAAATCATTGTGCATGGCAAATGTGTCCCAGTTATGAAATAACTTCACAATACTGTCTCTTTTTATTTATTGAAAGATTTTTTTTTCTTAGTTGTTAGTTCTGTGCCAGCAGAATGGTGTTCACTTCTATTTCTGACGGTTTGGCGCATCTTGTCCCATTATTCTGCATCTCTCTATCTTGTCCCATTATTCTGCATCTCTCTGTCTCTCTCTTTTAATGGTATTTATATATCTCTTGTCTCCATGCACTTTCAATCTGTAATTCCATATATTATTAATTTTTAGACCATCCCTTCCAAAGCTCCTGTTTTATAGGGTGCTTTGTTACATACAAATGGATTTGTTGAGGAAAGTTAAAAGAAAGCCCTGACACTAGATAATATCTCTTGATAAATCTCCACATTTTAGCAATTTTGGCAGTCTTTTCTTTGGCACTGTAGTCTTGGAGTTTGGTTACAAATGTCATATTTCTATTTCTTCCAATCAGCTATGAAAGTTATAAAGGCACATCTCATATTTGCTACAGCTTTAATAATTCTCCACATTCAAGCAGCCTTAATATTTTTGAGACATGCGAGCCTCTTCTGTCAGTTTTTAATAGTATTGGTGTTTCTTGTGAGGTTATTAACATTGTCATTTTGTCTTCACTGACTTTCACTTCTTTTGTGTCTACATCTTTAGCTTATTTACTTTAATCTCAGTAGTGGGTTTGGAGAGGCAAATTTAATGAATCAGTTTGCAAAACTGAGATATTAATTGTCCCCAGACCCAGAAGAATAAGGGCTCATCCAGACGACTGCAAAATGTGTGACACGCCCGCTATGTGTGTTCATTATTTTTCAGTCGTCCAAATGACGTCTTGCGCTGTTACGCATTTTTGCGGGTTAAATCCGCTCCTTGCAATACCGGCAAAAATGTGATTTGCTGTTTAAAATTGGGAATCATCCGCTGCGCCTTCAGGAGTTAGGATGCAATGCCACGGACTTTACAGCTGATGAGCAGTTCTTGGGCGTTTCCCCTTGCCCCTTCTCCTCATTCCAGCCAATCACGTATCTGCACTTTTGCGCATGTGTGAGAATAAGCCCGGGAAAATTGAACCAATCATCGCAATGGTGGGGTGTTGGGGGGGTCTGCAACTACTGCGCAGATGCATTTTAGTTTTTGCCAGCCTGCAAACTGGGCGGCTGCTCTGGGTGAGATCTGCAATGCACAGCAAGTGAGAAAGGGGGGATGGTCGGTTTCAGCCTGCCTCAGAAAGCCTTGTCAATTTCATTCTACTTGCTGGGGTTTTTGCTTCAAATCAGAAAAGCATACATTCGTTTAAGTGTAATATCGCAAATGCAAACAAGAAAAGGGCTTCTGGTCGGTTTCAAGCCTGCTCCGGAAAGCTTTGTCAATTTCATTCTCGTGGGAAGGAAAGGGAGAAGGAGGGTGGGGGTGACAGTTTCTTGCTTTTTTGGAGAAATAAGTGCATTGCCAGCATGTGTATCTCCTTAAATATCAATAAAGGCAGAAAAGCATACATTTGTTTAAGTGTAATATCACAAATGCAAACAAGAAAAGGGCTTCTGGTCGGTTTCAAGCCTGCTCAGGAAAGCTTTGTCAATTTCATTCTCATGGGAAGGCAGGCATGAAACCGACCAGCAGCCTTTCCTTCCCAGGCGAGAACTCCTTTACAGCCATATTGTGCTTCGTTGCAAAGGGGGAGAGGAGCATACGTAATTTTTTTGCTGACCAATTGGTTGATAGGGGGAGGTTTTAGAGGTGGAGCTTGGAAAAAGCAAAAAGAATGTAGGGGTCTTACCGCTGCGTGTGCGGGTGCAAAAAAGTGTTTTTTTTAATTGGGAAAGAGCGAACTAAAAGGCAAAGTGAGGACTATCAGATGACAAACCGAATATGGAAACCATGGATTATCCCGCTCCGTTTGGATAAGCCCTAAGAGGGCAGGAGGTATGACTACAACACACTTTACTGAGTTGCTGAGTGGAACTATATTTAAACTATGAGTCTAACGTAAGTTCTCAAAGTGTGTGGTGTGGGGAAGCTTTCAATACAGTGATCTTAATATCCCATTGTAGAAGTGATTATCTAACCAACAGTATGCAAATAATACATTAATGCACCATTGTTGCCCCAATGGCCATCATGCAGATTCGGCAAGGACTTCTCCTCCTCCTTTGTTGTCTAACAAGTGAGCAATCTGGGGTAACCAGCAGAAGAAGCAGTCTGTCCTGGACCACCTCTGGTCCCTTGATTGTCCTGCAACAACCCACTTCGTCTTTGCAATATCATTTCAAGTTTACTCAGCTCTCTTTTCTTTGTTTGTTTGAATGGTTTCTTGAATGGTTTCTAAAAGCTTCTTATACATTATATGTGATAAATTAGTGATACATTTAGATTCCTGTTTCAGCGATATTTTTGGCTCCAGTGGAATTACTGACAAAATGTATACTTAGGTTAGTGACAGAATATTAATGGCCCTTTGGTGAGAAAGATATTTGCCAAACTGATTGACATTCCCCCACATGGCAATGTCTTCCTGAAGGAGCCAGCAATCGGGGATAAGTACCTTTTTCATCCCACAAATCACCTTATTCATGTTCCTATGAACCACATACTCAAGTATTTCCCCATAGTGACTACTAGTACATACATGGAAAGGAGCCAACCAGCATATGAAGCTCCACATTGGACTAATGAAAATTTGGTGTCAGCTCCATCTGGAGAAAAAATTGTTAGCATTTTATGTCAAAATTTCCCCAAAAAACATTTAGAAACGATAACACACATTTTTACACTGCACTTTAAATTGTGGCTTAATGATGGCCCTGTAAAATACTACAGTATCAAATTGCAGGACATGTATTCCATGTAAAAAACTAATTGTCCAATGAAAAGATATTTGGGAAATAAACTATTTGCGAAACAAACAAAAATCTGCACTCTTAACTCAATATTGTATTCCATTTTTTTCTTCAGGTAAATACATAATAGTTGCCTTTACACACTGTGACCAGCTACTTACATGCACTTCAGATGTAAGAAAACAAAAACATGAATCAAAAGATGTGGAAACATAAATCAAAGTATAATGGGCAACTGCTTAGTTAAATTTTAACTGCTGTAAAATTTTATCCTCACAGCAGCTGTCCAAATATATCTATTTCTTGAGTAAACATAAATTATTTATTCAATGTAGAAAAATAGATTTACGGTGTGTTGGTTTTTCAATGTCTTCAAACTTTTTTTAAAAAAACCTCATGTATGAACTCAGAGTTGAGCGACATCAGTATATCAGGAAACTGGTCTTATGAAGTGAAGATTGTGTGCTTTCTGATGGTTATGTGGTGAGAAAATTCTTATTAACTATAAATTATTACATATTTGATTGAATTTCAGCATAGCAATAAATCTTTATATTTGGCTGCATAATAATGGAAAGCTCTTTAAACACACCTTAAATACATTTTAACCATATCCATAACTATTATATATTAGATGGGTATAATAGTTCAGCCAAAACTGTCTTAGTAAATCCTAGATAATTTAAGAATCCACTTTACTGTTGATACCATTTGTGAATTGCACCAAGTCAACCTAAAGAAATTTGATTAACATTTTTCTGCCAAATCTACTTTTTTATCGCTCTGCTTTTTATGCTACTTCCTGTAGTGTTTGCCTAAGAATCTGAAGTGTATTTTTGGGAAAGGACTGCAGCTCAGTGATAGACCAGCTGCTTTGGATGCAAAAGGTCCCATGTTCAGTCTTCGGCATCTCCAGGTAGTGCTGGGAATGTACTCAATCTGGAATCCTGGAGAGCTACTACCAGTCAGTGTAGACAATATTGTGTTGGATAGACCAATGGTTTAACTCAGTATAAGACAGCTTCCTATGTTCCTATAATCAGTTGAATCACATGTTTTGTTCTCACACCCAATTCTGATTTTTCCACTATTGCCTGATATTGATTGAAATATCCACTCTTTTTTCTTTTTCTTTTGGTAAGTCCACAACAGTCAGCCTAACATCAATCCCTGGAAAAACTCTGGAGCAGATTATAAAGCAGTCAGTCTGTAAGCACCTTGAAAACAATGCAGTGATTACTAGGAGCCAACATGGATTTATGAAGAACAAATCCTGCCAAACTAATTTTATCTCATATTTTGACTGGGTAACCTCCCTTGTAGACTGTGGGAATGCTGTGGACATAATATACCTCGACTTCAGCAAAGCTTTTGACAAAGTGCCTCATGATATTCTGATTAGCAAGCTAGCTAACTGTGGGCTGGATGGAACAACTATCAGGTGGATCCACAGTTGGCTCCAGAATCATACTCAAAGAGTGCTTATCAATAGTTCCTTCTCAACCTGGGTGGAAGTAACAAGTGGGGTACCACAGGGCTCGGTCCTGGGCCCAGTGCTCTTCAACATTTTTATTAATGACTTGGATGAGGAGGTACAGAGCATGCTTATTAAATTTGCAGATGATACAAAATTAGCTAATACCATGGAAGACAGAAACAAAATTCGAAGGGACCTTGATAGGCTGGAGCATTGGGCTGAAAACAGCAGAATGAAATTCAACAGGGATAAATGCAAAGTTCTACACTTAGGAAAAAGAAACCAAATGCACAGTTATAAGATGGGGGATACTTGGCTCAGCAATACGACATGTGAGAAGGATCTTGGAATTGTCGTTGATCACAAGCTGAATATGAGCCAACAGTGTGATGTGGCTGCAAAAAAGGCAAATACTATATTAGGCTGCATTAACAGAAGTATAGTTTCCAAATCATGTGAAGTATTAGTTCCCCTCTATTCAGCACTGGTTAGGACTCATCTTCAATACTGCGTCCAGTTCTGGTCTCCGCACTTCAAGAAGGATGCAGATAAACTGGAACAGGTTCAGAGGAGGGCAACAAGGATGATCAGGGGACTGGAAACCAAGCCCTATGAGGAGAGACTGAAAGGACTGGGCACGTTTAGCCTGGAGAAGAGAAGACTGAGGGGTGATATGATAGCACTCTTCAAGTACATGAAAGGTTGTCACATAGAGGGGGGGCAGGATCTCTTCTTGATCGTCCCAGAGTGCAGGACACGGAATAATGGGCTCAAGTTGCAGGAAGCCAGGTTTTGACTGGACATCAGGAAAAACTTTCTATTTGAGCCATACGACAATGGAATCAATTACCTAGAGAGGTAGTGGGCTCTTGGACACTGGAGGCATTCAGTACAGCCATCTGTTGGGAATGCTTTGATTTGGATTCCTGCATTGAGCAGGGGGTTGGACTTGATGGCCTTATAGGCCCCTTCCAACTCTATTATTCTTTGATTCTATGATTACATTCTGTAGGTTTTTCTCCTGTACTAAGACTTGCAGATCAATTTTATTTTCAAAGCTGGTAGAGTTGGATTAGAATATTTCATCTCCCTTAATTTTGGTTCCTTATGTTCCACTGCAGCAAAAACTGAGTTGCCAGATATTTTTATTGGCTTGTCACTTTAAATATTATACAAACATTCAACTGTGAATCTATTGAAACCAGATTCTAAATGGGTTAAAAATCTTAAATATATATTAGACTGTAGAGTGGGGGCTACCCTGATGAAGGTACCATTTCCCATTTTGATCTTTAAAAAATCTACCCCAGCCCATTTCAGAGTTTCTTTTACTAGCATGAGCGATGTGTGTTTAATTTTAACTGTTAGGTGTTTTTATTGCTTCACAGGGAAATCACAATTAGGTTTAAAGAGGGAATTATCTGATTGTTGCTTGATATATCTGCAAAGTAAATATTAGGTATTCCTTTCCCCCTGAAATATAAGTGTGCCCCAAAGTTTATAATTTGGATAGTATTACAACAGATGTTGGGCTTTGTTTCTGGCCACTATCCCTTCCATAAGCAGGTGGGTTTCCCACTTTCAGCAGTGGAAAGGGAAAAATCAACATACCCTTTTTTGCAGAGCCAGCAGTGATTTGACATGGGTCCAGTAAACTGTGAGGGCTGGGGTGGTGGTGGTATGAGGCACGCTATGGCCATTAACACAATATTTTCTAGTGTTATCAGCTTATTAAGGTGAAAAAGCTCTATTAGCATACCCAGGTAATCTTCACTAATTTGGAGGTATGCAGTAATTACTGAATGTGAGAAAGCACTGCTTATGCAGTGTGCCCTTACACCCTTCTCCTATACATTTTTCACAGGTGATGTAGCACCAGCATCAAGCAACTGTTCTCATATTGCCATGGGAGTGGCCAGCTAGTGTTATATTTTGGGCTTAGCAAGCCTCCTTGCTTCATATTCACTATTCATATATTGTAATATGTAGCAAAAGCCAGTGCAGAATATATGATATTGATGCATCAGAAGCAATGAGATGTACACCTCAGGAAATACCAGTGTGTCACAATACAAGGTACATATGGATATAATAATAATAATAATAAAATTTTATTTAGCAGACGCCCATCTGTCCGACTAAACGGACACTCTGGGTGACGTACAATATAAAATACAATATAAAATACAATCTCCTCATATACATAATCATCACATTATTAATATCATAACATCTCATCTAAAGACCATCTTACGTTAATACAGTGTAAAACCTAACCCACCCCAGAGATCCCATAGGCCTGCCTGAAGAGCCAGGTCTTCAAGGCTCGGCGAAAAGTCAACAGGGAGGGGGCATGCCGAAGGTCAAAGGGAAGTAAGTTCCAGAGGGTGGGGGCCACGATCGAAAAAGCCCTCTCCCTGGTCTGCACCAACCTAGTTGTCTTATTCGGTGGGACCGAGAGAAGGTCCTGTGAGGCTGATCTTGTTTGGCGGCATATTTGGTGATACTGGAGGCGCTCCTTCAGATAAACTGGGCCGGAACCGTATAGGGTTTTAAAGGTTAAAACCAACACCTTGAATTGGGCCCGGTATACAACTGGCAACCAGTGTAATTCAATCAACACTGGGGTGATATGATCGTGGCAGCGAGTCTGCTTTATTAAGCGTGCTGCCGCATTTTGTACCAGCTGGAGTTTCCGGACCGTCTTCAAGGGTAACCCCACGTAGAGAGCATTACAGTAGTCTAGTCGAGAGGAGATCAGGGCATGTATCACTCGTGGGAGCAGATGTATGGGAAGATAGGGTCGCAGCCTCTGTACTAGATGAAGTTGGTACCAGGCTGCCCGGCTCACTGCAGAAACCTGAGCCTCCATAGACAGCTGGGAGTCCAAGATGACCCCGAGACTGCGGACCTGGTCCTTCAGGGGCAAACTCACCCCATTAAGTATCAGGTCAAAATCACCCAACCTTCCCTTGTCCCCCACTAGTAATACCTCGGTCTTATCGGGGTTCAGCTTCAGCCTGTTCTCTCCCATCCATCCACTTATGGACTCCAGGCACTTGGACAAGGTATCCACAGCCAACTCTGGTGAAGATTTAAATGAGAGATAGAGCTGCGTGTCATCCGCATATTGGTGACAATGCAGCCCAAAACTCCTGATGATGGCTCCCAGCGGTTTCATATAAATGTTAAATAGCATGGGAGAGAGGATAGAACCCTGTGGCACACCACAGTTGAGGGGCCAAGGGTCTGAAACCTCATCCCCCAACACTACCCGTTGATATCTACCGGAGAGATAGGAACAGAACCACTGTAAAACAGTGCCTCCTATTCCCAATCCCTCCAGGCGACTCAACAGGATACCGTGGTCGACGGTATCAAAAGCCTCTGAGAGGTCCAGGAGGACAAGGAAGGTATATTTTCCCCTATCCAACGCCCTCCTCATATCATCCACCAGAGCGACCAAGTCTGTTTCAGTTCCGTGTCCAGTCCTGAAGCCCAACTGGAAAGGATCTAAATAATCTGCTTCCTCCAAGTGTGTCTGTAGCTGCTTTGCCACCACACGCTCAATCACCTTGCCCAAGAACGGTAAATTGGAGACTGGGCAAAAGTTGTTTAAATCTTGGGGATCCAAGGAGGGCTTTTTCAGAATAGGTCTTATCACTGCCTACTTGAGGGCTAATGGCATTACACCCTCCTCCAAGGATGTATTTACCATTGCCTTGATCCCATTGCCCAGTCTCTCTTTACAGCTCATAACGAACCATGAAGGGCAAGGATCAAGTAAGCAAGTGGTTGGTTTTACAGTAGAGAGCACCTTGTCCACTTCATCAGAGAGAAGAGGCTGAAACCGATCCCAGCAGACCGAATTGCAACTGGCCGCCTCTGGACCACTACTTGTAACCACGACGTACGGAATCTTGTCCTTTAGGTGCTCGATTTTATCGGCAAAGTGTTTAACAAATGTGTCACAGGAGGCTTTTGATTGTTCCATAGGTTCCTGCGCTACTGGACCGACCAGGCTTTGGACCACTTGGAACAACCTCCTGGGACAGCACTCTGCCGACGCAATAGAGGCAGCAAAGAATTGCCTCTTTGCTGCCTTTGTTGCCCACAGGTAGGCCGCTATTGCCGCTCTAGCCAGTGTCCAATCACCTTCAGTGCACGATTTCCGCCATCGGCGCTCTAGTCGTCTTACTTCCTGTCTCAGACTGCGTAACCGTGGTGTGTACCAGGGTGCAGTCTGAGTTCTATTCAGGAGAAGAGGACGTTTCGGTGCCACCCGGTCTATTGCCCTAGTGATCTCCCTATTCCACTCCATCACCAGGGCTTCGACCGGGTGGCCTTCAGTTAGCTCCAGATCACCCAGCGCATTCAGGAATCCAATAGGCTCCATCATGCGTCTGGGGCGGACCATCTTAATAGGTCCTTGTCCCCTGCAGAGGGTGTGCGGCACAGAGAGATCCAATTTCACCAGGTAGTGATCTGACCATGACACAGGGCTAGAAGAGACAGTCCCCATCTTCAGATCACTTTCCTTCTCTCCCGCGACAAATACAAGGTCAATGGTATGGCCGGCTACATGGGTGGGACCCATATTACTTAGGTGCAGTTCCCATGAAGTCATGGTTTCAATGAAATCCCGAGGGGCTCCAGTGAGAATGGCCTCAGCATGCATGTTGAAATCCCCCAAAACCAATAAGTTTGGGGTAAACAACCGTACAGCCGCGACCACCTCGAGCACCTCGGCCAGGGAGTCTGCCGTGCAGCGGGGTGGGCGGTACACCAGCAGAATTCCTAAACTGCCCTTTGGTCCCAACCTCCAGTACATACAATCAACAAACTTGGTCTCGTGGAGAGGAGGTCTGGCGAAAACCAAGGACTCTCGATAAATAACTGCCACTCCCCCTCCCCGCCTACCAATCCTCGGCTGCTGTGCATATCGGAAACCCGCTGGACACATGGCCTCAAGTATAGGAGCCAAGGCCTTGTCCAGCCAGGTCTCCGTAATGCACGCCAGGTCTGCATGCTCATCCAGAATAAGATCGTGGATGAGTGATGTTTTCTGAACTACAGACCTGGCGTTACATAAAAGCAGTCGAAGGTTGGATGGAGTCTTACATCCCCCAGTTATCTTCTGGTTTAGGGCAGGCCCGGAACAAGGGATGGGTACAATACATTTATCCCTTGTTCCCCTAACCTGGCGTGGCCTGCCACCTCCGCCCTTCCAGGGTCTGCCGCCAAGCCTCACGATACCGTGGCTCCCCACATTATTCCCCTCCAGCTTACACATGTCCCCCTCCCCGTCTGCCGATCAGGCAGGCCCCCCACCCCTAAAATTAGCTAAAATTAAAAAAAATCAAAAATGAAAATCAAAATAAAAATAATAATAAAATAAAAATATAAAATAAAATAAAATAAAAAATAAAAATATGCTGCAGCTGAGTCAGACCATTAGACTGTCTAGCCTGGATTTTTTCTGGCAGCTGCTCACCAGGTTCACCAACATAGGTCTTTCATTTCACCCATGACCATACCAATTAACTGGTGATGCTGGAGATTGAATTGAGTTTTCTTCATGGTGGTTCTCTATCCAGAAGGTGAATGACTGAAGAATCCTTTAGACTCCAGAAGATACAGCTTCAGATTTGACATCCTATTCAGAAGTGGGTGACTGGTTGCTTTTGTGTTTAAAAAATGCAAGAAACAATTGCCTTTCATGGTTTATAATAAAATAAAATGCAGTATTGCAGAAATGTTAGAGGTTGGGGTCTGTGTACTATTCATTTTGAGGAAATTTCAGACCAGCAAAGAACATCAGAATTGTTTGCTAGGTAACTGTTAACTTACTTGGAGCGCGTTTCTCTTGAGGGTAAAGAATAAATCAAAGAGAAAAATTAGAAATGATTATGCATCACTAAGCCAAGAAACACTGGAAGGACCATAGTCAAAAAACTCCAGGGCAGATGTGTGGTTAAGTCAGTCTGCAGTGTTTGCCATGAGCCCCTGCCTTACCAGAGTAATGGAGAAGGAGTTGGGGAACAAAGGGAGTAAATGGTTAAAACAAAGCAATGAATGGGAAAAGCAGGCATTTGGCTGATTGTGATATTCTCATCTGTTAAACAGATAAAAGGTAACATCACATAAAAGTTGGCTTCCAGCTTTGCAGGTTATGATATCTTCATATATTTTCACCTCTTTCCTACTTATTTGAGTTTTATCAGTTATATCTTTCTGAAGCTGATAAAGAACAACGATGTATTTTAATATAAAGTAATGAAAAGTACTCTTCATTGCTGTTATACACCTGCTTTTTTAGGTGTTGGTGAAGAAAAAATAAAAAATACTTATGCAACTGTTTCAGTTGTTCATGATCCTGAATATATGGACACTGCAGCTGTCCCACTTTGTCTGCTTTTCTGTGTTTGCTTCAACATCCTAGTCTGTTGTTTTGAATGAGGAAGGAGTGCAGGTCTCTGTGATGGAAGTTATACACAATTAAGCAATCCCTTTGCTATTACTCCACAAAATTAATGAAGATGTGCATGTAAGTGTCTTATACAGGCAACGTGCTTCTTTATGAAATGGGAGTGATGCACAGTTTAAGCCAGGATTGATCTCTGATAGACTGCTATGCAGAATAACAGGAGAAATTTCAATTTGGAAAGCCCTTCATTAAAATCAGACCCATTTTTACAGATATATTATTTCTTTTAGCCATCTTGAGCACCATTTGGTGGAAAGGTAGAACACAAATTTTGAAAGTAAATGATAAATATCCCAAATGAGAAATGAGCTGTGTGCCTGCATGCTCTATCCAGGTCAGAAGCATTCCAAATCCTAAAATATCAGGGGCAGGCCCTAGTGATGTCATTAAGTATGATACATTAAGCATCAACCATAGTTGGTTGGAGCATACCATTCAAACAAAAAAAATTATCTGATTGGAAATGTAGAAATCTTAGCTAAAAGAGGGTATTCCTAAATGCAGCTGAATTGACAAGATCATTCCTTCTCACCTGCTTAGGGAGCCTAGATAGGGAACATTTAATCTAGCCTACTTGCTTCTGACAATAAGCATTTAAATGCCCTTAAGCCAGGCTGGTTGCCAGTAGGCCATTGTAGGAAGAAGGGAGCCTTGTGTTGAAGAGATGTTAGATGGGAGCACTTAGGAGTAAAGATGGATGTCCTTGAAGGGTGCAATTCTAAACACACTTACTAAGGGAAGTCAATAGGTCTTACTTCTGAATAGATATGGTTAGGACTGTGCTGTTGGTAAGGCTTGACTAGGGTTCATCTGCAGATA
Organism: Rhineura floridana; assembly: GCF_030035675.1. Lineage (NCBI taxonomy): Eukaryota > Metazoa > Chordata > Lepidosauria > Squamata > Rhineuridae > Rhineura > Rhineura floridana. The sequence continues at coordinate 67,541,006 of NC_084487.1, read as the reverse complement.
TCGATATCCAAGAAGGGTTGGCAACCCCCTGCCTTGAATGCCCTGTCCCTACCTTTTAACGTAGCTGTTCCAAACTTCTTTACAGACTTGACTCTTCACTGCACACAGAGGTTTGAGAAATGAGTAAGAAGATTCTCTACTTTCTCCTGCCTACCCTACCGACTGTTATAAACTTACTTTGGCAGCCAATCCAATTCTAGTGAGTAAAAATTAATAGAGAGAAAACAGAGAAAAATAGGGAACTTCACTCACTCAATCCAAAATTCAGAATCATGCCACTTTAAGCTGTTTTACAACAGTTTTATACTTGTTTTTATGGTTATTTGATATGAAATGGATTTATTTCTTGTTGTGAGCTGTCTTGGTTTCCAATTGGCAACCCTACCTCACAGGATTGTTTTAAAGATTCCATATACACACACACTGGAGATGTAAAAATACATACACCTCCATAAAATAGTTTGTTGTCAAAACCAGTTGGTCATTGCAGAACTTTTTTTAAAAAAAATCGGTATTGGTTTCCTACCAAATAAAAGCAGTAACACATAAATAAGTGCTGTCTAATTGATTGCAAAATAGGATTGGAGGAAAGATTTTACAACACAATCCTTTGCTATGTTCACTCAAAAGTCCAATTGATTTATAGCACAATCCTAAACATGTCCACTCAAAAGTAAGTCTGATTGAATTCATTGGGGTTTACTCCCAGGTATGTGGGATTAGCATTGCAGCTTTATTCCCTGAAAAGTGAGTATAGGATAAAAACTTCATATTGGCAATGTTTTCAAAGAGGCTATGAATTAGACAAATAAACTGCCTTCTTGAGCAGTCCAGAAAAAATTAAACTGGTTTGACTCCTTATAACTGGAAAAGGATAACATATTACAATGGCATCATAAGATGCATGCACTTCTTAAAATTTCTGTTCAGAAATTATTTGAAAGATAAAATGTATAATATACTGTTTTTGCAAATAATTAAGAAAAAACCCTGTAGGTACACTTTTATTATAACCATAACTGAAATTGTGTGCTGTGCATGCCTACCAAGATCCTGCTGTGATCTTCTGTTCTAGATCTCCTGAAAATGGCACTCTTGGTGGTGCTGAAAGCTATAAACTTATTCAATTCGTGATTTACAGATAAGCAGGAAAAGGAAGCTATTTTCAGGACTTGCAATGGGTTCTAGCTATTGCCTGGAGGTCAACAAATTCCTCGTCAATCACAACCATGACTTGGTTAAACACTTGAATATGTGAGGATTAGAGGAGCCAGCTATTAACTCGTTTAACAGAAATTGTAGGGGGTGGCTGACATTTTAGTGTATATCTCTTGAACCAGACCACCAAGGAACTTAATATTTTTAAGTAAAAGCTAAGAGTCTGGAGATTGGGGTTACTCACCCAGAGCCCTTGAGAATACCCTAAAAAACTGAAATCTCTGGGTGTAAACCAGAGACCTGGCAACCCTATTTGTTAAACTACAGGACATGCCATCTCAGTGCTGCTTACAAACCAAGATATGAAACTGGGATCTGATCTTGGTTTGACAATCTGGATTAGGGATTAGCAGAATAGAACATTTTCATTCCGTTATTGTTCCAGGGTTCAGACACACAATTAATTCCATTACAGTTTACTTCTAATAGGGAATCCCGATTCTAGACTGAAGGTATGGAATTTTGCACACGTGTCATTTACCTAAAATGCTTGTGTGTGTATATATAGAATTGTGGGTATGTGGACTAAGTGGCCCACTCAGTTGTGTGGTAATATTGTGAGTAGTTGCACTGAATCAGAATATCAAGCAGAAATAGCATGTGGTGTAATTCTTGCTGCCATGTACCACTTCAGGTTACCAATAGGAAAATCTCACATTTGATGTTCCTTCACAAAAGAAAGAAAAAAAGAAACTCATCCCCATCTCTTTATATGTAATAAAACCATGCCAGCATAAAGTGTTCTAATTCAGAACTATGTACAGATTTTGATGGAGTTTACTGGATTCAAAGATAGATTTGCACATTACCTTTTTTTAATTGCATGTTACATGACATCAGACATAAAAAGTAGCATTTAGCATAGTTTCATAATGAGGAACTCTTCAACGTTACCTTCAATTTTTGTGTTAAAAACTAGAAAGTGCCTGGTAACTCTAGATAATCTATAGATAATTCCTCTTGATAATCTATTATTAATATACAGGAACTCCTGTGTCTGTAAAATAAATGAAATTGTTGCGCCATAACTATCCAGTTTCTCAAAAATGAAGAAAACCCTTTCAACCTATTATTATTAAAGCAGAAAAGAAAAAGAAACACACAAAGCAAACAAAAAAAAATCCCATAAATTTTAATTTAGTTATAGGGTGTATTTGAAATCTATGTATTTAAGGGCTTTGGGTGGATTTGAATGATACTGCGTGATCACAATATTTTCCTAAGTTGAGCAAATGATGACATCAGAGTGGTCAGTGACGCATGCTCTTTGCAATCCAAAGCACAATCCATAAATATCACTACATTATAAAGCTGTCTAGCATTTGCTCCTTGCCAATTCACAAGTATAGAGCTGTGGTTCCTTAGCTGTACTTCTGTTCATCTTGAGAGTTCTCATTAGAAGATATATGGCAAATTGCTGCGATGGTAGTTGTAACGTTCTGTCCATATGGAAACCTCATCTGTGATTTTAGGATGAGTCTGTTGTCGTCCCCTCCACCACACAGTGAGGTAGAAGCAGCTGGTTGATGGCAGCTGTTTTATTTCTCCCAGCTGCCTGGCTCAGTTATCAAAACAATACAGCTTGGGATCGTGATTGTGGCATAATGTTGAAGGGAGAAGGTGGTGGCATGTGGATCAGGAGGCTATAGCAGCACGGGACAGGAACTGGAGACATGCTATGTCAGTAGATGCCAATAAATGGAGTCATTAGAGGCCTGAAGTAAGAAAGATTCAGGAATCATGGATAAGACTGAAGAAAAGGAGCAGTCGGAATCTTGAAAGTTAATGAGATCCCAGTGGAATAATGTCTAACGACTCTGCTGAGTATTATGGAAGGGAAAATCTAATCTGGTACACCATCTAACTGCTCCAGAGAATATTTCTTCTTTTCTTTTAAAAGGGAGTGTGCAAATTGGTCAATGGCATTTAATTTCAAATATGCAGTTTCCACAAGAAGGATCAGCTTTAAGGTGAATATCTTCCCTTATCTGCAGTGGAAATAATAATCCTTTCAAAATATTGTGCCTTTGAGGATTTTCTTGAAGGTGCCCATCTTTAAGAGGCAGTTTGCATGTGAACTTCACAGAGGGAGTATTCCAAAGAGATTTAACTGAGGAAAACCTCATAGAAACCTGAGAAGCAATGGATGCAGTGGAATGCCAAAGCCAAATTAAAGGAGTATGAATGTGCAAATGTTTGCAAAGCAAAACAAGAGTAAGTCTATCTAAGCAACAGGCCTACGTTGTCAGTCCAGAATGGTATCCAGCTTTCTGCTGTGTGTGTAAAATGGGACTTAAAAAAAAAAGTATGTGGTATATGAAGAAATTCAGAAAACTCCAAACCATAATACAGAAAGACAAAAGTCCAATTCCTATGTCATTGATAATTGTAATTTAGATTACAAGCATTGCATTAGCAAGCTAGAAATATGTAATGAGAAAAAATGTGAGAGTTGTTTCATCTAATATTCACCTAATGGTGGATGTAAAATTTGATCACTTGGAAGTGGAAGGTATCATGTGAATGGACAACATTTATTGTCCTAGTTATATAAAAAATGTGTGACATTAATACAATGTGGAGTCTTCAAGGGTTAACATAAACCCAGGCTTGAAGGTTGATATAATTTCAAGTTCAGCACCTCAAATGGAATCCAGGCCACATATACCAAAACAAATAAACAAACCTAGGTCTGATAAACAACCAGCTTCATCTTATTTGATATAGCCAGACTTTTATACAGGCTCAGCATTTCCCCAAGGAAGTGTTCACGCAGTGGGCAGAAGTTATCCAGAATGAAAATGCAGGCACCCTGAGAGATTTGATATGTAATTTGAACTTTTGTATTTATTCATACAGATTTAATATGCAATGTTGTCTTAATTGTATTCAGTCTCAGGGGAAGATCGTTTTTTTTAGTGTGGGTGTGTGCTGTATTGAGATGAATCCTGAGTTGTAGTGAGATGCCTCAGAGGAATTTTGGGCTTGACAGAGGCTGAATGGGGTATGTATAAGATATCATAAGTTGAAGCAGGGAATCACACAGATCTTTGTGGTGCATCAACACTTTCAATGTCAAAAAACCCACTGTGAACAAACATCTACTAAAAGCAAAGGTAATGTCTTTAAGCTTCCTCTATAAGGAATAACACCAGGGCGGGGGAGGGAGAGCAAAGACCAGAGTGGGGAGATGACAGAGTAGAATATAGGAAGCTGCCTTATACGGGGTTAGACCATAGGTCCATCTTGCTCAGTATTGTCTGCATTGACTGGGAGTGGCTCTCCATGGTTTCAAACAGACATTTCTCCCAGTGCCACCTGGAAATGTTGGGGATTGAACCCAGGACCTTCTGCATGAAGAACAGATGCTCTATTGCTAATGCCTTCCCCAAAAGTCAAACTTGTAATTGGAGGGAATCATTATATATGGAAAGTAAATTCTCTTTAGTTATTCCTGCCCCAAATCAAATTTTAATATGTCTAGCCCTATTTGTCTGCTATTGTCCGGATGCAGGATTGGGGCCCTGATGTTTCAGAAGATGAGGAGAGGGAGGGGGTCATTTGGCCAGAGCCATGTGAAGAAGAAGCAGAAGAGGGGGAGGGAATCTCTGAGATAGAACTGCTGGGAGCGAGGACCTTGAATGTCCAACAGACATAGATTCTTACCATGAGCTTCCCACGCCTCCTCCCCCTCTGGGCTTGGAGAAGTTGGAGAAGAAGGGAGGGCAAGGGGGAATCCAACCCCCTCCTGATCCAGGAAAAAGCAAGGAGAAGCAGCCAGATGGTTTAAGCATTGCCCCCCGCTTTCCCCCATACCTGAGTCAGATTTCTCAGAAGGGGAGGGGGCATTGGCACCCCCTTCACCACGTACAAGGAGACAGCAAAAGAGGCGGCAAAAGGAGGAGGAGAGGCGGGGTATGGATGAGGGCACTTTGAGGCAGAGTGAGAGAATTCACGCTCGATTGCCCCCTTCTTAAGGGACGGGGGGAATAGTGATTCCTTGTTCTGTCAACTCTCTTCTATGTCGCAGGTTATGTTTTGTAATTGAAGTTCATGAGACGGCGCAGTCTTTGCCTGGATATTACTTTAATAAAAACTGAATTGCTTTCACCAGTTGGTCTGGTTCCTGAGCCCCAACCTGGACACGACAGCTATTTAACAGGTTTCTTACAAAGGGGACCTTTATTGCGTCTGCAATTTCCATGGGAAATTGCCCACTATAAACTAGGGGAGATTAGGTGATGACTTTTTAACTCATACCAAAACTATAATGGCTGCCCTAGTGGGAAAACCACTGCAGCCATCCTACTGGTATTTGGCGGTGTTCTTCCCCTCAGAAGGGGAGAGATTGCCTGCAAATTTCATTTAATTCTGCCGCAAAACAAAAAGTTGTATTTTTCTTCTTTAAAATTTTTAAAGGTGCCCAGCACTAAGTTCCCTGGATCTGTTTGCCTGTAATTTGGCAAGCTTTATCCAAAAGAGAGGTGCCACTATGTCTGCAAATTTCATCTATGTCAGTCAAAAAGAAAAAAAAAGTGATAGTTGGTTTTTAATTTCCCAATAATGAATGGGGTGGAAACAGAGCTGAATTGGATGGGTCTCTGACTGAATCAGGCAGCCTATGAAGTGCCTTGGATGAGATTATCTGTTTTCTGGAGTGCCAGATCAGGATATGAGCCGAACCTTGTGGTTGGTGCATATCCTTAGTTGTTATGTATTTGAATGAAGATACATGAATGCTTTTCTTAGTAGTAGATGGTTATATTGTCCTACTGTCCTATACTACCTATTCATGTTACTTGTGCTACCTAAATAGCAGTATTCATTCATGAACCCAAACTTGTCTGCACGTCTATATTTTTGGTACTATTTGCAATCACTGCACTATGTAATTTGTCCTGTCTTCTACATAATCATGGAATAGATACTAAATCACATTATTTCAGCAATATTTTGAATAAGCATGTGTGAAATATACAAGCGCCCTTCCTTAAGCTCAAGGCCAGCACCAGGCATGACTGGGCCCTTGAACACCGGCCTGCTCTGGGCACACGGTTCCTGCTTGTTCCACCTCCCTCCCTCCTTTAATGTGCTGCTGCGCACGCAGAGTTGCCATCATCCAAGATGGTGACAGAGGCTTCTCTAAGGGGCTGATGCTCCCGCCACCATCTTGGTTGATGGAACACATGCCTGGTATGCAACATGCGTGCACATGCCTGCTATCAACCAAGATGGCGGTAGGGGCATCAGCCCCTTAAAGAAGCCTCTGCTGCCATCTGGGTTGATGGCAGCCCTGTGTGTGCAGTGCGCACAGCAGCAGAATACAGGAGAAAGACAGGTGGAGCGAGCAAACAGGCGGGCTGCCTGGAATGTCCCTCCCTGCGATCCACACAACACTGTCTATATGCCAGCTCACAGCCTGGCAACACTTCCTGGAACTTCCAGGTAAGCAATGCAGCCACACCTCCCCAAACACAGGAACACTTTCTCCAGATTTTTCATCCACTCTACCCTCCTGAAGGCATCTTCAGTTTGCTAACCCCACCTGTTGAATAGCTGAAAATAATTGACCTTTGAAGGTTTGGCTCAGCCCTAATTTATTAATTGCTTGTCCACTAAAAAGTTCCTGAAGCAATGTATATTTATTTATTAGTAAAAAGTTTTCTGTACTGGTTTTCATCTGCCATATCCAAGTAGTATGCTACATGATGAAAGCAATAAAATATATTTTAAATAAATTGTTATTATTATTATTTAGATTTAATAGTCGCTTGTTACCCAAAGATCACATGGCTAAAACCAAAAGTAAATATAGCATACTAATACAGCCACAGATCACTTTGGCAGCACACTAATACAAACATCATCTCAGTCTATCAAATGCCTGGGGGAAAAGAAGTCTTTATCTGGCATCAAAAAGATGTCAATGAAGGTACCAGACAGACCTCACTAGGGAGCTCATTTTACAGATCAAAAGGTCAGGGAGAAAATAACAAAATACTAAGAATACAGATATTACTGGGCTCCAGAACTTTGTTCAGAGCTACCTTTCATACTTTTTCCTTTTTCTTTCACTTTCACTTTCTTTGTTCAGCTTTAGCAAGCTACATAAATTAAGTTACATGAAGAATAACAAAAATAACCTGTAGGGTTTTTGTTTAGTTCCTGAAAACTGTACAGGTAGACAAATGACAGGTTCCAGATAGAAATATAAAAGATCAAAAGGGCAGAAAAGTTGCATGGGCAAGCATAATTTTTAGATATTCCAAAAGGGATAGAAAATGAAAATTTTATAAAAGATGTTATCATGTCTAAGAGGATTATGATAAAAAGAGAGAATCCTAAGAATTGTAACAAGTTTCAGAATTTACAAACTCTTTTGAGCCACTAGAGCTTAGTCTACTGCTAGCTGCATCCTAAAATTATGAAAAGTCTCATGGATTTCATTGGGTGGGTTAAGTGGTTGCTGAAGCCTCCCACTAAAAACTCTAGTACTTAAAAAATATGTAAGTTTTGAGTAGGTAGACATAGGGGTGTTTGTTAGCATAGTTGCTTTATATTCTTTTTAATTTTCAAGGCACTTACATATGTCACTTCTAGAAGCAAACCAGAAGCAAACTCTAGAAAGGAAGTGATCTGGATTTATAATTGCAGTTTTGGAGTGAAATCTACATATATACTAGCTTTCCATTGAACCATCAATTTTAATCTATTTATTTACAATATTACAGACTACTTTCACCATTGATGGTCACAAAGCAGTTTCCATAAGAATCAATAAAATAATCTATCCATCAAAGTAATATGGTGTTCAAAACATATCATCATGGGATTTAAGCACAGTCCACAGGTAGATTATGCATTGTGCTGATAAGAAAAAAAGTATTAATCAAGGCAGGATACCTGTGGCTCTCCAGATGTTGTTGGATTAACACTCTCATCTATTGGCCACACTGCCAGGGCCTGATGGGAATTGTAGTCCAGCAACATCTGGAGGACCACAGGTTCTCTACTCCTTGTCCTAGCTGAGTCCCAGGTTGCACAGGAACTTCCAGATAACAGATATATCATGAGTGCAGGCAACATCGATGCCCACAGACAGTCCGAGGTCCATTCCCAGGCAAGCAACACTTCAAGCAAGGGTTCAGATAAGGAACAAGTTGAGAAGCAGTTTGAGGTCCAATTCCAGACTAGCACTAGCTCAGAGTCAGGTAAAAGCCACAGCGCTGGTAGAAAAATGTTGTTCTAGTGTCTTTTCCAGCCTTGTACTGAGGCTTTTGAACTGGGGCATCTGGGACTACACCCATGGTCCAGCTGAATTCCATCAGCTGTTGTCAAAAAGAAGTTTCCTCACAAGTAGGATCTTACTTATGAGAAGACCTTGACTCATTATGAGTCTTTCCCTGGAGTCTTACATTTTCCCTTATGGGGGTAGGTTTTCTTCTGCCTTTTAAGGTGCCATTGGTTCCATGAGCCGGAGGCCTCTTTGGCCTCAATTTTTGAGGCCAAAATCTTCCATTAATGGACAAACCCCCAGCAGTCTTGTCTGAGAGTCCTGACTGATCCTCACTCCCAGATCTAGTTGTGTTCTGGGCTTTGCTAAGTATCAGGGACTCCAGATTGTCTTCTGGTGAGAAATCCTTTGCCTGCCCTAAGATGTTAAATTCAACACCCCTACTCTAAGATGTTAAACATCAACCTCTCATACTTATAGGCCAACAACATTTTAAAAAAAAGAAGATGACAAAACCAGTAGCTCACATGTTTGAGTTCCTAGTTTTATAGAAACAAACCTAGTTGCTTTTGTTGCATTAATTGGCATAACAAAGTTGCTGATCACATTTGCAGGCAATTTGATCTCAAGTTTTCATCAGTATGTTGAACACGGTGCTGATTGGATCAGTAGTAATGATGTGATACTGTCTTGATAGGTGCCTGCACTATTAGCATCACAGACAAAGCCTACAATAGATACATCACAGCTGTTTAGTGATTCTTCCTGGTTCTGGGCCAAAATAATCATCCTATACTTTTTCATTAGTTCTCGGGGGTGGGTGAAGAATAAAAACATACCCTCACAGTATGTGTTAATTTTCAAGAGTGGGTGAAATCCTAGAATTTTCAGATGAGTCTATCTTAAAGATGAGGTTTTAAAACAAAACAGGTTTCAAGCTTTGCAGCCTTCAGTAGCCTAGTAATCTCCCCTGTGTAATTCAGGACAGGATGCACCATGGGAACGAAACTACAGAACTGGAAAATGGAGGCAGCCCATCTTCCCACCACCCAGGGCTGATGTCAGGCATGCCGGGGCTCTTGGGCACCATCCTGTCCTGGGCCCTGGTGCACGTGTGCGCACACACATGGCCCACCTACCTGTCTCTCCTGTCTTTTGCAGCTGCACACGCTGTGTGTGCAGGGCTACCATTAACCAAGATGGCGGCCAAGGTGTCCCTAAGGTGCTGAAGCCTCCACCGCCATCATGGTTGATGGCATGCGTGTGTGCTATGCCAATGCATCCCTGCCATCAACCAAGATGGCGGCAGGGGCATCAGCACCTTCAGGAAACTTCGGCCGCCATCTTAGTTAATGGCAGCCGTGTGTGCACAGCAGACAGGAGAGACAGGTAGGTGGAGCCAGCGAACAGGCGGGTGGCTTGGAAGGTCCCTCCCTGCACAGATTGCTGAAGAGGAGCACTCCTCCTCCCCCACCCTATCAAGGGGCCCCTCAGGGACCCTTGGCCAGGGCCTGATGTAGCTGCTCTTTGGTGCCAGCCCTGCCACCACCACCACAAATACTCTAGGAATGATGCTACATCATCATGTAAGATCATTCTCACAAGTATTCTATCTCAAATTACAAAGGGATGCAACTGAGCACTAAGGGCAGCTAAAGGCACTGCCTAAAGCAGCAGCAAACTCTTTGTGTGTGTGCATCCTGCATCTTTGGTCACTGTTGATCATATTTATTGTGAACGAAGCATGACATCTATTTTTCATACACACATTGCCTTTATAATATTCACATCCAGAGATACTCTGTGTATGTGTGTGTGTGTGTGTGAGAGAGAGAGAGAGTTCGAAAGCATAGATAATGGAGGCAAGATAATTGCTAATATTACCATTTGGCACTTTAAGGCTAAACCAATGTAATAAATAATGTTAGCATCATTTCAGAGCATGGCACATCTATAAGGTAATATTTGTGATTCTGAGTAAAACACTCAGCAAAGAAGGAAAATAACAGCTGTAGGATCTGAAGTTCTCTTTCACAGCTGTGCACTATTCTGATCTCTCTTATTTGTGGAAGATAAAACACAGAAGGTGAATTGTCAAGAAAGCAGTGATTAATGTTAAGCACACACATGGGAGCCAGGCAGGCTAGTCCACAAGTTGATTAAGCAGGAACATTTTCCCCAATTCAGTTTCAACTTCAATAGGACTAAATTGACTAGAAGCCAAATAATTTGAGTTAACTGGGTTTCAGGAAAAGTGGAAGGAGACAGTGGCTCAGTTTGCATGTCACAGTAAATGGTTTATGGTTTACCATAAACACAGAGATTGCTCTCACTGTGCTGCTTCACTTTAGCCAGCAGGAACAATAAACCACGATCCCTAGCATAGCATTATATCAAACTGGGGGTCATGGTTTGTTTCATTCAACAAACAATGATGTGGAGCAAAACAAACTATGAACCCTCAGTTTTGATATAACACAAACCCACAGATTGTGATTTGTTGCTTCTGCTGGCTAGAGGGGAAGAGTAAAGCAGGAGCCTTTTGTGTGATCATGATACACCATTTAACTATGGGCTGGCTAATCCATGGGCTGTATACTGACCACAAGAGGTGTTTTTTAAAAACAACAACAACGCCACAGACACATACATGCTCCCTAACACACACCCCTCAACATACATTGCCCAGGAAAGCCCATTCGGCTGCTTCTTGCTTGAATTCAGTCTAAGAGTGAAGTTGTATCTGTTTTCTCAGGTGCTTTAAACTGGAATATTAAAATGGTTAGCGTTGCTGCTTTTGCTTGTTCTTAAAATTGTTTTAAAGCTGGTTATGTTAATAATATGTATCTTGCCTTAGGTGCCTTATGTCAGTCATCAAATGTGATTAATAGATTTTCTAAATAAATAATATATATGCTTTGTAAGATGTGAATGAGCTAACTGGCAAAAATCTCAAATTACTTGCCTACTACGGAACAGAAACTTTCTTTGAGAGCTAGGAAGTATGGGACTAACAGTGTGATCCTATGCATGTGTTCAGTGGGGCCTGCTCATAGGAATTTCTGCATATAAGACTGCAAGCTAACATGTGTTTCCATGAGGTCCCAAGCAATGCACCAAATGATAAAAATAGTTCTTGACTCCATCCAAAATTGCACATGAAATGGAGCACCTGTGTTCAAGGAAATCTTCATATGTGTTTCACAGAAGACAGAGACCAAGAGGTGAGATGAACATATGGATCTTCCCCTACTTTGTGTTGGGTATAGCTAAATACAAGGTTGTTGTTTTTATTATAGAGCAATAACAAGGTGGAGAACATTAACTTTGATCTTTTTCTCTGTTGTTTTGCCAGAAATCAGGGAAGTGAGTAAAATGATTATATAGCTCAATTCTTCTTCTTGCTAGAATCTGGGCATTCTGATCACTAGATCAGTTTTGTTTTTTCAGGTGATGTGAACGGGCATGTTGCTTTGGGTGGGATTTTCAGGTGTTTGTGCCTAAATGGGAGACAATGTTGAAAGAAGAGATGGAGAATAACTTGTTTGAACATGGGTTTATAAACTTCTTGCCATTAAGATTAGATACTAATGAATGATTTGTTTTCTTTCTGTGTTTCACTGGAGACTGAATATGATATAAATGCCTTTTCTAATGAATAAAAAGGAAAAATAGGATATAGTTTGAATAATATTATTGATAGATTAATTGCAAGAAAATAAAGGCTAACTCATTATCATTCTGAAGATTACTCTAGACAGTAATAACCATCAGAGTTGCCCGTTTTATATAGATTGTTTCCACACCAGGGTTGCTGGCTTCCAGGCAGGGGTTATATTGATGTGAGAATGAATCACTTATATTTTTCAGGGATCATTGGAATGGCAAGAGATCCACCACATGCCATTCCAGTAATGGATGATAAGTTGCAAAGTGTTGTGCATGGTGGTATCTGCATATACATGCTATTATCAGATTTCCCTCCTTATGGTAGTCTTCTGTGCCTAAAACAAAATAAAACACACCTCTCTCTGATGATTCTCTGGAGCAGATCCCCATACTGTGGTGCTAGAATTGTTAGTACTCACCAAACACCACAGAATTTACAGAGGTCTGGATTCTTTGATAGTGCAAAGGAGTTAACATGATTTCTGAAGAAACCCAACAGCAAATGTTTACATTCCCAAAGCAATCAGAAGAACTTGGTGTTTATGGGATGGAATTCTGCCAACATTCTTCCTTCATCATTCTTCTCTGAGTGCATTTTACATAGTACATTTCCTTCAGCATTCAACCTCACAAGGACACTAAGATTATGGGGATGAATGGTGAAGGAAGTATCAATGCACCCAAATAGATGTCATAGAACCTGCAGGACTACTTCTGAGTAATCTCAGCTTTCACACTTTTCCTTCCATTAGGTTGGCCTGGTGTCACCATATGAGCATAAATGCTTGGTTTTTCATTTTAGAAGAGTAAATAACACTTCCTGTTATTATTCAGAACATCATCTAAGGGACAGTTCAGATGACCATATTAGTGTTTTCTTGATGGTCATAGTTTGTACACATATGGTTGCAACCATACAGACATGCAAATGTGAACTAGTGGTAGATGGCTAAGATTTGTACAACAATTTCCACCTTTTTGCCATTGCAAAAAGGACATGCAGAAAGGAAAGAAACACAATTGGACTCATGTGCTTCTGAGGTATATGTTTCATTCTCTGTGACATTGCATACCCAAGAACAGTTTGCATATAAAAAATACACAAACACCTGCCCCAAGATTGTCATTTGAACTAGCACTAAATATTCTAATTAAGATTCATTGTTATATGTAACTCCATGAAAACATATTTGTGTGTCTTCAAGGGTCATATCACTAAAGTAAGTTGAACTATTCTACATCTGTACACGGCCATTAAACTGTCTAAATCCTTTCCCCTTTTCAATAAGCACAAATGGCTCCCCTCACCTGTTGTTTTGGATGTAATTTTGTATGAGTTGTCTTAAAATCCTTCTGTGTAGGAATTTCCATTGACTGTAAGAAAATCTGTTGGTGATAGCAAAGCTGATTGACTTCAAAGTAGTTAACTGCTGTTGCCAAACTTGGCCAAGACTCTGCTCATGACTGCAACAGATGTTTCTGGTTTTTTAAAAAAACTAAATGCAAACCTTATGGAGTAATTTTCTGTACTCTAGTCCAGAAACAAATGCCAGCATAGCTGTGATTTTGAAACTTTCAACCCAACCGACAGTAACAAAAATTGATTAGCATCAAAGAGCTCTGGGCCAATATTCCTAGAGAGAAAAATTTCTTTCTAGAAGATGAAAGCATTAGTTTGCCACTTATCAGCTTATTGGCGGATAACTTGCAAACTCCTATTCAGTCTCAGATCTTTTAAATTGGTGGGTAGATTTTTGGGGGGATGGAGGTATGTAAAAGACATTAGAGTTCATCAGAAAATTTTACAAATGCACTTTACCAGTTTTTGGATAGAAACAACTTGGAGTATCCAGGGCTGGTGCCAGGCATGCTGGGGTCCTTGGGCACCAGCCTGCCCTGGGCTGTGGTGCATGCACACATGCATGCATGCCCCACCTTACCTACCTTTCCTTTGGTGAATGCTGCCCACGTTGTGCATGCATCCCTACCATCAACCAAGATGGCGGCAGGGACATCAGCCCCTTAGAAAACCTTGGCCACTATCTTGGTTGATGGCAGGCTTGCGCCCACAGCACAACCAACATTTGCGTCAAGGGAGAGGTAGGTGGGTCATGCAGGCAGGTGTCGCAGGCCTGCACAGCAGTAAAGTGGGTGCCTAGGAGCTCCCTCTTGCAATCTGTGGCAGAGTCGTGAGCCAATGCTGCTGTGGATCGCAGAAGGGAGTGCTACCCACCCACCCTAAGGAGAGGCCCTTCAGGGGCCCTCGGCCAGGGCCTGACCTGGTCCCCCTCTGGTGCCAGCCCTGGGTGTATCCATATGGTAACAGAGAATACACAAAATGGTCCCATTTTTGTGGGGATTTGGTGGAATGCCCTGTCCAAGAACTACTGAAATATTAACATCAACATACACATAGGTTCATGTTGATACATATCATTAATAAGAACATTTTCACAAGTCATCATGTTTTGCACCATTATTTTTCAACAAAAATGTTAACACTTTTGAAAATAACAATTTTTAAAAGTGGGCAGAATTGTTCCTTGAATAAATATTAGGGAGAAAACTGGATGGGATATGGGATGCATGCACATACCATAAATCTCCTGTAATTAACTAGTTTTCTGCTTGTGCATGTGAACTGGCCATGGAGGAATGGAATCTGATAGTGTCTTATGGGAACTGATTCATGTGTAGGCAAGGACTATGCTAAAAAGAAAAAAGTCCATAAAAAAGGAACACCATTAAACTAGACAAATACTCTCCACATAACCTCCATTATTGGGTACAAATTTAATCTATGCTATTAATTTGCAAGGATGGTGAGAAAATCAAGATAGTACATAATTAATAGGAACAATTGGAGAGTATGGGGGATATAATTTCCTAAATGCAACTAGGGCTTATTTAATTATGAACATAAACATTTCTTTTATTATAAAAATATGCTGGGTGCACGTAAGTGTTCTTCCTTAGGAATGGTAGTCAAGGAGTTGGCAGATCAAAATGAAAAGTATAAAAAAACAAACTTTACCACAAATTTCAAACTAAACAAAGCTTTTTTATGCATATACACAGTGAGGTTAAAATCTCCAGACCTTCTAAATTGACTTAACATGTTGCTGATTCCCAGATTATCTTGGTTTCAGAACTACCCTACAATGCAATCTTATACATGTCACCTCAAAAGTAAGTTCTGCTGAGTTCAATGGGGTTTATTCCCAGGTAAGCGTGTATAGCATTGCAGCCTTAAGAATGTAATAATTTTCATGGTAGATCAGACAAAAATATTGATCTGGTGCAATAGCTTCTACGCTGGCTCTGTCTCAGTTTCCATTTGTAATGTGAAAATAATGATGGTCTGCCTCATGGGACAGCTGTAAGGATAACATGATGTATGTGAAACATTTTGACCACTTGTAGTATACTATTATTGTTAATGCTAACCTGTAAGGCACATTATTATTTAAGACAGCAGATAACTAAAAATCTATCGCAGATGAAAAATGGCACCTGGTGATTGTGGAAATCAGGTAAAAAATTGGACTTATTAGACTCTTCAGAGGCCTGTTCTGATAAGTTTGGGAGCCATTCTGAAAGAAAGGTACTTTGTCCACCATAAACTGGACCCCACTATTAGTACAGTAGGGCCCCACTCGTATGGCGGGTTACGTTCCAGACCCCCGCCTAAAAGCAAAACCTGCCAAAAAGCAGAACTCCATCAATAAAATGGCGCCCGACACACAAAAAATGCTGTAAAAGTGGAACAAGCACTGTATGAGTGGGGCTTTACTGTAATTGAAAGCCACCGTATTAGCAGAATGCCAAAAAGCGGGCCGCCAAAAAGCAGGGCCCTACTGTACAGTTCTGTGGGAAGTGCCCGGAGTACTGTCGGGTCAGATTATCTGGAATATTTCAGGTTTTGAGGTCTGAGAATGCAGACAATGAAAGTGGAGCGAGACATTATAGCAATTTAAAGAAACCAAAGTGTCTTAAAGTGCCCATGCAGACATTTGTAAACAGACACAAAGTACAGATGTGTATATGCTAATACTAGAAGCCTCTGAGCCAAGGTGGCTAAACTAGAGTGCTTGGTTTTACAGATACAATGGGCATAACAAAAACCTAATGAAATGGAGAGAACCAGTGAGACATGGCTATTTCTGGATACAGACATGCTAACTTTTTCTGTCTGAAAGCCACACTGACCCTGGTCAGCCCTCTGGTAGATAGATGTATGTCAAAGTGCAAAAGGCCAAAGTGTAAAGGCCAGGTTTTTTAAAAACGGATATATTTTGGGGGCCTGGGATGTTACAAAAACCTTTTGGTATCACAAAATCACAGAAGGGGACCTATGGAGCAATCAGTAAAAAATAAAATTTAAAAATGGGGGGCACTAAAAAAGTGTTTGGTATCACAGTGGGAGACCTATGGGAGCTGTCAGTAAAATGTTTTACAAATAAAATTTAAATTGTTAACGATTAAAATATTAAAATTATTAAATTTGGGAGGTATTAGCATTCTATAACAGAAGAAAAATGGCACCTGGTGATTGTGGAAGTCATTGTGGGGGATTCATAAGAGCAGTCAAGTTTTTTTTTAATAATGCTTTGTGGGAGAACAAAAAAATCTCCTGGGGGCCATATGTGAGTCCTGAGTTAGCACTCTCGCTCTATAATGAAGACAGGGAAGAGCACACATAAGAGTCCAACAAGCTAGAAATCCCAAAAGGAAGCAGCCTCCACAGAAATTTTGTGGGTGGCAGTACTGGGACTGCAAAGAAGCTAAATGAATTATTTGCATCTTACTTCACCACTTAAGATTTAAGACAACACTTCAAAAAGGATATTAGAGCTGGAAAAGGTTCAGAAAAGGGCATCCAAAATGATCACAGGACTGGGACAACTCCCCCGTGAAGGAAGGTTACAACATTTGGGGTGTTTTAGTTTAGGAAAAAGATGAGGTAACATGACAGAGGTATATAAAATTATGCATGGTGTACAGAAAGTGGATAGAGAGAGGTCCCCCCCCAAGGACCAATCCACTCCACCTTGCTGATGTTGGCATCATGGAGAAGGAGGAGGTAGGAGAGAAGGGGCCCTCCCCAGGTGGAAGGACAGAGGCAGTCATGGCAAAAGTCTCCCAGAGCAGGGCCAGACCCCACAGAGGAGGAACAAAGAGGAGGTGCCACACCATGGGGCAAGCAACAGGCTGCAGACTGCAAGAGGTCAGAATTAAGCAGATATTCACCCACTGCAGCCTGCTGCTTGCCCCATGGTGTGGCACGTCCTCTTCCTGTTCTTCCTCATCCGTGGTCTGGCCCTGCTAGAGAGGCTTTTGCCAAGGCTGCCACTCTGTCCTTCTGCCTGAGGAGGGCCCCTTCTCTTTTGCCTCCTCCTCCTTGTCCATGGTGCGGGGGGTGAGTGGGGTGGATTGGATCAGTGGAGAGTGAATCCCATCACTAATAAAAGATATTTGGTGAAGATCAAAGAAAAAAAATACTCTGAGGCACACTTAAACATTCAAGGGGAAGCAGCAGAAGCCTGGAAATATGGAAATACCCCCCCCCGCTACCATATTAGCCAAAGTTGGAGAAAGATGCTTTCCCCAAAACAACTCTGACCTACTTCTCAGAAACAATATGGGTCCAGGAGTAACACCTGGCATGTTGCCTGATCAAATGGGGTCACAGAGCTCCCATCAATTTCAGGAATGCTAATCCTCTCCAGAGCATTCCCTAATCCAATCCAGAGCATTCCCAATCAGGATTGCCTCCATCTTTTTATTGAGAAAGTAGAAAATGGATTAACCAGTGTTTTTCTGTTCCTTTTCCTGGAGAAGAAAGCTGCTGTTTTTCTCAGGATAATTTGAAAAAACCCACACAGATTACAAGAGAATTGATAAAGCACTCCCAGAAAATACATGGAAAGAATAGGTGACAACATACTGTTTGTGTTTTAACAATCATGTTTGTGTGTGGGGAAACTGGTTAAAGCCTGTTAGTGATCAATGTAATGTGATCTTGAGAGCATGCTTAAAGGGCTGATTGACTTTCCTGATTCTCTGGCTCCTCATTTTCTGTTCTCAAGCTTCAGTCTGTCATAGAACCTGCAATTACATGAATCCCAGCTGAAACTATGTATGGCCATCGACTGTGTTTGACCATCTTCTTGTAATAATGTATCGCAGCTGCCTTGCACTTGCCCATATCCTGGTCACCCAGCTGCCTTGCATATGATCACCATGCTCTTCACGCTTATCTTGCAACTGTTAATTCCCATACTAAGCCCCTCAGTTCCCACAAGATCCTTCTCACAGACCCAATCAAGACCTATTTGCACAAACGCACACTGTCCAGCTGATTGCTTCATTATGAGGCTTAACAAAGAGTTCTGCATCCTCAGTCAGTGTTGCAGTGGCATGCTAAATTGAAGTTTGTACTTGCTATGGAGCACCCTGACAATCCCTTTATGTATAATAAAACCAAATAGATGTACAAACTGGTCCAAACATCCATGTTTCCATAAACCCACAGGCTGGCAGTGATATGTAATGTACGTTATATAGCACAATATATAATAAATATATAAGCAATGTCTATGAGCCACTTTATACAATTGTATTAATTTATGTTGATCTCATCACCTAGAATGTTATTACTCCTATTCATAAAGCATTTTAATTCTTAAATGTTCTACAGTCTTCATTCTCATCATAGCCTTGCAAGGTAGGCCAATACCTTTGAGACAGAGAATAGTGATGTGGATGTGGATAAAATCCCACAGTGATTCATGGCAGAGATGGATATTGAACACAGGTCTTTGTAGATTCCAAACCTAAATCTCTGTCCAGTTGGCCATATGGGTTCTCACAGTGTTTGTGTGTCTGCATAATAATGTGTGTTTACATAGGCATACACCTGATTGGATTCTAACCTTATTTGTGCTTGAATCTCATTTTATGTCTGAGCTGGTTTCTTTGTCTGCCTCTTGACTTGAGCCAGATGGATTGTTCCAACCATGTTCACTGTGCTGCTCATTCTGTTTGATAAAGGCACTTCACACATTATTATTATTACTACTACTAGTAATACTACTAGAGTTTTAGGCTTTTTAGATGACTGAATTGTCAACTGTTTTGATTAAGTACAAATACCAAAATATGATATTTTGAAAAGGTAGCCACAGCAAAACCCTGACAACTTTACTCCTCCCTTTTAATCTTTTTTTGTGAATGAATTTATCATAGCAGAGGCAGACATTATCAGTATCATTTGCTAGCCTGCCTATATGAATTTAACCTGATTTCATGAGAGGAACAGAGAATGAAGTATTGTAGCTTATGGTTGTCAGCAGTGAAAAATAGCTGGGAATAGGACAAACAGCTTCTTTGCTGTGATTGTTTCCGGCTGAAAACACTTCTAACAGCTGTTTGCTTTGGCTACCAGTCAGATTCCTCCCCCCCTTCCCTCAAATGATTTTTTAAAAGATGTGGGCTGGCTATTTATGTAATCAGGAAGAGGTCTGTGTTTCCCGTGTTGGAGGCTCACTGCTGTTTGGATAGTTGGAATATGAGGATGTTCATCTTTTGGTCTCTATTTTTTTTTCTGCTAATGCATGGCATCATAATGGTGTAGAGAAATGAAACAGCAAATTTATGAGCACTTTAATTCCAGACAGGCAGCTTTGTGGCAGTTACCTTCAAGAAAAGTTCATGCCTCAAAGGAGTGTTTAGTCTTACACAGTCACTAACTCACAAAATACTGTATGTGTGAAAGAACAAGAGCAGAGATGAATGAAAAGATTTACCTCTTCTTGAAAACCCGTTGTATTGTTTTTAAAACTTTCAAAAGATGACTGCAACTTTTGTTGAAAGCATTTGTTCTGGAACTCACTGAAGCTAAAGTCTACCCAGCTGAGGTCAGAAGCAATTTTCTTTTTGGCAGAAAGCGGAGACGTTTATAAAAGCCATGCCTGTACTTGGTGTTGCCTCAAAGCTAAGACAGCCACCTATAAGGTCAAAGCCTGTTCATACTGCCCATCCGATACCAAATCTTGGCACAAGCGGGTCACAGCAATATTCATCAAAGTCTCTGGAGCTTCCTAGGGCAGAGAGCTCAATGCTTTCTTGTCAGATTACATTAAAGACAGCCTGTGATTTTGGGGAAGTGAAAGCACTCCAAGGAAAAAACAAGGAGACAGAGGATAGCAAGGTTAGTTCTGAACTTTACCTGCAGATCTGAACTTTGGAGGGAGTGACCTACTTAATACAGGGTTTGTCTAATACTGTAGTGGATATTAGAATTGTATGTATATACGTACATTGAGCTAGGTTTTTTGGGGGGAAGTGATTTTAATTTTATTCTGCAAATTGTTAGCAGCCCAGATTTTTTCATCCCATGTAGAGGCTCAGATAAATAGAGCTGTGAAAGGACAGTGGTTAAGAAAATATTGACGGTTGGCTGGTGTACATATACTGTATTTTAGGAAACACACTGTTCCCATGCTCACCCTGACTCCCAAAGGGAAGTGCTTGCAAACTCAATAACAACAGACAATCTAGGATTAAAAAAAAAAAAAAACGTTTCCCAATCCTCATAGCTTTACAGAACTGAGCAGATAGGAGGGAAATAGATAAATTGTAGCATAAAACTTTTGCCAGTGTGAAAAAGCATGATATTTTGGCTACCTCTGTTTCTGATGGATCCAGAATGCTCTGATTTATTGTGATTTAAGCCTAAGAATTCTTTCCAGTGTAATACAGCTTTAATAACTGAAAGACTTTTCATTTGTTCAGTAAAAGTCTTAGTATTTTTTCTTAGTCTTGGGATCTTAAAATAGTAGTACCAGCAGAATTTCTTTGGCTTTTTCTTAAGTGTCTTGCTGCACATTCTTAATTCAATAGTACAGGTTTATATTCATTTTGAGTCTTTCGGATTACAGGCATAAATAAGGCACATTCTACCAGTACATTCTCCTGCACAAACCCCATTAAAACAAAGTGGCAGTAGAGAAGAACATCTGGCCTGGCTCCTGTTTGTCTCCACAAGGTGTATATGCCAGAAACCTTCCCAGAAAAAAGTGCCCATACAAATAACAAGCACTTCTGTGACAGAACTTCCATGTTTTAAAATGAAGGTTGTGATATAAACTAGATAAATGTTGGTCACACTACACATACTTGTGAAAGTGTGCTATTAAGTGGGAGATGAAAGCATGACATGGGATTGATGTAGCGATTCTGCCACAAACTCTCTGTGGAACTTGGTTGTGTGTGTCACTTGCCTGTGCTGAAATGGGGTGTACCAGGTTTTGCTGCATTCCCAAAATGTGCAGTATAGCTCAGAGAATGCTCTTTTTGAAGCTTGTCAATGCTGTCATCGATTTCAGCTTTTTCCTGGACAGAAACAAGTGCATTTTTTCTCTCCAGGAAAAGTTTTAGTTGAGTATCACTATCACTGAAACCTATGCATAAACTCAACATAGTACATATGCTGGATCTTAGTTATACTGGAGTCTTGCTTATTCCTTTGCTCTTGATGCATTTAAAGAACAATGTTTTATTTAATTATTATGCCCCCTATGTTACCATGGGGAAACTGTTTTGGTTCTGGATATTATTTGTTAAGACAGAGAGAGCATTGAATTGAAAAGGGACTTCCTGACTCTTCAATTTAATCTGAATATAAATTGTTTGATTTTTTCCCTTATTGCTGGTATGTGAAATATTTCTGATTCCCATTAGAAAAACTGCTGATAGAAATGGCTAAAGTCAAACACAATCCAGAGACTAACACGTATCTTAATGGGATATGCTCTCTCTATTTCTGGACTGTGCCCTTAGTCTATATCTTATACTGATAATGGAGACATTGGGAAAGTCTTGTTTGTTTTACAGGGTTGTACTGACCATTAAGCCATGTTTTGCAGAACTAAAGTATGCAATCCACAATGTGCTGCTGTTTTATGTTGCCAGCTTATTTCATTGAAATGTGTCATAAGCCATTGAAATTACTATGCTTCGGTGCCTGGTTGACTGTGCCTTTTAGTGCCACATAAATCAAAGGTCTCTTTGACAAGGAGCTTCATAGACCTAGATAACGAACCATTGATGTTGTCCTGCACAGGCAAGCAGTGGATTAGGTGAAAAGGTGCCTTTCTATTCATGGAATGAGACCTTCCATTCCTTTAAGGGCCCTTCTTGACTTGGATCCAGTGAAGTTTCCATAAATGGTAGCAGAGGGCTACCCAACCCTCTTGAGCAGATTTTCAGTGGGCTACATGTGAGATCCAAGAATGCCCCATTTAATGAGTGGAACCTTGCTTATGAACTCTTGATTATTTTGACCCATTCCAATCTGGGTTCTAGCCAGGTTATGGGACTGAATTGGCCATGCTTGTCCTAATGGATGATCTTTATCGGAAGAAGGACAGGGGGAGTGTGATCCTGTTAGTCTTACTTGATCTCTCAGCGGCTTTTGATACCATTGACCATGGTATCCTTCTGGGCCGACTTGGTGAGATGGATACTGTAGGCACTGTTTTACACTGGTTCTGATCCTATCTTCAGGGTCATTTTCAGATAATAGCATTGGGTGATTGTCATTCAGCCCCCTGGCAGTTGTGCTGTGGGGTGCCTCAGGGTACCATCTTGCTGTTTAACATCTATGTGAAGCCCTTGGGAGCGGTCATCAGGAGATTTGGGGTGAGGTGTCAACAGTACACTGATAATACCCAGCTCTATTTCTCTGTAACATCTGAATCGGGAGAGGCCGTGCAAGCTCTGGATCACTGCCTGGACTCGGTGGTGGGCTGGATGAGGGCCAATAAACT
Source organism: Rhineura floridana (assembly GCF_030035675.1). Lineage (NCBI taxonomy): Eukaryota > Metazoa > Chordata > Lepidosauria > Squamata > Rhineuridae > Rhineura > Rhineura floridana. The sequence goes on along the minus strand of NC_084487.1, from coordinate 67,518,053 downwards.
GAGTCTGAATCCTAGCAAGATGGAGATGCTGTGGGTTGGTGGTTCCCGAGTTCAGATAATTGTTGAGTTACCTGCTTTGGATGGGGTTGTACTCCTTCTGAAAGAGGAGGTTTGTAGTCTGGGGGTGCTCCTAGATCCATCTTTGTCGCTAGAGGCCCAGGTGACCTCAGTGGCTAGGAGTGCCTTTTATCAGCTTTGGCTGGTAAGACAGCTGTGGCCGTTTCTGGACCAGGATAGCCTGACCACTGTTGTCCATGCGCTGGTAACCTCCAGGTTGGATTATTGTAATGCGCTCTATGTGGGGCTGCCCTTGAGGTTGGTCTGGAAGCTACAGCTGGTGCAATACAGCGTGCAACTGCTCACTGGGGCGGGGTATTGCCAACATATTACCCTGCTGCTGAAAGAATTGCACTGGCTGTCCAATAGCTACTGGGCTACATTCAAGGTGCTGGTTTTGGTGTACAAAGCCCTATATAGCTTGGGACCAGGATAGCTGAAATATCGTCTTACCCCTTATATACCCAGTCGATCACTACACTCTGCAGGTGAGGGCCTCCTGCAGATACCATATCAAGAGGTCAGTTACACACAACATAGGAAGTGGACCTTTAGTGTTGTGGCACCTACCCTTTGGATTTTCCTCCCCTTAAATATTAGACAGGCACCATCTCTGTTATCTTTTGAGCACCTACTGAAGACCTTCCTCTTTCAACAAGCCTTTTAAGTAAAGACCTTATCCCAGCCTGCGTATGTATTGGAATTGCTTTTTAAGATATTTTAAAGCATTTTTAAAACATATTTTTAAAGATGTTTTGTTTTAATATGTTTTAAGGATGCTTTATTTTAATATATTTTAAAGTCTGTTTTTATGATATTTTAGAGTGTTTTTAGTGTTTTTGTTTGCTGCCCTGGCCTCCTACTGGGAGGAAAGGTGGGATATACATTTAATAAATCTAATAAATAAATTAATTAAATAATAAACTCTGAATCAAACTTAGTATCTTCCGTTGTAAGCTATAATAGAAAGTGCCCATTCACCTTAAGGGATATAGGTGTTGTAATCACCAATGGGATCTTCATACATGTCTAATCAGTAGGTCTAATACAGCATGTGATTAAGCCCCAGTTAATAATGGCTATGCATACTTATCATAAACAACTGAAAAATAATTTGTCCTCAGATAGAAGAGTGCCACAACTAACATTGCCAAAATGAGGCCAGACCTTGCATATTTTTGTGCTGCAGAAATCTAGAGTTAGAGATCGAAAGGGTTAAAGATCAATAAACCAACCCAGTAAGTTAATTTGTGATCCTAAGCACATTTATTTGATGTAAGTTCTGTTGAAATCTATGGGACTTCTACATTAAAAGATTAAAGACTCTAGTGTCATCGTGTTTACATTCATGATACTGAAGTCAATTGAAGCAGAGGCTCTGAATCAACTCAGATGTAACACAAATTTAACTATTATTATTATTTAATCAATTAATTAATTAATTTATATCCCGCCCTTCCTCCGAGCAGGAGCCCAGTTTGGATGATCTATGTTGTACTGTTGAGTTGCAGTTTGCATCTAAAATATCAGCCTCTGCAGTGATTTAATAGTCTTTGTGTGCTTTTGCAAGGGGGAATTGATTACTTATGTAGCATGAAGTACCATGCTTGGTTATGGATGTCATGCAATATTTGTGTTTACCTTTTAAACAACAGATGTTTAGTCCCAACTGCAACATCAGCAGTAATGTATCCTATACTAGAAACCTATTTTGATTTTATTCCATGGCAGGTCTAGTTTGGTGAGATGCTAAGACCTAAATTTTCTGTTACCGATTCCTCACCTCTTCAGAAAAGTACAGTTTCCAGAATTCTCTCCAAAAAAGTACTGATACCAGTTTAAGTCTGCTGTGTGGATACTCCCATGGAGAAAACTATTGTTGCTTCTATTGATGTTTGTGGGAGGAAGGGTAGGATATAATTTTTTAATTTATTATTATTATTATTAAATTTCTATACTGCCTTTGCTTCTAGAAGGAGCCCAGGATGCCAAACAAGAGACAAAACACTAAAAACATGTAAAATTATCTTAAAAACAAAACATGTTAAAAATATTTTAAAAATTTTATTATTTATTATTATTATTTCAATTTATATACCGCCCTTAGCAGAATAGCTCTCAGGGCGGTGAACAAACAAGATAAAATACAATATATCATAGTAAAAAATCACAAAAACATGTACAAACAAACAACAGAAAGCACAACAAAAACGAAATACAACACAAATTAAGAAGGATTATTAATTAAAAATCTTTTAAAACATTTTAAAAAGCAATTCCAACACAGACTTAAATAAGGCCTCTACTTAAAAGGCTTGTTGAAAGAGGAAAGTCATCAGCAGATGCCAAAAAGATATCAGAGATGGTACCTGTCTAATATTTAAGGGGAGGGAATTCCAAAGCATAAGTGCCACAGAACTAAAGGTCTGCTTCTTATACTGTGCGGAATTAGGGTTGCCAGGTCGGAACCATTCAAAAACCTGAGAAAATGGGGGCGGGCCCTAGTGATGTCACGGGGCGGGCCCTAGTGATGTCACGGGGCGGGCCCTAGTGATGTCACGGGGCGGGCCCTAGTGATGTCACGGGGCGGGCCCTAGTGATGTCACGGGGCGGGCCCTAGTGATGTCACGGGGCGGGCCCTAGTGATGTCACGGGGCGGGCCCTAGTGATGTCACGGGGCGGGCCCTAGTGATGTCACGGGGCGGGCCCTAGTGATGTCACGGGGCGGGCCCTAGTGATGTCACGGGGCGGGCCCTAGTGATGTCACGGGGCGGGCCCTAGTGATGTCACGGGGCGGGCCCTAGTGATGTCACGGGGCGGGCCCTAGTGACATCATTAAACATGATACATTGTATCAACCACAGTTGCTTGGAGCATACCATTCCAAAAAAATTCTCTGGAGATTAAAATAGAAATCTTACCTAAAATAGGGTGTTCGTAGGTCCATCTGAAGTGACAAAGTCATTCTTTCTCACAAGCTTAGGGTGATGCAAAATGGAAATGGACTGCCTTCAAGTTGATCCCAGATAGGGTCTTCATGGTAAGCAGTATTCAGACAGAGGTGGTTTACTATTGCCTTCCTCTGAGTCTGAGAGGCAGTGACTGGCCCAAGGTCACCCGGTGAGCTTCATGGCTATGTGGGGATTCCAACCCTGGTATGCCAGGTCACAGTTCAACGCCTTTAGGGAACATTTAATCTAGCTTACTTGCTTCTGGCAAGAAGGGTTTACGTGCCCTCAGGCCAGGCCATTATTGGAAGAAAGAAGCTCAGTGTTGCAGAGATGTTAGATGGGAGCACAGATGGATGCCCCTGAAGGCAACAACTGTAAACATGCTTATTAAGGAACTAAGCCCCATAGAACTCAATAGGACTTACTTCTGAGTAGATATGGTTGCAGCCATGTTAAGGACAAGGGAGGGCATTCTAGGCAAGCAGTTGGCAACTGCCTGTCAGCATTGTGCTGTTGCTAAGACTTGACTGGGGATCATCCACAAAGTTATCCATAAGGCACTGCAACTTTGTGTTGGCTGGCTACTGCAGTGGGTGTCCCCTAATATTTATGGCCATACAAGCAGGGTGAGTGTAGGCAGCAATTGCCTTTCTACTTTACGAGGCCTTATATAGGACCGACAGGCAGCAGGAGGGAGGGGAGGACCAGAAAAAGAACAAAAATAAAAATAAAGGAAGAGAGCACCTCCTCCTAAGCAATAAGCATGAGCACTGTGCAGAGCACCTGCCTCCATTTCCCCCCGAAGCCGCCCCACCCAGCCTCAACACCAGGGCCTTCTGGGCCAGGCAACCTTGGTGATCTCTGGGCCGCTTCAGCCCCGGCACCTCTCTGCCCTCCCCCCCTGAGAAAAATCAACTCATTTGAAATGTGGTGTTGGAGGAGAGCTTTGTGGATACCATGGTCTGCAAAACAGACAAATAATTGGGTGTCAGAACAAATTAAACCAGAACTATCACTAGAAGCTAAAATGATGAAACTGAGGTTATCATACTTTGGACACATAATGAGAAGACAGGATTCACTAGAAAATATAATAATGCTGGGAAAAACAGAAGGAAGTAGAAAAAGAGGAAGGCCAAACAAGAGATGGATTGATTCCATAAAGGAAGCCACAGACCTGAACTTACAATATCTGAACAGGGTGGTTCATGACAGATGCTCTTGGAGGTCACTGATTCGTAGGGTCGCCATAAGTCGTAGTCAACTTGGAGACACATAACAACAACAAATAGCTCCCAAATAGCTCCCAAATGTGTCTCTTGCTTCTGATTGCATGGGACAAGAGAGTATGTGACCTATAGCTGTTAATTCACACAATATGCCACCATGGTTTAGCATTACATCTGAACATAACTACTCTGTCTTCAACAGCAGCCAAACAAATTACTTCAAATGCCCATAAGCAAATCAGGATGTGCCAACCAGAAGTATACAGCCTCTGAATGTAGATTCCATTTGCAGCCATGTTAAGGACAAGGGAGGGCCTTCTAGGCAAAACAGACAAATAATTGGGTGTCAGAACAAATTAAACCAGAACTATCACTAGAAGCTAAAATGATGAAACTGAGGTTATCATACTTTGGACACATAATGAGAAGACATGAGTCATTAGAAAAGATAATAATGCTTGGAAAAACAGAAGGGAGTAGAAAAAGAGGAAGGCCAAACAAGAGATGGATTGATTCCATAAAGGAAGCCACAGACCTGAAGTTACAGGATCTGGACAGGGTGGTTCATGACAGATGCTCTTGGAGGTCACTGATTCATAGGGTCACCATAAGTTATAATCGACTTGAAGGCACATAACAACAACAACAAACCTCCCTGATAGACTGTGGGAATGCTGTGGACACAATATATTTCAACTTTAGCAAAGCTTTTGACAAAATGCCACATGATATTCTGATTAGCAAGCTAGCTGAATGTGGACTGGATGGAACAGCTATTGGGTGGATCCACAGTTGGCTACACAATCATATTCAGAGTGCTAATCAATGGTTTCTTCTCAACCTGGGGGGGGGTAACTAGCTGGCTACTATAGGGCTTGGTCTTGGACCCAGTGCTCTTCAACATTTTTATTAATGACTTGGATGAGGAGGGGCAGGGAATGCTTATCAAACGTGTAGATGATGCAAAATTGGGAGGAATACCTAATTCCCTGGAAGACAGAAACAAAATTCAAAGGGATCTTAATAGGCTGGAGCATTGGGCTAAAAACAGCAGAATGAAATTTAACAGGGATAAGTGCAAAGTTCTACACCTAGGAAAAAGAAACCAAATGCAGTTATTAAGATGGGGGATACTTGGCTCAGCAATACTACATGCAAGAAGGATCTTGGGATTGTTGTTGATCACAAACTGAATATGAGCCAACAGTGTGATGTGGCTGCAAAAAAAGCAAATGCTATTTTAGGCTGCATTAACAAAGTGAGTGAAGTACTAGTTCTCCTTTATTCAGCACTGGTTAGGCTTCATCTTGAGTACTGCGTCCAGTTCTTGACACCACACTTTAAGAAAGATACAGCAAACTAGAATGGGTTCAGAGGAGGGTAACGAGGATAATCAGGAGACAGGAAACAAAGTCCTATGAGGAGAGACTGAAAGAACTGGGCATGTTTAGCCTGGAGAAGAGCACACTAAGGGGAGATATGATAGCACTCTTCAAATACATGAAAGGTTGTCACACAGAGTAGGGCCGGGGTCTCTTCTTGATCGTCTCAGAGTGCAGGACATGGTGTAATGGGCTCAATAATGCTGGAAGCCAGATTTCGACTAAACATCAGTGCATTAAATTGAGAGAGAGACAGTGACTGGCACAAGATCACTAAGAAACTTTTATAGCAGTGTGAAGCGTTGAACAAAAATCATCCTGGTTACTGTCCAAATACTTTCTAGCTGATACAAGTACAGTGGCTATTTATTGTCCTGGTTCTACCCTACAGATCCTCCACCTGCCTTTCATTTCCTCTAACCTCCATAGTCTCTCCAGTCAATCCCCCTTTTTAAAAGGTCTTGTTCCTTCCCACTCTATTTTCTATATTTTGGTACATGCATTTTCTTTACTGCTTGCCTTTTTAAAAAAACCAGTACCGCTGGTTTGGACTGAGGAAAAGGTGTGTGGCTTTGCTCTAACTCCCGTCTCAATAATAATAAACGGGCAGGCAACCTGTCAATTAGTACAGGCTCCATCTACGCAAAACAGGAACGTGTAATGATTATTTTCTTCCGCCGGCTTTTCTTGCTAGGTTACTCACTGCTCCCCCAAATCGCCCCCATTCCCATTTCTCCCAGGTAGGGAGGAAAGAGCGCGCTGAGTCTCCTACCCGCCTGCTGGGAAGCCTCAGCTGAGGCGTCCTGTGATCCGGAAGAGCACCGGAAGTGCCCTCTCACTGACGGGAAAAATCGCCAAAATAAAATAACGTTTGATATTGTTTTTAAAATAAATAACTTCGTTTACGCTAGGCAGGATTTCATTTCTTTTTTTAAAAAAAGCAAAACGTTAAACATGTAAAAGTGAGCTATTTTACTTTTAAACCATTTAGGAGGGCAGGTGGGGGGAGAGAATGGGGGTGGGGGCAGGGAGAGTGAGCGATCTGATCTCTTACTTTTAAACCATTTAGGAGGGCAGGCGGGGGGAGAGAATGGGGGTGGGGGCAGGGAGAGTGAGTGATCTGATCTCTTACTTTTAAACCATTTAGGAGGGCAGGCGGGGGGAGAGAATGGGGGTGGGGGCAGGGAGAGTGAGTGATCTGATCTCTTACTTTTAAACCATTTAGGAGGGCAGGCGGGGGGAGAGAATGGGGGTGGGGCAGGGAGAGTGAGCGATCTCTTACTTTTAAACCATTTAGGAGGGCAGGCGGGGGGAGAGAATGGGGGTGGGGCAGGGAGAGTGAGCGATCTCTTACTTTTAAACCATTTAGGAGGGCAGGCGGGGGAGGGAATGGGGGTGGGGGCAGGGAGAGTGAGCGATCTCTTCCTTTTAAACCATTTAGGAGGGCAGGCGGGGGAGGGAATGGGGGTGGGGGCAGGGAGAGTGAGCGATCTCTTCCTTTTAAACCATTTAGGAGGGCAGGCGGGGGGAGAGAATGGGGGTGGGGGCAGGGAGAGTGAGCGATCTCTTCCTTTTAAACCATTTAGGAGGGCAGGCGGGGGGAGAGAATGGGGGTGGGGGCAGGGAGAGTGAGCGATCTCTTACTTTTAAACCATTTAGGAGGGCAGGCGGGGAGAGAGAATGGGGGTGGGGGCAGGGAGAGTGAGCGATCTCTTACTTTTAAACCATTTAGGAGGGCAGGCGGGGGAGGGAATGGGGGTGGGGGCAGGGAGAGTGAGCATTCTCTTTTAAACCATTTAGGAGGGCAGGCGGGGGTAGGGAATGGGGGTGGGGGTAGGGAGAGTGAGCGATTTTACTTTTTACTGCTGGGGTGTCCCTGCAGGGGCGGCGGCTGCTCAAGTCCTCCCGTCTGTCTGCAGTGCAGTCCCTGCTGCCTGACTGAGAAAGAGCGGGAAGGCGGCCAGCTACAGCCCAACAGTATGTGTGTGTCAATCACACATGCGTGGCTGAGGGGGCCAATGAAAAGCCGGAGATCCTCCAGTTTAAACAAAATATTGCCGGAGGCCGGAGACGGCCCCCTTTTGCCGGAGACTCCAGCAGAAAACCGGAGACCTGGCAACCCTATGTGGAATGGACTTCCTGATAAGCACAGTGATCAACTGGGTATGTAAGTGGTAAGCCGATCTTTCAGGTATCCTGCTGTGGTGTACAAAACCAGCACCTTTTTGCCTTTTCCTTGGTAGTAAGGAAGTATTGCTAACTGAATTACCTTGTACGAAATATGAGATTATGGGAGATGCTGTCTTTAGAATTCTGCTCATGAATTTCTGCTTAGGACAATGAAAACTATTTACCCTGAGTTTCAGAACCTACTGCTTCTTTATTGTGGTTTCACTTTGGGTTCATGAAAGTTCTGTTAGATTTTCTGGTAGTGGTTTAAGACCAATTTGCTGCTGACCAAGTGCAGCCTTGATAGTGGAAGGGACACATACAGATAGTACCGCAGCAATAAATAGGGTTAAAGTTCATCCAGGTGATCCTATGCAGATGTGGATTCTGCATTATTGTTCCTCAAAGCTCCAGTCATTTCCTAGGTGAATTTTTTGGGAATTAGCAAATGCATTAAACACATGACATTCCAAGTGCTATACCTTTAGGAATGTTTCCATTGACACAGATCAGATAAAAGGCCTTTCACTCAAATTGTAATGAATACCTTCTCAGAATTTCCAAATGCAAGGAAAATCTGCTTGTGTTTGGGCAATTATGGAATATAATTGGATATGTGGGAACTCCTATTTTTCAGGGGGAAATGATGACTCTATCTGTTAAAGATAATGGAAAATATGAATTAATCATCTGGTTTACATTTATGCTTGGCTCCTGCTTTCAGGTTCTAGTTTAGCTTTTTAAGTGTATTGAAAATGCAACTCTAGCAATGGCTAGAGTTGTTAACTTTTCTTGTCCTATCCAAAAGGTGTTATGATTGATGTGTAGGAAATCAACACTGCATTCTGTCTATAGCTTGCTCTAAATTCTAATATAAATTTGGATTTTTCACATGTTAGTATAGCATAGCATTTTGTCCCCCAGCTGCAGCCTTCTCAGCTTTTGCGTACTGTCATCCTGATTTGTTAGAGACTTTTGACACCCCAGTTGGCTTTCAGACTTCATTATAATGCCAAGTCTGACATAGAATACAGCTGCAGAAACCAGTTCATAGCTCCCCAGATGTTCCTCTTCCTTAGATCTGCTTGTAGTATGTTTACATTCCCAACTAACATGCAAGGTATGATATCAGCCTAACTATCTTTCTGTCTATCAGCATACAGGCATTATGTACATTCTGCTACTATTTGAGCATGCCACATTGAAACTTGAACAAACTTCTTTGAAGGGAAATGGAACAGATATTGTCCATCAGAGAGATTTTCCTCTTCCTATCCCCTGAAGCAATTTTATGAAACACTAGATTGCTCATGTGGGAAAAGAAATCTAGTATCTGCATTTTAGCCCCATATATCAAGATCATCTCCCCCCTTATATATCAATTGATCACTGTCCTCTGCAGCAGAGGGCCTCCTGCAGATACCAGGAGGTCTGTGCTGCCCAATATAGGAATCAGGTCTTTAGTGTCATGGCATCTACCCATTGGAATTCAGTCCCCTTAAATATTAGACATGATGTTTTTAGTGTTTTTGTTTGCCGCCCTGTGATCCTACTGGGAGAAAGTGCAGGATATAAATCTAACAAACGAACAAATAATCCTTATATAAGTTGCTATCATTCCCAGTCTACATTAGAATTGTTTTTAAGATGTTTTAATTATTTTATTGATTGTTGTTTGCCGCCCTGGGCTCTTTTGGAGAAAGATGGGATATAAATTTAATAAATAAAAATGATATGAGGATATAACGGTGGTGCAGCTAGGGATGGAGAAGAAAACTGGTTCAGTTAGCATTTCAATTTGAAATAACCTAAATTGCACTTCACAAAACAATATGTGAATTGAAACGCAGCTAACTTTTGAAATTCACACTTCTCCAATTTTTGTGATGCAGTTCCTCAACCAAGAAATGCATACAAAATGCATATGTTAGAAGAAAAGGTATGTTAAAATGTGCGTATCAAGCTAAATTGTATAAAAGCCATATATGTTAGGAGAAATACATACTGAAGTGCTGGTGATTTTTTTTTTAAAAAAAAACATGTTGCAAACTGATGCATAAATGTGGCAAACTAAACTTAAAATTGGAAAAAAGAGAAAAATAATAATAAAAACTGTCAGATTTGTCCATCCCGAGGTGCAGGCTCCCTCTCTCATCAAGGAAAGCTGGAGACTTAAATAACTTAAGATTTTCATATACTATCACAAAATATAATATTGGTAGTGGCAGTGGTGTTGTGCTGTATCTGTAGCCCTATGTGTTTGTCGAGTAGTCATACTGAAGCAGAAGCAGGTCTGTGCTCCTTACTCTGCCCTTGCTGTTGCACCCCTAGTCTAGCCCTATCTCCTTAAGTCCACATGTCGAACCCTATCCGTTGTATAGATGTCTCGATCACATGGAGCCACCATTATACCTGAAAGATGATCTTGCTCCTTATATACCCAGTCATTCAGGTGAGAGCCTCCTGCAGATACCATCTTATCAGGAGGTCCATTCTGCACAACGTAGGAAGTGGATCTTTAGTATTGTGACACCTACCCTTTGGAATTCACTTTCCTTAAATATTAGAAAGGCACTGTCTCTGTTGTCTTTTTGGCACCTACTGAAGACCTTACTCTTTTAACAGCCTTTTAAATAGAAACCTTACACCTGTCTGCATCTGTGTTGGAATTGTTTTTAAGACTTTTAAAAAGATTTTCTTTGTAAAGATGTTTTTAAGACTTTTAAAAAAGATGTTTTGCTTTTAAAATGTTTTATAGATGTTTTCAGTGTTTTATCTTCTGTTTGCCATCCTGGGCTCCTTTTGGGAGGAAGGACAGGATATAAATTTAATAAATAAACGAAACAGGTGCTCAAGCAAAGGGATATCTTTTCAGACCTCCATGCCTAGCCCAAAGATGCAGTGTTAGGGGTGGGCCTGCAGCATAGCCCTGTGCCTGCTTTAAGACACATGCCCAAAATGCAAGAAATTTGTGACCAGAATGTATGAATTTGTACAGATCAGTAGATTATACTGCAGATACCGCATGTTTAAAATCCTAATAGTGATATCATCAAAGTTTAAGGTTTTATTATCTGCTGAGGTTTGCTTCCCACTTTTGTTCAATCCTATACGGAAGACAATTAGGGTAGTGCTGATATGAAAACCATCACAGCATGTGATAATCTTCCACATGGATTTTTCATTGTGTATTTGCTGCAGCTTCTTATAAAATAATTGTACATTGATTAAAGAAAAAAGTGGGAAAAGAAAACAGGAAAAAAAGGAAACACGCATACACACAAGGAAACAACTGCCAGCTCATTAAAAATGCAGTAAATATCCATCCATATATCTTAGTTTACACATACAGATCAATATATGCCATCCAAGTGTCTGAAATGACCATAAGGGTTCTTAAAGTTCATATTTGTTGTCCTGCTGTTAATCCCCATGCCACAGGAATATAATTTAAAAGTACATAAACATCAGCAAATATCAGGGATTTACTGGACACACTTACATCATATGCCTCAGTGAGGCATTTCCAACATCTATCTGAATTAGTCAATGCCTTCCTGTGGAAATACTGTGGAGTCCAATATACCTGTTTTGCTGCTCCTGCTTCAAGACACTTGCCCCAAATGTAAGAAATTCATGACTAGAGCTTATGAATATTATTTACAGATCAGTAGATCATATTGCAGATATCACATCAAAGTTTAAGATTTTATTGTCCACTCAGATTTGCTTCCCACTTCTGTGTTGATCTTATATAAATAAATGTACTGCCTTCAAGTCGATTCCGACTTATGGCAACCCTATGAATAGGGTTTTAATGGTAAGTGGTATTCAGAGGAGGTTTATCATTGCCTTCCTCTGAGGCTGAGAGGCAGTGACTAGCCCAAGGTCACCCAGTGAGCTTCATGGCTGTGTTGGGATTTGAACCCTGGTCTCCCAGGTCGTAGTCCAGCACCTTAACCACTATACCACACTGGCTCAGAAGACAATTAAATCCATTTGTAGATCATAGTGCATGATAATTCTTTACATGGATTTTTAATTGTGTACTGGCTGCAGCTTCCTGACTTAAGCCAACCTATATATAAGCAATGGTCCAGTTCACATGTCATGCTAATACATAGTTAATTATTTCCTGTGAATGTTGCTGTGAAGGAGCCTGAGTTGCTAGGCTCCTCCTTGCTAGTGCACAGAGGAAACAAACCCTTCATATAATGTTATGTCTAAACCAGGGACCATGGGTTGGTTTGCCTGATTTGAAGAACTGCTGGAGGAGATGTGAAGTTGATTTCTCTGTTAGTTGCTGCCACATTTCTGTGCATTAGATGTGTGCTAAGGGTAGAAGCTGCTTTCCTTTTGACCTTTCAAGTTCAGCCCCAATGCATGATGCCAGAGAGTTTGACACATTTGCCTGTAGGACTGAGTCCAGGAATAGCAAATGATTTTGGAGATCTTGGGCAGTAGAACTCCAAGGCCCAGTCACGCTGCTCCTTAGCCTACCCTCTGGTTCCTGAGAACTACCTTGCAGGAAGGGGGCAATTCTGACCACCTCTTGGAACTCTCCTATAACTCCACACTTCTTGGTTGGAAGGATGAAATAGGCACAAGTTACATCTGAACACACTTTGTAATAGTAATGCCTAAGGCATTTATTTATTTATTTATTTCATTTATCAGTCGCTTCAAGCAATAAAAAAGTCTGAAAATACACTACAATACATAACACCAAATTAAAACCATAAAAAGTTAAAATGATGATAAAACAAAATCCATAAAATGCTCATCCAGCAATATGTTGATTAGGACTGGGTCCAATGCACCTCACTAAAAGATGAGGACCAATGTAGTGGCAACATTAACTGAAGGCCTGAGCAAATAGAAAGGTATTAGCCTGGCACCTAAAGCTTGCCAAGGATGGTGCCAGCAGGGATGGTTCTAAAGGGTGGCCAGGTGGGGCACTGGCCCAAGGGCCCCTGGGGCTACAAGGGCCCCTGAGGTGCCCCTCTGGTCCCCTGCCATGGATCGCACGGTAAGAGCTTCGGAGCGCCCACCATTCCCTTAACCTACCTTGTTCTGCAGTTGCACACGCAGCGCTTTCCTTAACAAAGATGGTGGCTGAGGTTTCCCTAAGAGGCTAAAGCCTCTGCCGCCATCTTGGCTGATGAAACGCATGCATGCTGTGCATGCACATCCCTGCCATGAACCAAGATGGCGGCAGAGATTTCAGACCCTTAGGGAAACCTCAGCTGCCATCTTTGTTAAGGGCAATCGCAGAACAGCTGAGAAAGGTAGGTTAAGCAAGGGAATGGCGGGGTGTGCGATCCACGGCAGCGATCCTACCATGAATCATGGAAGGGGAGTGCCGGGGCCTGGGGCAGGCTTTTGCCCAAGGGCCCCAGCATGTCTGGGGCCAGCCCTGGGCACCAGGCATGTCTCCCTGAAGACAGCATTCCATAGATGGAGGGCTACCACTCAAAAGACCCATTATTGTGTGGCCACCCGCCACACCTTCCTCAGGGAGGGGGCACTCAGAGAAGGGCCTCTAATGAGGACCACAGGCTTTTCCATCACATCTTCAAAGTGTGTGTATATGATGCCTCCACTCTTCCATGGATCACCGAACAAAGATCAGTCTGCTTTCCTCTTCTTCAGCACTGAGTCGCCATGCAGTATCTAGATTTTGCTGGCTGGCTGTTATTTGGGAAACACGAGTAGTTGCTGCTTATATTCCTGATAGATACTTTCTATGAATTTTAAGTTGCTGGGTTGGTTTCTTTGGTCATTAGCTTCTCTCTAATGTTTTTATTGGAATGAGAAAATTCACTGAAAGATTGCATAACATATTGAAATTCCCAGTCAAGGAGTTCACAGTGTTTTGTCTGGTAAGTGCAAGCAGATAATCCCCTTGTGTAAAGTGTGCAGCTTTCTGGTGGCTCTTATGCAAGCACTATATAAACCAAGTTTAGAGGTTTTGGAAAATAAGCAAGTCAAATCAAAGGGAAGCTAATCCTCAAGTGGTTAAGGCAGGATCATACAGTTTGTGGGTATAAAGACTGAGGAGCTGCCAGCTAATAACCACGTCTGAAAGTCTGCATGTATAAAACATGAGAGAAGCTCTAACAAACTGCAGCATTGATTGTGATGCCTAGGAGATAACTTGCATGCTGCTTTGCTTGTCCATTGCTTGTTATATCCTAATGGCTGGGTATGGTTGATTTCAAAATATATGGTACTTGGGTGGAGCCAGGGGAAGATTAGAGATGACATTCCAACTGGAGCTCTAAAAGAGAGTGGAGATAATAACAAACACTTTCTGTGGCTGATGCTGGCAGATATGGTGGGCTGAGCCTGTGCTTGTATGCCAAAGTGGAATGAAGGAGCTACACAGAAAAGTGGGTGTGAGAGCAATCTCCACAGCTGCTTCTGTCAACTTGATACCGCTTTGCTCTCCTGCTATGCATCTTGCCTGCTTCTGCTCAGGAGAGTCTGTGTGGGACAGCAACAGAAAAAACACACCAGACCCCTATATGCTCTGAATTCTCATGCAGCAGTGTGTGAAATTGTGAACTGGGGTGGACTTGCATAACCCCTTAGTGTTCATGGTCCCTTAGTGCATGTGCTTAATTTGCCACAGTTTCAGTATTAAGTGGATATGCGGATACTTAATTTGCATACACAACCCCCCCCAACATCTCTAAAAAAATTCTTACAACTTCCTCTAAATTTTGGCATCTTCACACATATATATTCTAGAAACTGGTCAAGAGATATTCCTCCTTCTGCCCTGCTGGTTGGGCTGAATTTTTCTTGATTGGTCAGCAACACTGGGCCAGGGGAATAAGATGAAGGGTTCCTGATCTCCTCCACAAAAAAGTGTGTGGCCAGTTTTCATAGAGACCTGAACCTCCCTGGCTACCTTTCTACCCTGATCTCTGATATTTCAGACTACAAGGCCTGTTTTCTCATTAGGATGACCCACTTTTCAATACTAGCACAAAATCATTATTCAGCTGAAAATATCCAATTAATGCAGCTGCAGTTAATCTGGGAAATGAGTTCAAGAGGAGGCAATGGAATCTCCTGAGCATTTCCCTTTCCCCCAAATATTGTTCAGCAAAGCTGCATTCCACATTTCTAGCACCTGGCCCAGCATCTTGATGCTGTGCTGGACTCCCAAGGACTTGGCTGCCTCTGCTTCCTGTTGTGCATCAGAGTTTGATTTATAGGACATCTGTAAAACTACCACATCTTAGTAATCAGGATGGTCATGCATAGAAAGCTGACTTCCTAGCAAGTGTTGCTGAATGCTTTCATCCAGCAGGAAAAGTCTGTATGGATCATACATGATTTAGGATGAGTAAATCAGCACACAGAACTTTTACTCACCACTAACAGTAACAATGGGATTTCCTGGCAAGGCATGCCAACCAGTAAACAGGATTATCATCTGTGAATATAGCTTGTTGACTTAAAATAATGTAAAAGAAACTCCTGTGGATTGTATGGGTTATGAGCAATTGCTATCTTAAAACAAAAATTCAGTGTAATCATATTGTAATACTTTATAGTGATTGGTACTTGAGTACAGAATGTGAATGGACACAGTATGAAACACTGCATGGGACTTTTATGTTGCCCACGATGATAGATAAACTCATTGTTGGAAAAAAGAAGCTCTCCTGGAGGCCTTTAGGGGTGTGTTTGCTTAGTTCTGTCTGGCTTGTGATTAGTATCCAGCACTTGAAGAAGAAAACGTTACTAAACTAAGCACACATTCTGCACAGCTGCAGTATCTCATTTTATGTTTTGAACTGTAGAAAAATCTCTAAGGGAAATGATGCTCAATTTGTAATACATTTGAGAATTCTGTGCTAAGCAGATTTATGTACCAAGCCAGGAAACTGCAAATTGCAAGCTTCAAGGTATCACTACTTCTCAGTTGTACAGGAAAAAGAGCGGAAGGACCTGCATTTTCATTGTGATTGCTGAAGCAATAGCATGATGTTTCAGAGCTGTAAATAGCTTTACTTAGAAAAAGAGCTTAGAGCTTGGTTTAAGGAGGAAGAGGAATGGCTAGTCAGAACAGAATCCAGGAAACCGGCCTTTGCAACTGACCCTGAATATTTGCTACTCTCAGCATTTCTTTAAATACAAAACAGGAATGTTGTTCCCTTTTATGAAGCACACCCATAAGTTCAGTGGTGGAGCATGTAGCTTGCATGAATGAGGCTGCTGAAAGGAAGAGAGCTCCTTCTGGACAAAACTGGCAGTGTTAATCTAGACAGCCCATTTGCCTGAATAGGTATGGCACAACTCCTTATTTAGAGGGAAATTATTGGTGGAAGGTAAATTAGTTCAATAGCATAGCCTGCTTGCTTACAATGATGCACAACCATACACCTGCTTTATTATACAGACATGAGAGTGGTGTATACTATAGTCAGCATGGCTTTTTTGCATTCCGCAATGTTAAATTGAAAATACCCCCATGCCATTCTGAGCTTACCATAAGCTCATTTGAAAACAAAATCTTACAAAACTTATACTCCTAAACTCAGAAATGCTTGCTTAACAACCCTCTAAGTTTTCATGGCAATACATAAAACAGTCAGAGAGAATCGAGAGTTCAAATTGTAAAAAGAGAGAGAAAAACCAGACCTCTGTTGGATTTTTTTGTCAGTGTTCTCATAATGTGTTGAAATTAATTAAAAATCAGACATGTTCACAGAGTACCTGTAATCCTGTTACTGACCTTGCTCCACACTCTGATCTTCATCTTCTCCAGTTCAAAAGTTAAAAAAATGCCTGGCCAATGTTTAATTAATTTTAGAAATATAGCATTAAAGTGAATGATAAGCTCAGGCATGCTCAGTAAGAACCAACTGTCAGTGTTCTAAAAGCCAGACTCACATCTGCTTGGCTTGGCTAGGCTAATCAGGGGGCCAAACCCCCACCAGACCTTTATTTCACTTTAGACAGTCATGGCTTCCCCAAAGAATCATGGGAAGTGTAGTTTGTGAAGTGTGCTGAGAGGAGACGCCTATTCCCCTGACAGAGTTCCAGTGGCCAGAGTGGTTTAACAGTCAGCTGCTCTGATTGAAGCTCTGTGAGTGGAACAGGGCATCTCCTAGCAACTGTCAGCACCCTTCACTAACTACGCTTCCCAGGATTCTGTAGAATAAAAAGATGGGGGAAACCCTGAAAAAGAATGATACTGTTCGGAATGTTTTCCTTTTGGAAAGGAAAGGGGCTTCCCATCTGCCCAGTACCCACCCACCCAACCTCCTCCCCTCCTCTTCCTCCTCTCCCCCTCCCCTCCCCTCCCCCAGGTCAGTTTCATCTATCCTAAGCATAATTGCACAGGCGTAAATCCCACTGAACTCAAAAAGCATGCAAATAATCAAATCTGCCCTGCCCTCCTCTCCTCCTTCCTATCCCCTCCTTCTTGACCCTTCCCTCCCTCTTCCTTTGTCTCTCTCTCCCTCCCCTCCCCTTCCAATTCCTTCTTTCTTCCTTCTTTCCTCCTCCTTCCCTCTCCTCTCCCCTACCCCTCCTCCTCCCCCATTATCAGTTTTACCTATTCTAATCATGATTGCATGGGAGTAAATCCCATTGAACTCAATAAGCATGCAAATGATCAGACTGGCCTTTTCCCTCCTTCCCTTCTCCTCTCCCTTCCTCCTCCCTTCTTCCTCCCCTCCCCTCTTCCTTCTTCCTCCCCTGTCCACTCCAGCCCTCCCTCTTTCTTCTTCTCCCCCCCCCATAGTCAGTCTTACATATGCTAAGCATGATTGCACGGGAGTAAATCCCACTGAACTCAATAAGCATGCAAATGATCAAACCTGCCCTCCTCCACCACCTCCTGCTTGCTCCCCTCCCTCTGCTCCCCTCCCTCCTCCTCCTCCCCTAACTCTGCCTATCCTAAGCATGATTGCAGGGGAGTAAATCCCACCGAACTCAATAACCATGCAAATGATCAATCCATTCTTAGCAAACTTGCACACAATCCCATTTCTTATCTCCTGGATTAAAAAGCAGAGAAATTGACTATTAGGCAACTAAGAGGCACATGTTGCCATATTCTTCCAAGCTACACAGCAAGTGGATTGGACTGTGAAAGACCAACCCAAATTGTGTTTCCATTGTGACAAATTTGTAGGGCAGTACAATATCTCAAAGGGGAGGTCAGGTCTCCTGTTCTCCTGGTACATTCACTATAGCTGCCCAATTCCCCTGCTTTTTAAAGTTTGACAGAAATATCTGTTGGCTATAGGTACGTTCTTAAACTGCCAGGTTTTTTGCCTATTAGTGAATGTAGCTTATTTCTTTTTGGCAATTAACTCCCCAGATATGAGGCTGATTTTGGTTATTTAATAGCAGTGGACAAGCGCAAGCAGACCAAAGCTTTTCTGAGTAACAAGTACACATTGTTATGCCTAATTCCAGCAACGTACATGGGGTTTACACTGATCTGTATGCTGTAACTCCAGACTAGCAGGATTGGTAAGGGTGTCATAACTGTGGCACAAAACCAGACCTTGGAAGTATTATTTCTAACGAGTTACTTGTAAATCATTACTTTTTTGTATAACGATTGCGTAAATTGTTACATTTTGCTTTTAACAGAACAAGTGGAAATTTAATTACTTTTCAGCTGCAACTGTAACTTTTCTGGTGTTACATTTGGATATTACGGGGGGGGAGCAGGGGAAGTCTGCTGCTGCTGTGATTGGTGGAATGGTGGAGGAAAGACCTGTGCCTTAAACTGAGCTTCTGCGCGGCTAGCTCTTCCCTCGTGCTCTGTGTTAGGAGGCACGAGGGAAGAAGTGGAGAGCCAGACTGCGCTGAAGGGGAAGGATGAAGGAGGAGAAGGCAGCAGCAGCAGAATGGAGGTGAGTAGCTGTGGAAGTGAGTGATGGTATGTGTTTGTGTGTGTGTGTGTTACCCTTTCCAGCCCACTTGCCCTGACCCCCCTTGCACTGCCGCCCCTCAGCCTGCTCGCCTGCCTCCCCTACTTGTCCTGCCGCTCCCTACGTGCACACCAAAGCTCATTCATCACCACCACCACCACCTCATCTTCCCCTTCTCAGCTGTCACCTTAGGCGCGAGCGCGCGACTAGCCCCACCCATTTCAATGAACATGGCTGGGGGGGAACGGCTGAGGCAAAGAGAGGCGCCAGGCACGGTACTGTGTTGTTCTTGTCGCCTCTGCTGTTGTGATGTGTGTATGTTTTATATATATATATATATATATATATATATAGTGTGTGTATGAATGTGTGTGCGTACATTCAGATTGACTTCCCATCTGCTGGCATGCCACCCTCCCCCACCTCCCAGTCAGGCAGAAGAACCTCATGGGGATGTGCCCCACATGCCTCCACCGCCCCAGGGAAAGAGTGAGCTACCTGCATGCATTATCATCTGTCTCACACACACAGGGAGCCGCCACCCTCAACCAGCCAGTTAAAGGCATTTAAATGGAGCAACACCGTCCATGCTTTCAGTTGTTTATTTATGATGAGGGTGTAAATAAATAACCCCACTCAGCAGGAGTGGGGGGAAGCCTTCAAACAGCTCATGCCCCAGCTCTAGAACCATGCCTTTGAACATGTGCAGAGTGCCTTCCTTTTTCACACCTCCTCACCCCCAACCACAAGCACCACCCCCTCCTATGTGCCTAATTGTGATGACATTATGGGGGGGAGGGGATCCCAGCACCTCTCTTTTACAAGAGGTGCTATGTACACAGAAGCAAGTCCCATTGAATTAAATGGGACTACTACTGTTGCCGACCAGGGATTAACAGTATTAAGTAATTTCCTCCCATTAGATACACTGTACATCTGACATACATGTAGCAACTACATGGAGGTGTGCATGGGAGGGGGTCAGAATACGCTCACTCTTGCTTACAGGAATTTATCTGGTGGCTTTTTTGTTAAATCAACTCATTTTGTCAATAACAACTGTTAATGCAGTTACCCCCTTTTGTACTTTTCTGGATTTTTATTCCCTTCTGACTTCACTATATACCATCTAATATATACCTGCAACTCAGGAAAACAATATATATGTGTGTGTGTGTGCTATAATAAATTTGTTCATCTAAGATAGTTTTTGCTACAAAAGACTAGCACAACTACCCCTCTAAAAATAATAATAAATAATATTTATTATATAATTTGTGCATCACCTGCACAAGAGCATCTAGGTGACTTAGGGTTAAAAATAAAACAATATCACACTATGATTTTTTTTAAAAAATCACCACAATACCAAATAAAACTCCTTTTCAAGCTTTGAGAAAATTATTTAACTATACAGTGTTCAATTCTCTTAACGGTGCTAAAAAGACTTGGCAGCATTGAAAAAACTGTAAAGTGAGTGCCAGGTGAGCTTCCCTCACAGGCAGGAGGGGCCATCACTAAAAAGGCTCCTTCTCTTGTTGCCATCCTCCACATTTCAGCAGGAGGGGGCCTCTGAGTAGGTCTTCTTAGATAACCTTAAGGTCCATAGGCTCATATGGGAAGAGGCATTCCCTTCAGGTACTAGGGTCCCAAGCCATGCAAGGTTTTATTGGTTAGAACCAACACCTTGGATTGGGCCCAGAAACTCACTGGCAATCAATGCAAGTGGTTCTGATCCGATCACCTAGTCTGTGTTAACAGCAAGTTTAAAAGCTGACTAATCCACATTAAAAGTTCACTATTATGCTCCTAATCTATTGCCGTTAAACCATTTTCTTCCCTAAAGATGCACACACACAAAAAGAATGATACAGTTCTGTGTAATAAAGGGGGGGGTGATGCCCAGACAGAGTAGTCTTATGAAAATCATCTCCCTGCCACAAGCCTATTTTTTAAAAAATGAAAATGGTATCCAGCAGACATTTGTGGGTCTACTCCTCAGTCAGGATAAGTACAGGTATTTCTCTGAGTTTATCTATGTACTTAGCATTTGTACTAACAGGTTATCACAGATTCCCCCTATGATTACTGGATACAAGCCAGTGTGGTGTAGTGGTTAAGGTGCTGGACTACGACCTGGGAGACCAGGCTTCGAATCCCTACACAGCCATGAAGCTCACTGGGTGACGTTGGGCCAGTCACTGCCTCTCAGCCTCAGAGGAAGGCAATGGTAAACCACCTCTGAATACCTCTTACCATGAAAACCCTATTCATAGGGTCGCCATAAGTCAGGATCGACTTGAAGGCAGTCCTTTTTTTTTTTCAGGGAGGATACAAGTGGTTTCATTTTGCTATCATGGCTTCCCCTGAAGAGACCTGGGAATTGCAGTTTCAGGAACATACCAAGAATTTCATTCATAAAAACATAAGAACAAAAGAAGCTCCAGCTGGATCAGGCCAATGGCCCAACTAGTCCAGCATATAGTCCATTATATATATATTCTCACATTGGCCAACCAGATGCCTGTGGGAAACCTGCAAGCAGGACCTTAACACTCTTTCCTACTGCTGTTTCCAGCAACTAGTATTCAGAAGCATAGTGCCTCCAACTATGGAGGCAGAGCATGGCCATTGTAGCTAGTAGCCTTTGATACTCTTTGTTGTTGTTATGTGCCTTCAAGTCAATTACGACTTATGGTGACCTTATGAATCAGTTACCTCCAAGAGCCTCTGTTGTGAACTGCCCTGTTCAGATCTTGTAAGTTCAGGTCTGTGGCTTCCTTTATGGAATCAATCCATCTCTTGTTTGGCCTTCCTCTTTTTCTACTCCCTTCTATATTTCCCAGCATTATTGTCTTTTCTAGTGAATCATGTCTTCTCATGATGTGTCCAAAGTATGATAACCTCAGTTTCATAATTTTAGCTTCTAGGGACAGTTCTGGGTTCTAACACCCAATTATTTGTCTTTTTCGCAGTCCATGATATCCGCAAAGCTCCCTCCAACACCACATTTCCAATGAGTTGATTTTTCTCTTATCCGCCTTTTTCACTGTCCAAATCTCACATCCATACATAGAGATCGGGAATACCATGGTCTGAATGTTCCTGACTTTGGTGTTCAGTGATACATCTTTGGATCTGAGGACCTTTTCTAGTTCTCTCATAGCTGCCCTCTCCAGTCCTAGCCTTCTTCTGATTTCTTGACTATTGTCTCCATTTTGGTTAATGACTGTGCCAAGGTATAATCCTTGACAAGTTCAATGTCCTCATTGTCAACTGTAAAGTTACATAAATCTTCTGTTGTCATTACTTTAGTCTTTTTGACGTTCAGCTGTAGTCCTGCTTTTGTGGTTTCCTCTTTAACTTTCATTATCATCATGGTCTGTGGGGGGGGGTAGGAGGTGACAAGGGAGGAGGTGGAGAGTGAGACAGGGTGGAGTGGAGAAAACAATTGTTTTAAAAAATGGAGTGGAGGGGAAAAGGAGCCAGAGATCAAGAACATGGATAAAGGAGGAGAAGGGGGGCAGCAGCAGAATGATGAAAGATGACAACATGTGTGTGCTTGCACTTGGCACACAAAGTTGCCTCTACTACCCTCTCTGGCTACTGTGCTTTATTTGCGGTACTTTAACTTTTTTGCATCTGAGGGGAAAATGTTTGCTTGGGTGAGTGTCCCTTAGTTGGTGGCAGGGCAGGGTCCGGGAAGTGGTTAAATGAGAGAGATTATGCTTGCTGGCTGAGTGGGGGTGGTTGCACTTGGTTTGACGTGCAAAGATCTGCGTAGTGGCCTCTGCCTCCCTCCCCACCTCCCTTACCAGCAGAGAGACCACCATTGCTATCATGGATAAAAAGAATTTTTCTACTACCTCTGTATGTGTGTGTTTACTTTTAATGTTGTTTTAGGCTACTTAGATGTGCAG
This sequence comes from Rhineura floridana, assembly GCF_030035675.1. Classification (NCBI taxonomy): domain Eukaryota; kingdom Metazoa; phylum Chordata; class Lepidosauria; order Squamata; family Rhineuridae; genus Rhineura; species Rhineura floridana. The sequence goes on along the minus strand of NC_084487.1, from coordinate 67,495,435 downwards.
CAGCCAAAGCCAGCACCTTGTAGGTTTTTTTTTTAAAGTAACTGAAATGTAATTGTAGTGATTACTTTGGAGGAAAAGTAATCAGTTACTTTCAGAGCGATTATAATTGTAACGGTAATTACTACTTTTTTGGGCCAAGTAACTCTAACTGTAATGTATGACTTTTTAAAAGTAATCTTCCAAGCTCTGCACAAAACCAAACTCAGTAGCACCAAACTGCTGTGCTAGCTTTTAACTTCTTCTATGAGATACTGTTTTTCTCTCCCTCTTTGTGTTTAGCAGCATTGTGTTGAACAAATCAGTCTTATAGAATCAGCCTTATTACTAGGCATGCTTCCAGACTAATTTATGCAATTGAAGATTAGTTGTGGGCTGCACTTTGACTTAGCCTTGAACTTAAAGCAGGGGTCTGTAACCTGATTATCCCTCACCTCTCCACACTGAAATTAGGCTTCAAGGTAGCAGTTTGTGCTTGGTTATGCCATGCAGGCGGTGGTCACGATGGCTTCTTCAGCTTGCAAATATGTCTGTGGCCCCCAAAAGCCTGGCAGTCCCTGACCTAGATTAACCTCAGTTCGTTGAAATCTTAGCAGAAATGTCTGTTAATGCTGAATGCTCAGATGAACTCGCTTTGCTGTGAAACCTGAGGCAAATATGCTGTGTTTATAATTATGAAAATCTTATCCTCTTCCGTTTTGCTCCATCTTTCCTACTTTTCCTCTCTGGTAACTTGATGAATTTTCCTCACTTTTCATTAAGTAATAATAGTATGCCAACACATATAATAAGGCACATTATTTTTGTTGATCAAGAAATGCAGCAAAATTGGATGGGATTGATGTTAACATATTGCAATTAATTTTTCAAACATATACTTAAAAGTACGATGTGGTTGCCTAGTACATTTAAGGAAATGGCAGAGGAATGGTATTGGTGATGAAAAGTACTTTCACACATCAGAAACTTGATAATTTTTTTTTAACAGTTGCAGCTTTCTGGGTGTCAACACTCTACAGATTTCTGTGGAATTGGTTTGAGAAAGATAGCATAGAAAGCAGTAGTGCAAAAGCAATACAGATGAAATGACAATACTTCAATTTGAAGATTTAAAGAGCAGTATGCAGACCTCACACAATCCATCTACATATTTAAGGGTGTTTTTTGGGTGGGGGTGCCCTTTTTAATGGAAGATGCTTTCCCCTTGAAATTAAACACATCCCATCCACTCTTTTTCTTAAGAGTGACCTGGGTACCTGGATTTGTTTTAGATTTTAAGGGAGCACCTTTCCCAGTAGGTTCAGATATCATGTTAAGCTCTGATAAATCCCAATGATGTCAACAGAAATATTAAATATGTACTTTAGCATGCAATCCTATGCACAGCTGGGAGAAGGTTCCTACAGAACTCAGTGAGACTTCCTTATGAGTACATGTGTAGAGGGTTGCACTGTGAATTTTTCTCAGTGATATATACTTTAATATTGTTCTTTTTGTATATGTTTTATATTTTATTTATGTTGTATACAGTATATTTTGCAGGACAGGTATGATATAAAACCACTTAATAAACAAATTAAGTTTGTTCATTTGCTTAAATTGTGATTTATTTGTTTAAACAAATAGATTCTGCATAACCCTTAGTGTGGGTTTTTAAAGTGTAGGATGTTAAAAAATATATTTTAAGATAGAATCTGTGTTTAAGAAAAGGTATCAGACTGCTTGTTCATAAAAATTAATGCACACAAAACTTGTATTTGTGTGTATATAATATATGGCTACATTTTCCCATTACACGAAATATTGCATGCAAATTTGCAGAAGGAAACAATTTTGAGATTTTTTTCTATCTTGAAAGGAAGCAATTTGTGTATCAGGAACTGTGCTGAGTTGTTTTGTTACTGTGTGGAGTTAACAAAAAGGAAGTACCACAAAACTATAGCTGTTGGAATGCTGAATATTTAGATTGCTTTCTCCTTTCATCTTTGGTAGCATATGTTTTTGTTACTGTGAACACTATATTATTGTGTTTTCCTTAGCCACTGGGAATAATCCAAATTGGCACACAACTGACCTTAACTTCCTGACCACAATATGGTACAATGTGTAGTTTTGTGTCTGTCTGCTTCTGCAATGCAAAATTCACCACTTTATGGACAAACAGCAGATGAAGAGAGGATATTGCATCTGACTGTGTGAAAACGCTGAGGAAATGCTGATAACTAAAGCAGCCCTTGAGTTCCATCATGAAGAACTGAATCTGCCTTTAAATTTCATTCACAGTTTTTGGCTAGAACAAATACTGGCTGTTTTTCTTTTCTTTTGAGGAATGTCAGAATTTATATTCTAATTTATGTGAAAGACGCTTAAATGCTATGATTTTTCTCCCCATGAAACAAATGCTTTTAGAGATATGTAAAGCCTGGATAAATAAATCTACAGTTTGGTAATGCAGCCTGAAGGCTTTATTTGTTTCCTAATAACCAGTGAAATAGGGATGCATTAGCCGTTATGTTAAATATACTATAGAGTAAGGGCATAGGTAAATTTTTCATTGCTGCTGTGAAAATGATGTCTGGTAATATCAGGGTGAGAGGAAAATCATGCAGCCATCTACATACAATACTGAGGAACAGAATGATTTGGGGCTTAATTTGAGCCATGACTGAACCTTTAAAATATGGGCTCAATCTAGCTGAATTTAGGTTTGGATCAAGGGGTGGTGGAATTTACTCATGGCTAACTTCAGCTGGATTGGGCTCATTAAGTGTAGAGGAAAATATATCCATAAACAGCAGCCCAGAGGCCTTGTTCGCCAATCATTCAAAGCTTATGAGGATTTTGAAAGTGTAAAGTAAAATATCATCAGATTGTTCTGTAAACGTAGAATCAAGAATATGTTCTGAATTGTACTCCTGATCTGTGGGAAGTGAAGCCTATTACTTTTGTATATGAACTGTAATATGAGTAGGTTATAACTGTCAGGTAGCTTGCTACAATTACCAAATGAGCTGTTAGAGGCCTTAGGACAGGTATTGCCAACTCATCACCTGTGGGACCCCTGGTATCCTCAGAGGCCTTTGGCGGCACCCCAGCAAGTAGCCCAGAATCTGAGTGTTGTTGTTTTTTTTTTTTTAAATAAGGCTCTAGCCCTCCTAGAAAGAAAAGTTACAGAGCAAAATGTGCAAGTACCCTTCTAAGTGATTTATGTAAATGAGCCAGTTTGGCTGCTCCTGACTGTCAGTGTTATTAGCCAACAACTGAATTGAGAGCTGTAATTGATAAGTGAGTTGTTTGGACACCAGGCAATAGGAATCCTTGGGGTCTTAAAGAGCTGCTGTTTGCCCTCTCTTTTAGTGCACCTTGGCTACAGCTCACAGTCAGTGACAAGAGAGTTTAAATGCAAGCCCAGGTTTGGACAAAACACTAAGTCAAACCTTGGCTTGACAGCATAGCAACAAAAAGGACCGGGGTCGAAGTAAACCCATTTCTGTGTGTAACTATGTGCATTAGGACAGCATTGTTGACCAAAGGGCTGCATTCTTTTTTTGACCTTTGTGTGGGAAAATCAATTGGAAAGGGAAGTTATTTGCTTGAATGACTGGTTTGTAGATAGAAGCCACAGCTATTGAAGGAGTTCCCCACCCAAAACAATTTATTGTAAAGGAATAACAAAAGGTTTAGGATTCAGGCAATTTGGGAGCAAGGGAATGTGTTCTCTACTGAAATTTGTTTAGATTAGTATTGGCTTTGCTAAAATTGGTGGTTGTAGGTTTCCTTTGGAGCCAACATTGTTTTCTTGATTAAAACCTTAGAAAGCCCTTGATCAGAAATTCTGGAAGCTGATGCTGTGTAAAAATGGGAAGCCAAAATGTAATGCAAAACGTAATGCATCTCTATTAGGCTATAGTTTACAAAAGGCTCAATCATAATTTAATTGATTCTCTTTAATATGCCAATGGACTCTACATGGTTTTGCTGTAAAACTATAACACTGTAAAATACTTCTAGAATTAATGCGGGTCACTTCTTACACATTAGTGAACATGAATCACCCAAACCTATCTGCCATTCTTAAATTCCTTTCTTGAATCATGAAGGATATAGTGAGGTCAGATTCTGAAACATGAGATTTAATCCATTAAGTTTGATAACAACAAATGAGGGTTAGCAGCTAGGGTTGCCAGGGTCAGGGCCTGAGAATGATTCTGTATCTTTAAGAGGAGAGAAAATTCAGCCAAGTGCAGGTTTTCGTGCAACACTGTAATGGAAAAAACCACAAGGTGAAATTCTCCCTTCCCCCTGCACAACTTTTAAAGATACAGAAGACCTCTTGGTTGCCAGGCCCAGACTCCAAATGGTCACAAATGGAAAGGGAATGAGTGTGCATGATACTGAATGAAAAAGAAAGTGTCTTCAAACTGTTGTCTGTAGTTCAGAAACATTTGAGAATTATTTTACAGACTCCTCATCTACCTATAACTTAGCTCTTAATTTTCAAAGGTTGGCTTTTTAAATATGCAAAACACTTCGGAGCAATACTTTCCCTTTGGGGGCCTCTGTTTCTGGCAATGTAGTGCAATAGTGGTATAAAACCACTTTGGAATGGTGGTGATATTGTTGAAGTAGTAAGTTCTCAAGTTTTAGGCATCAGAGTAAATTTCAGCTGTCTTCTGGAATAATTTTTTTTTTAAGCAACTTGTAAGTATGCTGTTAACATCCAAGACATTTAAGCCTATAATATCTTAGGATAACTCTCTCTCGTGTACTGTTCTTTTATGTAAGTGGCAAATATTCCTTAACCTCATATCATTACTAGATTGGGTAAATCGTATTTTTAACCCATGCAGGACAAAGAGTAGTGAATTAGAGTTGAGAAGGATACTATAATAAAAGTAAATTGATATACATCAGCCAAAGTGCTAACTAGGGTTGCCAGGCTCAGGGCCTGAGAATGATTCTTTATGTTTAAGAGAAGAGAATATTCAGCCAAGTGCAGGTTTTCTTGCAACACTGTAATGGGAAAAACCACAAGGTGAAATTCTCCCTTTCCCCTGCACGACTTTTAAAGATACAGAAGACCTCTTGGAAGCTCCCTGGTAACCTGTTAGTAGTACAAAGGGTTGTGAGGATGAAATGAGGGGAAGAACCATGTATGACCATGTAAAGAAACATCTGGAGGGCCATAGGTTCCCCATCACTCATAGATGCTTCATTTCACAGTCACATTTACGTCATAAGTTGCAAACACTGAAACTATGCTTCTTGTACAAGTATTATAAGTCGTAAAGTCTATTCAGATATGAGGATGATATTCATAGCACAGTAAAATGGCTTTACTAGTTGGGCAAATTGCTGACACTGTAGAATATAATAATCACCTTTCACAATTGATGTTGAGTTCTCTACACCTACTAAAGAGATAACAGCATGATCACTTAACAGGACAAAGAACTATTGATTACTATAATCACCAGTATGCCTTATAATCCCTGATAAGCAAATGTTTCCTCTTTATCTGCACAGTTATATTAACTGGAGAAATGAAATATAAAAGCTGAGATAAAAAGTAGATTTCAGATGGATAGGCAGAGCAAATGATTAATTTTTGAATGACTCCATGACGTAACCTAATGCTGCAGTAGACTTTTTTTACCAGTGTCTGTTAAGGATGTGGCTAAAATAACATTCATTAATGGATTCCATTTATTATGTGTGTATGTTTGTATGTATGTATAAAAAAAATTATATACTTTCTTTGGGACCCATAAGAGCTCCCAAACTTTCGACAACAATAAAAAACAATCCAATTAACATAAATGTTGAAAACAGTAAAACCGCAAAAAACCCTAAGAAAACAAAAACAACATGCGGCAAAGTTAATATATAATTAAAATCCACAAATAAAAACATCATGGCTGCCCATCTAAAAATCTATCAAGAAACCACTTTTTTTTTTTTTTTGTAAAAGGAGAGTTCCACAAGTGGGTTGCTCCATGCTCTCCCTTGGTGACAGAACACAAAACAGGGCCTCCCATGATGACCACAATTGAAGGAAAGGTTCATGCAGGAAAAGGCAGTCCTTTAGATAGCCTAGTAGTCCCAAGCTTTTTAGTGCTTTATAGGTTATAACTAGCACTTTGAACTGGGCCCAGAAATTAATATGAACCCTGTGTAGATGGAACAGGATGAGTGTAATATGATTTATTTAAAACATTTTTACAGCCCTTCATTAATAAAATCCAAGAAAGTTTATAACTCCTAAAACCTACAAGAAAAACTGTTCATTAAAATCTAATGGATTAAACATCAACAACACACAGTAGCCAGATAATTCTCAGTGGCTTGGTATCAATGACCAACAAGAGCCTGGGTGAACAGATACATTTTCAGGAGGTGCTGGAAACACAGCGGAGTTGACACCTGCCTTCAATTGCAGGAGGGGAATTTATTCCAGAAGTGACACATTACAACAGAAAATGTATTCCTCCTGGTTGCCACCAGATGGACTTCTGCAGGCTGCAGCTCAACCAGGAGAGATTTAGCAAAGGTCTCAACAACCAGGCAGGTCTATATGAGTGAAGTTGTGCCTTTGGATAATCAGGTCCCAAGTTGTTTATAAATCCTTAAACCTAGCCTGATAACTAACAGGTTGCCAGAATATAGATCATCACATCTCTGTAGCACTAATAGACTCATGCCCTGCTATTAAACTATCAAATGTTCTTCAGGGGCAGTTTCAGAATATGTTGCAGTAACCAAATCTGATGGTAACTAAAGGATGTGAATCTGTGGCCAGATCTGCCTTTAACATGAAGGGGCACAACTGCCACATCAGTTGAAGCTAGGCAAATGCACCAATATATCCAAGAACAATGCTAGATCTAGGACTACCTGATCCTTCAGAGGGAGTGTAACCCCATCCAGAACAGGCTGTACTTCTATTCTCAGACTACTTTGTTTACTGAAGATCTGTACCTCTGCCTTGTCCAGATTGAGCTTCAGGTGGTTAGCCCCCATGGAATCCATTGCTGTGCCCAGGAAACAACTCAAGATCCCCACAACTTCCTTGTCACCAGCTGAAAAGGAGAAAGATTTGGGTGTTATCAGCATATTGGAGGCACCCCAAACTCCAGCACCTTCTCTCAGCAACTTCATGTAGATGTTAAATAGTATGGGGAAAAAGATAAAACACTGAGAAACTCCATAGGCCAATAACCAAGGAGCCAAACAATAATCTTGTAGCACCACATTCTGGGAATACATAACCATGTAAAACTGAAGCCACTGGCGACGGTGGAGAGGTGTTGTGGAGAGTGGCTAAAGGTGGGGCGACCCTGTGTTGTGTGTTGCCTATAAGCCCCCTGCGGTGTATATAAGGGAGGAGGATAATAATGGCTTGTTAACCCCGTGGGGGGCTGGGAGATTCTGTTGAGCCCAGGTAAGAGAGGGACATGTGCTTGGCGGAGAAGGTTTCAGTAGGGAGGGTGGGAGGCCACGACATTAAGAGGCTAGGCGGCAGATGCTGGACAGGTGCGAGGGGCAGGCTAGGCCAGTCTCGGGGAACGAGGAATAGATGTTTAATATCCATTCCATGTTCCGAGCCTGCCCACCACCAGAAGATAACTGGGGGAGGTGCAGCTCCAACCAATCTTTGACTGCTGCTCTGTAATGCCAGGTCTGTAGTACAGAAAACATCTCTCATCCATGACATGATCATGGATGAGAATGCAGACCTGATGTGCATTATGGAGACCTGGCTGGATGAGGCCTCAGCTCCTGTGCTTGAGGCCATGTGTCCAGCCGGTTTCCAGTACGCGCAACAGCCGAGGATTGGGAGGCGGGGAGGGGGAGTGGCAGTTATTTATCAGAGGTCCTTGGTTTTTGCCAGACCCCCTCTCCAGGAGACCAAGTTTGTTGATTGTATGTACTGGAGGTTGGGCCCTAAGGGCAGTTTAGGGATTCTCCTTGTGTACCGCCCACCCCGCTGCACAGCTGACTCCCTGACCGAGGTGCTGGAGGTCATCTCGGCTGTGCGGGTTCTTTCCCCCAACCTTTTGGTTTTGGGGGATTTTAACCTGCATGCCGGGGCCGCTCTCATAGGAGCCCCTCGGGATTTCATGGAAACCATGACTTCCTGGGAACTGCACCTTAGTAATTCTGGGCCCACCCATGTAGCCGGTCATGCTCTTGACCTTGTATTTGCCTCGGGAGGGGGAGGTAGTGCTCTGAAAATGGGGGTTATTTCTTCAGACCCCATGTCATGGTCAGATCACTATCTGGTAAAAATGGACCTCTTATTGCCGCACACCCTCCGCAGGGGACAGGGACCTATTAGGATGGTCCGCCCCAGACGCCTGATGGAACCAGTAGGATTCCTGAATGCACCGGGAGATTTGGAGCTGACTAAAGACCGCCTGGTCGAAACCCTGGTGACAGAGTGGAATAGAGAGATCACCGGGGCAATAGACCGGGTGGCCCCAAAACATCCTCTCCCCCTGAATAGAGCTCAAATCGCGCCGTGGTATACACCACGGTTGCGGGGTTTGAAGCAGGAGGTGAGACGACTAGAATGCTGGTGGCGGAAATCTCGCTCTGAAGACGATCGGACACGGGTTAGAGTAGCAATAGCGGCCTACTAAGTGGCAACAGAGGCAGCAAAGAGGGGTTTCTTTGCTGCTTCTATTGCATCTGCAGAATGTTGTCCTAGGAGGTTGTTCCAAGTGGTCCGAAGAACTGGGATCAAGACAAGTCTAATGGAACCTTAACAGATACTGGAGGTAGGACTAAAAAATTAAGGTTGATATAGTTATGAGAATACTAAGTATAAATTTAATAAAACACATAAAAATATGCAATAAAAAGGAATATAAAAGGTGTAACATACAAAAGTCAAACAATGACAGACATGATACTATGATCTTCAAAAGTATGTAACTAAAACAATATACATCATGAAGAATGTATCTGATGTGTACAAATTTTGTTCAGATGGTCCGTTTCTTTTATGAAGAAAAGAGAAATATGTTTTTTGTTAAAAAAGTCCAGCCAGACGCGTTTCGACAGATGTCTTTTTCAATGGCCTGAAGTTAAACAAATACATAATACAATATATTTTTATATCTTTTTTATAAAAATATGAATTTTTTTTTGAAAGATGTAAATATAATATAAAATATACATACTACTGATATGACTTTCAACAGAAATTGAATATAATGCAATAACCAAAGGAATTGCTAATATGACTTCAACAAAAATTGAATATAATACGATATCCAAAGAAATCTGTAAAATATATACACATATCAAAAATGAACAGAGGCAAGAATGCAAAATTATCAAACAATAAAGATACATAAGAAGAAAAATATTTTTTAACAAAAAAACTCACATGACATTCACTTCTTTAAACACTGTAGCTTGGTACTAGTCTTCATGAAAAAGTTAACTGAGCCAATGCTCTTTTAGTACAAAATTAGAGCCCAAAAGCTGTGAGGCTTTTGTAAATTAGTGAACTTCAAAACATCTGTGTTATGTATTCTTAAAGGCATATAACACTGAGTGATACTGCAAACTAAACTAATTGAAAAGAACCAAAAAAGTGCTGGATTTGTTGCACTCAACAAATATATTGCTACTTAGCAACTAAGTCAGAAGAATATGTTGCTTTATGACATAATATATATAAATATATATATATAAATTTTTATAAAATGGGTAGCCAACTAATTTCTTCATTAAGACCATGGGGACTTAAGGTTTTTAAAGTGTGGATCCAAAATAACTCCCTCTTTAACAAAAAATTATTCAGAATTTTGCCTCTTCCTTTACCTTTTTCTATTATCCAAAATTTTAATTCTGATTCAGTATGGCCCTGGTCAATGAAATGATTGACTAAAGGGGCACTGCGTCTCATATTTCTGATACAGCTTTTATGTTCACATATCCTAATCCTGATTTTCCTAGTGGTCATACCAACATAGGAAAGGTTACATGGACATGTGATACCATAAATGACTCCTTGAGTATTGCAGTTAAAAAATTCTTTAACATAGAATTTTCTATTTTTAAGCTTATTAGAAAAATGTGTATTCTTGTTGTTATTATTACATACACTACAGTGGCCACAAGGAAAATTGCCTACTGGTGGATTGGATACAAGAGAGAAGGTGATGATCTTAGGTATCACCTGAGTATTGGAATGAACCAGAATATCCTTTAAGTTTGGTGCACGTTTGAAAACAAATCTGGGTTTTTTCTTACATTTAGGTATGTTATCCAAGAGGTACCAATGTTTTAAGATGATGTTCTGTATCTTCCCATTAAAGGCATCATAGGTTAATGGTATAAGTAATCTGTTATCCTTTTCCTCTATATTTTCTTTATTATGTCTATAGTTGATTTTGGTTGGTAATAACTCTTTTCTGTCCCGGATTTTTGCTCTGTATTTGGCCTTTTTCAGTAGCTTTTTAGGGTAACCCCTCTTTTGTAGTTGCTGTATGAGAGAATTGGCCTGATCATCAAAATCCTTTAAATTACTACAGTTCCTTCGAATTCTGATCATAAGGGAATAAGGTAAGTTACTCTTGATAAATTTAGGATGAAAGCTGTCATATAAGAGGTATGAATTGGCATCCGTAGGTTTTGTGAAAACAGAAGTTATAAGTATGTTATTCTCTTTTTTGAGTGAGATATCCAAGAAATTTATATAGGATTCACTGTAATTAATTTCAAATTTTATAGATGGATGTTGGGAATTAATATACAAATGAAACTTTTTTAAATCTGCTTCATCACCTTTCCAGATAAAAAAAATATCGTCCAAGTATCTTTTATAAGCCGAAATATATTTGCAGAATAAATTTTTAGATGTTAGGATATGACCATCTGAACAAAATTTGTACACATCAGATACATTCTTCATGATGTATATTGTTTTAGTTAGATACTTTTGAAGATCATAGTATCATGTCTGTCATTGTTTGACTTTTGTATGTTACACCTTTTATATTCCTTTTTATTGCATATTTTATGTGTTTTATTAAATTTATACTGAGTATTCTCATAACTATATCAACCTTAATTTTTTAGTCCTACCTCCAGTATCTGTTAAGGTTCCATTAGACTTGTCTTGATCCCAGTTACTCAAGCACACCCTCTTGCAGGGTTCTGTCTTTTTAGTGCAACATGGATATGTTTTCATATAGCACTGATCATATTACTAAATTACTGAATGCACCTTCCCTTTTTTCTGAAATGAGTGAGAATCAAACTTTCTCATCAGGCAATTGGGTTAAATATAATTCTTTACGTGAAAAAGCTATGAAAATGGAAATGCACTCAGCTGCCCTCAGAGATTACTGTAAAAATCAACGTATTCCAAGTGGGCTTCGGATTCAAAAAGAACCAGGAGTTTTTCTCCAAAATGAGCCTTTTGTTGATAAATGGCATGCCATTTTAAATAAATGCTCGTTAGACTTAATGATTTTAATTATAGAAACATCTAAAGAAGAGGTAGCCACCTTAGAAGCAGAGCATGACTCATTGCTTAATCAATTAAAAAAAGATACAGATGAAAGAAAATTTCAGAATAATATAGATCAGATAAATGTGGATCTTGAGAAAAAATATAAAGAACTTAAGGAGATTAAACTAAACAAGTTTCAGAGAGATCTAAAAGACTATGAAACAGGGAGAGTTTATAACTGGAAAAAAGGAGCAGATATACGCCCACTAAGGAAGTCAGTCTCATTCCGAGAATATACAGATAGTGAGGGAGATAAAACTCTAGACACAACATCAGCTGAATCAGCTGATAGTCCACAACCAAGTACATCATCCTTCAAAAGACCCTTTCCTTTTATAAAACAGAGGGAAGACACATATGGAAAGAGACAGAGGTATGTGGAGAAAAGGGAAAACTTCAAAAAGAAAAAACAACAGAAAACCCGGTGGTAATAAATCTCTCTCGCCACCTACTGTCTAATGCTGAAATTACGCTTTTAGCTAAAGGACTCTCCTTTGTTCCTACCCCAATACATAACGATTTCAAAACTATGTCTGAACTTCAGAAATTGTTCAGAAATATAAGATTGGCAGATTTTTAAAAAAACGATGACACTATTTTACCTTATAAAGAACAGACCTTTAAACCTAAATCTATGTTCAATCCTGATACAAACAACTGTCGCATCCATACCTTTGTGGAATTGGTTACAAGAGAAGTAGAAAATATTGATAAACAGAAAATCAAGATTTGGCATAATCTCACTGCATCAGAAAGAAAGACCTTAGATGATCTAAAATGTATACTGATATAATCTTCAAACCTGCAGATAAAGGAGGAGCTATAGTGGTTTGGGATAAAAAAGATTATTTATCAGAGGCATATCGACAATTGTCATCACAAGTTCATTACTCAAAATGTAAATCAGATCCCACTAAAGAAATCAAACAGTTGATTATCCAGGTATTAGAAGAAGCCCTAACAGAAGGATACATTACTAAAAAAACTTATGACTTCTTATTGGAATCACAGGAAAGAACATCCATTTTTTACTTACTTCCAAAAATCCATAAAGGAATCTTTCCAGTCCCTGGCAGACCCATCATTTCAGGCTGTGGATCCATTTTAGAACCACTATCTGAATATGTTGATTATTTTTTAAAACCATTTATACCAACAATAGGATCATATATCAAGGATTCAGGAGACTTTCTTTCCCATTTAAACAATATAAATGATTTGGAACGTCATTCTTTTTTGGTTACTATGGATGTCATAGCACTTTATACCAACATCCCTCAAAACGAGGCACTGCACATTATTGAAACCACCCTGAATAATAGAGAAGATCCCTTTCAGCCACCGACAAATTTTATTTGTAACCTAGCAGAAATAGCTTTGACAAAAAAAAATTTCAGTTTCCAATCAAATTTATATTGGCAGATATCTGGGACAGCCACGGGATGCAAATTTGCCCCGGAATTAGCTAACCTTTATATGGAACAGTTTGAAAATATGTATATTCTAACATCTAAAAATTTATTCTGCAAATATATTTCGGCTTATAAAAGATACTTGGACGATATTTTTTTATCTGGAAAGGTGATGAAGCAGATTTAAAAAAGTTTCATTTGTATATTAATTCCCAACATCCATCTATAAAATTTGAAATTAATTACAGTGAATCCTATATAAATTTCTTGGATATCTCACTCAAAAAAGAGAATAACATACTTATAACTTCTGTTTTCACAAAACCTACGGATGCCAATTCATACCTCTTATATGACAGCTTTCATCCTAAATTTATCAAGAGTAACTTACCTTATTCCCTTATGATCAGAATTCGAAGGAACTGTAGTAATTTAAAGGATTTTGATGATCAGGCCAATTCTCTCATACAGCAACTACAAAAGAGGGGTTACCCTAAAAAGCTACTGAAAAAGGCCAAATACAGAGCAAAAATCCGGGACAGAAAAGAGTTATTAGCAACCAAAATCAACTATAGACATAATAAAGAAAATATAGAGGAAAAGGATAACAGATTACTTATACCATTAACCTATGATGGCTTTAATGGGAAGATACAGAACATCATCTTAAAACATTGGTACCTCTTGGATAACATACCTAAATGTAAGAAAAAACCCAGATTTGTTTTCAAACGTGCACCAAACTTAAAGGATATTCTGGTTCATTCCAATACTCAGGTGATACCTAAGATCATCACCTCCTCTCTTGTATCCAATCCACCAGTAGGCAATTTTCCTTGTGGCCACTGTAGTGTATGTAATAATAACAACAAGAATACACATTTTTCTAATAAGCTTAAAAATAGAAAATTCTATGTTAAAGAATTTTTTAACTGCAATACTCAAGGAGTCATTTATGGTATCACATGTCCATGTAACCTTTCCTATGTTGGTATGACCACTAGGAAAATCAGGATTAGGATATGTGAACATAAAAGCTGTATCAGAAATATGAGACGCAGTGCCCCTTTAGTCAATCATTTCATTGACCAGGGCCATACTGAATCAGAATTAAAATTTTGGATAATAGAAAAAGGTAAAGGAAGAGGCAAAATTCTGAATAATTTTTTGTTAAAGAGGGAGTTATTTTGGATCCACACTTTAAAAACCTTAAGTCCCCATGGTCTTAATGAAGAAATTAGTTGGCTACCCATTTTATAAAAATTTATATATATATATATATATATATATATTTATATATATTATGTCATAAAGCAACATATTCTTCTGACTTAGTTGCTAAGTAGCAATATATTTGTTGAGTGCAACAAATCCAGCACTTTTTTGGTTCTTTTCAATTAGTTTAGTTTGCAGTATCACTCAGTGTTATATGCCTTTAAGAATACATAACACAGATGTTTTGAAGTTCACTAATTTACAAAAGCCTCACAGCTTTTGGGCTCTAATTTTGTACTAAAAGAGCATTGGCTCAGTTAACTTTTTCATGAAGACTAGTACCAAGCTACAGTGTTTAAAGAAGTGAATGTCATGTGAGTTTTTTGTTAAAAAATATTTTTCTTCTTATGTATCTTTATTGTTTGATAATTTTGCATTCTTGCCTCTGTTCATTTTTGATATGTGTATATATTTTACAGATTTCTTTGGATATCGTATTATATTCAATTTTTGTTGAAGTCATATTAGCAATTCCTTTGGTTATTGCATTATATTCAATTTCTGTTGAAAGTCATATTAGTAGTATGTATATTTTATATTATATTTACATCTTTCAAAAAAAATTTCATATTTTTATAAAAAAGATATAAAAATATATTGTATTATGTATTTGTTTAACTTCAGGCCATTGAAAAAGACATCTGTCGAAACGCGTCTGGCTGGACTTTTTTAACAAAAAACATATTTCTCTTTTCATAAAAGAAACGGACCATCTGAACAAAATTTGTACACATCAGATACATTCTTCATGATGTATATTGTTTGATCTTCAAAAGTATGTAACTAATAGTATCATGTCTGTCATTGTTTGACTTTTGTATGTTACACCTTTTATATTCCTTTTTATTGCATATTTTTATGTGTTTTATTAAATTTATACTTAGTATTCTCATAACTATATCAACCTTAATTTTTTATTCCTACCAAGTGGTCCGAAGCCTGGTCGGTCCAGTTGCGCAGGAACCCTTGGAGCACTCTAAAGCCTCCTGTGATGCATTTGCAAAACATTTTGCTGATAAAATCGATCGTCTGAAGAGTTCGATTCCGTATGCCGTGGACACAGGAAGCGGGCCAGAGGCGGCCAGTTGCGATCCGGTCCAGTGGGATCGGTTTCAGCCTCTTCCCTATGAGGAAGTGGATAAGGTGGTCTCTACTGTGAGACTGACCACCTGTTTGTTTGATCCTTGCCCCACATGGCTCATCATGAGCTGTAAAGAGAGACTGAGCAAAGGGATCAAGGCGGTGGTAAATGCCTCCTTGGAAGAGGGGGCACTGCCATCTGCCCTCAAGGAGGCGGTAATAAAACCCATCTTAAAGAAGCCCTCCTTGGATCCCCAAGATTTGAATAACTTCCACCCAATCTCCAATTTACCATTTCTGGGCAAGGTGATTGAACGCGTGGTGGCCAAACAGTTACAGACACACTTGGAGGAAGCGGATTATTTAGATCCATTCCAATCGGGCTTCAGGACTGGACATGGAACTGAAACAGCCTTGGTCGCCCTGGTGGATGATTTGAGGAGGGCGTTGGATAGGGGTGAATACTCATTCCTCGTCCTCCTAGATCTCTCTGCGGCTTTTGATACTGTCGACCACGGTATCCTTTTGGATCGCCTGGAGAGATTGGGAATTGGGGGCACTGTGCTACAGTGGTTCCGATCCTATCTCTCTGATAGGCACCAACAAGTAGCAGTGGGGGAGGAGGTTTCAGACCCTTGGCCTCTTAATTGTGGTGTGCCACAGGGCTCTATCCTCTCTCCCATGCTATTTAATATCTATGTAAAGCCACTGGGGGCCATCATCAGGAGATTTGGGTTGCAGTGCCACCAATATGCGGATGACACTCAGCTCTATCTCTCATTTAAGTCCTCACTGGAGTTGGCTGTGGAGACCATTTCCAAGTGCCTGAAGTCCGTAAGTGAATGGATGGGAGGCAACAGGCTGAAACTGAACCCCGACAAGACCGAGGTACTGCTTGTGGGAGATAAGAGAAGATTAGGAGATATTGACCTGGTGCTGAATGGGGTTAGTTTGCCCCTGAAGGACCAGGTTCGCAGCCTCGGGGTCATTCTTGACTCCCAGCTGTCCATGGAGCCTCAGGTATCAGCAGTGAGCCGGGCAGCTTGGTATCAATTGCATCTGATACAGAGGTTGCAACCCTATCTTCCGGCTCATCTGCTCCCGCGGGTAGTGCATGCACTGGTCTCCTCTCGCTTAGACTACTGCAATGCGCTCTACGTGTGGCTACCCTTGAAGACGGTCAGGAAATTACAGCTGGTACAGAACGCGGCGGCACCGTTGATTACGAATAGCCGCCGGCGGGATCACATCACCCCGGTACTTGAAGATCTACACTGGTTACCAGTTGTTTACCGAACCTAATTCAAGGTGTTGGTACTAACCTTTAAAGCCCTACACGGTTTCGGTCCACTGTATCTAAAGGAGCGCCTCCAGCATCACCAAGTATGCCGCCTGATGAGATCAGCCTCCCAAGACCTTCTCTCGGTCCCACCAGTTAAAACAGCTAGACTGGTGCAGACCAGAGAGAGGGCATTCTCGGTTGCGGCCCCCACCCTCTGGAACTCTCTGCCATACAATCTACACAATGTCCCTTCCTTGGTAGGTTTCCGTAAAGGACTAAAAACATGGCTATTTCAGCGGGCATATAGAACCCCTAGTTAATTTTAGTTTTATAGTGTACAGATGGGGGTAAACTGAATATGTTATAATTGTATTTATATGTGTATTTTATAACTGTATTTTAAAATTAATTATGTACGCCGCCTAGCGTGGCTGTTCACTCAGCCAGATAGGCGGCCTAAAAATAAAATTTTATTATTATTATTATTATTATATATCCCATAGTTTGGGGATGGGAAACATGTAGCTCTCTAGATGTTACTGGATTCTCCTTCCTATCAGCCTCAGTCATCATAGCCAATGGACAGGGATGATGAGAATTCTGGTACCAGCATCATCTGGAAAGTCACAGGTTCCTCATTCGTGCCCTTGTCCCATATCAGGCAGATGTCCCAGAAGGATGCTGTGGTCAGCAGTATTGAAAACCACTGAGAGGTCCATCAGAACCAACATGAATACACTCCCCTGTCTAGCTGCTGGTTGGAGATCATGCATCAAGGCAGTCAATTCCTTTTAAGATCCCAAACCAGGCCTGAATCCAGATTCAAAAGGATCTAAATAAGTGGACTATCTGAATCTACTAAGTGGTTTTTCAGAAACTCATAGGTGCAATCCTATACAAACATATCTGGAGTAAGTTCCATTGAACTTGGCGGGACTTTTTCTGAGTAGACATGTATAAGTTTGTGCTGTTAAGAGTGGCTACTGAAAGGATACCTGTTAGGCATCAGAGTGTCTACCAATGTATCAACAGTGTTGTAAGCGCCTAAATTATTAGGCTATTTAGATCTAAGATCATTTCAAGGGAAGGGCACTTGCCATTTTTTGGAAAGAGGTTTATGTGTAATTTGCACATTTATCAATGCCTTTCTAAACTGTGGAAAACAACTGAAGCAAAGCATGCTCATTTTTAGAAAGCCCTCGAACATTTTTTTCCATTGTATAATACAAGCTGATTTAGAGCTTTAGGTGCTTTCATTTCTTTTTTAGTCACTTTGAACTCTTGGATAAGCAGGCTAACATTTTAAAATAACAATAAACTACGTATGTCTGTGCCAGGAAAGCTAAGGTGTGAAATAGTCTGAAGACCCACTTCAGATTAAGCCCTGTAGTATGGACTTCAGCAGTAGTACTGCATACACTAGAGTGTAATTTATCATGTATTCACCAAGTTTGCCACTGGCACTCTGCTCTTTCTACACAGTGGTAAAAACAGCAAAAGAGCATATGATCTTGTATGTTTCAAGCTTTACTTAGAATGTTGCTAATACCCCCAAGTATCTGTCTGTCTCTCTGTATGCTTATATATATTCCTCCATCTCACACTTGAAAATTGTGCAAAAAAATCTTAGTTTTGGATAATCTGTGTTAATCTATAGTATTCGCCTCTACCCACCATCAACCACCACAAGAGCTAAGAATTGTTTCAGACAGCCATTCAGAAAAAAGGATGTTGCTCTATTTATACAAATATGTTACAAAATTCTGTATCAATCTGTTGCTGTTACTAATCATTTCAATATAGTTGCCCCAAGTGAGATCTGTATGCACAGCTAATGCAGCTCTGCATGCGCAGCTGATGCACTGTTCACTAATAGGCAAAAAACCCCTTGCAGTTTAAGAACATACTTATAGCCAGCAGTTATTTCTATCAAATCTTAAAAAGCAAGGAAATTGGACAGCTATATTGAATACACCAGGGCAGCATGAGACCTGACCTCTCTGAGATATTGTACTGCCCTACAAATTTGTACAAATGCAAACACAATTTGGGTTGCCCTTTCAAAGTCCAATCCACTTCCTGTGTAGCTTGGAAGAATTTGGTAACATGTGCCTGTGATGTTCCTATATTAATGTATATATGGTAAGTGTTGGTTGTTTAGAAGATATATGGTAAGTGGAGTGAAAGAGGGGGAGTGAATGGGCAGTAGAATGCGAGATGATTGGCTGAGTGTTTAAAATGGCTGAATGTATAAAAGGAAGAGTGAGAGTGGAATCTGGGGGGGAGAAGAGAACTGAGTGGGTTGCTTGGTGGGGTTTAGAGAGTTGTTTACCAGGAGGGAGGTGGAGTTCGGATTAGTATTGAGTAAAACCATATGCTTATATGCCTTAAGAAGAAATCTTGTTAATCTTGTTAGCTTTGTTATCTGTAATAAATACTTAATTTGGTTTACCAAAGGCCTGATCCTTGGCTGGGGTTTCACAGACCAGAAGGGAGGGTAAGGTAATGACCAAGGCTGAAGGGGAACTGTAACAAATGGTGGCAGCGGTGAAGAGAATAACAATACCAGTATTCAGAGTCTCTGGGAATACTAGTATTGGGACGTGACTGGTGGTTGCCTAGCAGGGGGATCTGTTGAGATCTGTGCTAGAGTGGGGAGAGAAACCATAAGAGAGAGCGGTCTGGACTGGTGGAGTCCCTGGTGGTGCCTAGTGACAGGCAGTAACCACGAGCAGGTAGGAACCTGACAGGGAGAGCCAGGGAAGGACGCATCACATGTGGTGGCAGTAGCGGTGGGATACGAACAACAGAGAATCCAGATACGAACCAAAGAGAGTCCCAAAGACACGTGGTGACAAAGGAGACTATGTCACAGGTGTTGGCTGTAGCAGTGAGATACGAATACTAGACAATCCCTAATAGTGGTGTGGCAAACAGAAATAACAAAACAAGATTACTTGTGAGAGTGACTGGCAAAGAGTGTGTGGCAAAGAGTGAGTGAACTCAAACACCATGGCTGAATACATAAAAATGAAAAGAGAGGAGCTGATGGAGAAGTGCATAACATTCAATTTACCTCATGAGGGTAAAGGGGTAGATGAATTGAGGGTAGCACTTATAGGATTTGCAACTGCCCAGCAAAAACAACCTGTCAGGGAAGAGACCCCAGAAGGATATTTAAGCAATCCCGCTTATATAGAGTACTTGAAAGAGAAGTTAAGATGGGAGGCTGAGGAAAAAGACAAGCAGAGGGAGTTGGAAGCTGAGAGATTGAGGGTGGAAACTGAGAGAATGAGGATGGAGGCTGAGGAAAAAGACAAACAGAGGGAGTTGGAAACTGAGAAGTTGAGAATGGGGTTTGAGGAGAGGGAGAAGCAATGAGCAGTGGATGCCGAATTACAAGTAGAAAAGTTAAAATTTGAAAGAGAGAAGTTTCATTCTGATGAAACAAGAAAGGACAGAGATGGAGCAAAACTAAAAATTACTCCAAAGGACTTTGCTGTCTATGAGCCTGGTCAAGATCCTCAAATTTACCTCAGCACCTTTGAAAAAGCAGCTCAGTTGTGGGGGCTACCTGAAGATAAATACATGCAGTATTTATCAAACCTGATTAAAGGGGAATTGGCTGAGGTATACCAATATTTCCCCTCAGATAGGCCCGTCACCTATGCTGAATTCAAAGAAGCAGTGTTTAAAAGATTCAGACTGGGGCCTGATTATTTTAGAAAGCTTTTCAGAAACTGCCAGATACAGACAGGGAGGTCTTTCGTGGAGCTGGGGGCAAAACTGATGGACATATTTGGGAAATGGCTGACAAGTGCAAAAGCTCAGTCTGTGGAGGAGATGAAAAACCTCATGATATTGGATCAATTATACCATCAGTTACCACCAGAAATAAGGCTCCTGGTCAAAGACCGTTCCCCTACATCGGTGCAGGAGGCTGCAGAGATGGCGGATCACTTCGCCTCCAACAGAACTGGCTGGGTGGGGAAAACATCAAGAGATTTTAAACCCAGACCATATAACGCTGGCAGAAGGGATGTGGTACCACAGAGAGTGAGTCCTCCAGTAAAATCTGAAGGGCACAGGACACCCCAGAGTGGATCTGTGTACCCTAAAAGTAAGGAGAAATTATGCTACAAATGTGGTAGACCGGGGCACCTACATTTTCATTGTGAGGTTGCCAACCCCATTAGTAATCCTGCTCAGACAAGGGCAGTGAAAACAGAGCCCAAGGCTTTAGAAACAGCGAAAAAGGTTCAGTTCTGCCAGATAAACTGGACAGAAGTAACAGACCTTGATTCAAGTCTGAGAGAGGAAGTGAGTGTACAAGGGGCAAATTATTGGGCATTGCTTGATACTGGTGCCGCTCAGACATTACTGAGGCCAGATTTAATAAAATCTGAGGTAATATTACCTCAGGAAACTGTGACTATCCAAGGAGTGAGGGGTCAACCAGAAAGTTTGCCTGTGGCCCTGGTGGAAATGACTTGGAGAGGCCGAAAGGGCCAATATAAAGTAGGCATTAATGCCCAGCAACAAGAACCAGTAATACTGGGAAGAGATGTAATGAGAGCCCAAGGAAAGATCTATGTAGTGACCAGACAGCAAATTGGCAGAGAAAAAGAAGCCATATTAAGGGGGGCTGAAACAAACAGGGTGGAATCTGTTAACCAGCCTCAGGTCACCATAGCAACCACTAGCAGGCCTGCTGAAGGAGACAAACTGTATCAAGTGGTCTCTGGGGAAGAAGCTGATCAATTCAGGGAAGAGCTGCATAAAGATACCAGTTTGAATCAAATAAAGGAACAAGCCTTGACCCAACAGATTCCTTTCACTGACAAACTGAGGAATCAAGTTGTGTGTGAGAATGGGATTTTATATAGACTGTGGATGCCTGCTGAGAGAAAGGGTGAATGTGAACCAGTGAAACAAATGATGGAAGTGGTGAAAGAGAATTTGAGTCAAGCTCAGCAGAAGCAACGTTACTGGTATGACAGAACAGCCAGGGAACGTGTGTATGATGTGGGAGATATGGTTATGGCGTTCATACCCAGGAAACATGACAAATTACAGGCTAACTGGGAAGGACCATATACCATCAGAGAAAGGCTTGACACAGTGACATATGTAATTACCACAGACCAATTAAACAAAAGCAAAGTGGTTCATGTAAATATGTTGAAGCCTTACCATACCAGGGATACACAGGTGTTGCAAGTTACCTTATTCCCTGAGGGAAGTGGGCCTGAACTTCCAGATTTGGTACAGGAAAGCAAAGACAAAGGAGGGGTAGATCAAGTGGAATGGTCAGAGGAGGTAGAGGAGGAAGTAAAAGAAGAGATTCTGAGCGTTTTGAAAACCTATAGGAATCTCTTTAGCAACAAACCTGGCCGAACCAGTATAGTTATACATTCCATTGATACTGGAGATCATGCCCCAATCAGATCTGTTCCGTACCATGTGAATGGGAAAGTTTTGAATGAGATCAAAAGGGAGGTGGAAGATATGCTGGAATTAGGAGTGATCAGGGAATCCATCAGTCCCTGGGCCTCAAGTATTGTCCTGGTTCCGAAAAAAGATGGAACGACAAGGTTTTGCATTGATTATCGGCTAATCAATAAAATTACTGTCCCAGATGCGTATCCTATGCCCAGGGTAGATGCAATGTTAGAGTTATTGGGGGCAGCAACCATTATCTCTACACTAGATCTCTGTAAAGGATTTTGGCAAATGGAACTAGACGAGCAATCCAGAGCCAAAACTGCCTTCAGTACACCAGATGCGTTATATGAGTTTCTGACCTTACCCATGGGACTAAGGAACTCACCAAGTTCATTTCAGAGGCTAATCAATACTGTGTTGCGAGGCATGTCAGATTTTTCAGTGGCCTATATCGATGACGTGGCCATTTTTAGCAAGTCGGTGCCTGAGCATATCCAACACCTGACAACAGTATTGGAGGCCTTAAGAAAAGCAGGCCTCACAATAAAAGCTAGGAAATGCCAGTTTGGACTAAAGGAAGTAATCTATTTAGGACATAAGGTGGGGAGTGGGGAAATCATCCCCTTATGGAGCAAGGTGGAGGCAATACAAGCGTGGCCGATCCCCTTAACCAAAAAGCAAGTAAGGGCATTTCTGGGTGTGGCTGGATTTTATAGGAAGTTTGTGAGACATTTTGGGGAAATAGCAACCCCCTTGCATGAATTAACAAAGAAGAAGTGTTCTGAGCGTGTGGTATGGACGGATGAATGTCAGAAGGCTTTTGATCTACTGAAGCAAGCCTTGTGCCAAGGACCCATATTAATAGCACCAGACTATGAGAAACCATTCATCGTGGCTACAGATGCGTCGGACCTGGCGCTGGGAGTCGTGTTGCTACAGGAGAGAGAAGGCACCAGACATCCAGTGGCATACCTGAGTCGCAAGCTGACGCCGAGGGAGAAAAACTATTCGTCGGTCCAGAAGGAGTGCCTAGCAGTCGTGTGGGGACTGAACAAGTTGCGCCCATACGTGTGGGGACGAAGATTCACAGTGACTACGGATCATCGGACCTTGTTATGGTTGCAGACTATGAAAAACCATAACACTATGCTGCAGAGGTGGTCCTGGGCCCTACAGGACTATTAAGTGGACTTCCAGTTCATAAAAGGCAAGGACAATGTACTGGCCGATGGACTTTCCAGGCAAGTGGCTGGGACTGCAGTGACGTGACCAGACTGAGGAACAAAGAAAGACATTTTCCCCATAGAGACTTTTATTTGTTAACACGACGTATAAATCCTGGAACAGGAATAATACTCTGCCGTTGTTTTAAGGGGGGGGAAATGTGATGTTCCTATATTAATGTATATATGGTAAGTGTTGTTGTTTAGAAGATACATGGTAAGTGGAGTGAAAGAGGAGGGGGAGTGAATGGGCAGTAGAATGCGAGATGATTGGCTGAGTGTTTAAAATGGCTGAACGTATAAAAGGAAAAGTGAGAGTGGTGGTGGATGAGGTGAAACTGAGTGGGTTGCTTGGTGGGGTTTAGAGAGTTGTTTGCCAGGAGAGAGTGGAGAAGGAGGGGGGTGGAGTTCGGATTAGTATTGAGTAAAACCATATGCTTATGTGCCTTAAGAAGAAATCTTGTTAATCTTGTTAGCTTTGTTATCTTTAATAAATACTTAATTTGGTTTACCAAAGGCCTGATCCTTGGCTGGGGTTTCACAGACCAGAAGGGAGGGTAAGGTAATGACCAAGGCTGAAGGGGAACTGTAACAAATGGTGGCAGCGGTGAAGAGAATAACAATACCAGTATTCAGAGTCTCTGGGAATACTAGTATTAGGAAGTGACTGGTGGTTGCCTAGCAGGGGGATCTGTTGAGATCTTTACTAGAGCGGGGAGAGAAACAATAAAATAAAGGACAGTCCGGACTGGTGGAGTCCCTGGTGGTGCCCAGTGACAGGCAGTAGCCACGTGCAGTTAGGAACCTGACAGGGAGAGCCAGGGAAGGGCTGTTTGTTGGTGTTCTTCTTACTTTGCTTCTTTCCTGTGTTACTACTGTTTCTACAGAGAATTTAACCTAGAAAATGTTGTTTCTCTATTCATGCTAGAAATCTGTGTCAGATTTATTTTTATTAATTTCAAAGCCTTTTTATTGGTCAATGTCATATGATGGTGAAGACAGCCTTTTGTGTTTCAAACTGGGGGTTATGTTCTGTTTCTATTTTGGGTGCTTTAACAGTTGAATCTGAAACTGCAGTTTGATGTAAAATCAGACTGATTACAGTATGTTGCTACTTAAACAATGACTCTAGGTGCTGGAAAAAACAAACTTGGTCTGCTGAAGATGCATGTTTTCAGTCTGCTATGCTTAAACCACTCCACTTATGGAAAGGTGGGCATGGTCAATTAAAACATGGAGCACACCTAGAATTTTTCTAGAATATATTTCACCTCCCACTGTTTTATCTGGTGCAAACTGAGACACTCTTCATGTCCATTGGAGACTATTCTGCAGAATATCAGTGCCATTATTCTACAATTGTTTTTGGAGTTTTTTTAGTGCTGCAAAGTGTTTCTGTACTTCACATATTCACAGAAACAGAAGCAAAAGAAAATGATTTACTATAGGGAACCACTAAAATTGCAAAGTAAATCAAACATATTTAAAGTGACTATCTGAACTATATCAACTTTCTTAATATTTATTTATTTATTTATTTATTTATTTATTATATTTCTATACCGCCCAATAGCTGTAGCTATCTGGGCGGTACACAACATAAAAACATCCAATATACAAGTAAAAACATATATCAACAACTTAAAAACAATATACCACAAGTAGTAGTACATAATTAAACATATAAACAACTACAACACAAGCCTAAAAAATATTAAAAACGTATTAAATCAGTTAAAAGTATTAAGATGTTAAAATGTTAAGTAATTAAGATTACTAAAATATTAAGAGTGTAAGTGCAAATGTAGGTGTTACAATAGATGTTAAAAATGTTGTTAAAATGTTGTTAAAAAGCCTGGGAGAACAAAAAGTGTTTTACCTGGCGCTGGAAGGACAGCAATGTTGGCGCCAGGCGTACCTCATCAGGGAGAGAGTTCCATAGTTCGGGGGCCACCACAGAGAAAGCCCATTTTCTTGTTGTCACCTTCCGGGCTTCTCTCTGGGTGGGCCCCCGAAGGAGGCCCTTCGATGTTGAACGCAGAGTATGGGTAGGTTCATATCGGGAGAGGCGTTCCACCAGGTATCGTGGTCCCAAGCCGTGTAAGGCTTTATAAGTCAAAACCAGCACTTTGAATCGAGCCCGGAAGCATATAGGCAGCCAGTGCAAGCGAGCCAGAATCAGAGTTATATGTTCACATCTCCGAGTCCCTGTTAACAATCTGGCTGCTGCATTTTGCACGAGCTGCAGCTTCCGAACTGTCTTCAGAGGCAGCCCCACGTAGAGTGCATTGCAGTAGTCCAATTTTGAGGTTACCAGTGCATGGACAACTGAAGCAAGGTTTTCCCTATCCAGATATTGCTGCTTCCTCCCTGCTAAAACAAGATCAGCACAGCACATGTCTTGTTTCTGTTATTTGGGCTGATTGCAGGTGTTGCTACCACTCGCCATATGTTCAGAAGTACATGTTTTCAAATTCTTCCAAGGTACACAGGAGGTGGATTGGACTGTGAAAGACCAACCCAAATTGTTTGCATTTTTTCAAATTGGTAGGGCAGTACAATATCTCAGAGAAGAGGTCAGTTCCTCTGCTCCCCTGGTGCATTCACTATAGCTGCCCAATTTCCCTGCTCTTTACATTTTGATAGAAATATCTATTGGCTATAGGTGCATTCTTAAACCGCAAGGTTTTTTTTTTTACCTGTTAGTGAATTTCTCTGCTTTTTAATCTGGGAGGTAAGAAATGGGATCCTGAGGGTTGCTAGGAGATGACCTGTTCCCCTCACACAGAGCTTGGAAAAGTTACTTTTTTAAACTACAACTCCCATCAGCCCCAGCCACCATGGCCACTGGATTGGGCTGATGGGAGCTGTAGTTCAAAAAAGTAACTTTTCCAAGCTCTGCCCTCACAGAGCTTCAATCAGAGTGGCTGACTGTTAAACCACCCTGGCCACTGGAGCTCTGTCAGGGGAATAGGAGTATCCTCTCAGCACACTTTACAAACGACACTTCCCAGGATTCTTTGGGAGAAGCCATGACTGTCTCAAGTGAAATAAAGTTCTGGTGTAGGTGTGGCCCCCTGATTAGCCAAGCCAAGCAGCTGTGAGTCTGGCTTTTAGAACACTGACAGTTGGTTCTTACTGAGGATGCCTGGTCTTATTATTGACTTCAATGCTAAATTTATTAAGTTAATTAAAAATCAGCCAGGCTTTTTTTTTTAAACTTTTTCACTTTTGAACTGCAGAAGATGAAGGTCAGAGTATGGGGCAAGGTTAGTAATAGGATTACAGGTACTCTGTGAACAAGTGTTTCTTAGCTCAGGACTATAAGTTTTGTAAGGTTTTGTTTTGAAATGAGCTTATCGGAAGCATCAGAATGCCATGGGGGTATTTTCAATTTAACATTGCAGAATGTGAAAAATTCATGCTGGCTATAGTATACAGCCTCCTCTCTATTGCATCTGAATCAGGAGAGGCAGTTGAGGCATTAGACTGGTGCTTGGAGGCAGTGATGGGCTGGATGTGGGCCAATAAATTGAGGCTGAATCCTGAAAAGACAGAGATTTTATGTGTCCAGAGTTCTCAGGAGGTGGGGAGATGGACTATTCTGGATGGGGATGCATTTCCCTGGATGGAGCAGGTCCGCAGCTTGGGGTACTCCTGGTTTCAACATTGTCACTGGAGGCTTAGGTGACCTAATTGGCTAGGAGTGCCTTTTTTGAGCTGCGGCTGGTTCACCTACTTTGGCCCCTTTTGGATAGAGATGACTTGGCCAAAGGACTCCATGCTCTGGTAACTTTCAGATAGGATTATTGAAATGTGCTCTACGTGAGGCTGCCTTTGGAGATTACTTGGAAACTTCAACTGGTCCAAAATGCAGCAGCCAGATTACTGGCTGGGGTTCCACTGTTTTAAAACAGCTACATTGGTTGCCAGTTTGTTTCTGGGCCCAATTCAAGGTGCTCATATTAGTGTTAAAGCCCTAAATGACTTAAAAATGTAAATGTACTGCCTTCAAGTCGATTCCAACTTATGGCGACCCTATGAATAGGGTTTTCATGAGGCTGAGAGGCAGTGAGTGGCCCAAGGTCACCCAGTGAGTTTCATGGCTATGTGGGGATTCAAACCCTGGTCTCCCAGGTCGTAGTCCAACACCTTAACCACTACGCCGCGCTGGCCCTCTGTAAATGACTTGGGTCCCAAATATCTGAAAGACCACCTCAATCCCTTGTGTGTTGAGATCAGCAGATCTTTGAGGGGCCTTTTTGGTAGTTCTGCCACCCTCAGGAGCTCAGGGTGGTGGTGGCCCAGGAGAGGGCCTTCTCTGTGGTAGCCCCTAAGTTGTGGAACTCCCTCCCCACAGAGGTGTGATTAATAACTTCACTGCACAGTTTTTGGCAAATGCTAAAGACACATGTCTTTACCCTGACCTTTGACACCTAAGATATATTTTTAATGTTTGTCTCTTAACAAATATTAATTAAAGACAAGCTGCTCAAACTAGCAACCACCCTTCTCCTGGCTAGGTACAAATAATGTTCTTTGAGCTGTTTGGAGGCGTGGCCTTCAAAGAAACAGCTCTCAGCATGCTTGGAACAGATGTATTGGCATCTGAGTCTAAAAGGGAAGACCAGCTAAGGTTAGACATAAGGTTGCCATCATGTAACAGGAGGGAGGGGAAAACTGCAGAAGACCCAGTAGGTCCACTAAGATACAGATTTATTATCATATGTTTTTTCTGCCTGGAGACAGATGGGTGGGACCTCCTAGTCATAATAATAGTTTTGGATTGAGATTGGCTGAGTGGTACAGAGAGCTGATTGGCCAGAGAATAGGATATTGACAGTAATGTCCCCAGAAGGAATCTCTCTAAATTCAAATGGGATTATGGAGGATGTTTCAAATAGGAAAGAGTGTGGCTTTGAGATTTTGGGGAAATCTTTTTTAAAAATAGCTTGGTATTTCACTTGGTAGTAGACCATCCTCCATTCCCTGTCCCTGATACTGAATACCCTGCTGGCACCATCTCCTGATTTCCAGGCATTCAGTGTGAGAGCTAGAAAGGGGGAGGCTACATAGGTACAAGTTAATCTGCAAAGGTTTTCATGAGACTGGGAACCCTGATTGCAGAGGGATTCTGATCAAGTGGAAGCCTATATGGCTAGCCTCTTCTTTGCAGGTTGTGCCGAACAAATGGATGTTGGGATCAGGGCCAGCAGGTCATGATTGGGGGTGGAGTCAGCAAGCACAGTTAGTATACACATAGAGGAAAATGACTGAAAAGGGAGAAGGAGGACTGGAAAAGAGATAACAGTACATTCAATGACTATCTACTGTACAGTCTTACAAGTAAATGG
This sequence comes from Rhineura floridana, assembly GCF_030035675.1. Classification (NCBI taxonomy): domain Eukaryota; kingdom Metazoa; phylum Chordata; class Lepidosauria; order Squamata; family Rhineuridae; genus Rhineura; species Rhineura floridana. Next base: position 67,466,837 of record NC_084487.1, on the reverse strand, counting down.
TAGACTGGATAGCATCAGCGCTGTGTGACTTCACCCAAGATTGATGTGTGCATATACCTTCCACCTATTAGCAGGTACAACTTTAGGGATCTAAGGCTGCAGTCATATACCCATTTACTTGCAAGTATGCCCCGTTAAACTCAATGGGTTATTTTTGAGTAGGCATGTACTGGATTGAGTAAAAAGACATTTGTTCTCAAGTTTGATTGGCATACCATCATACTTCTTTAGAAAGGAGAGGCAATCCTTTTCAGCAGTCTGACAGAATAATGACTATTACTGTAAAGTTACCTCAAAATGTAATATAAAATTGGGACCTACATCAGATGATCAAAGTAGTTACTTACTCTGCAATAATTTTAAAATAAATCCCTCTTACTGCTGGTCCTGAAGTATTTCTTTGTTAATTCCCACAGATGTAGACAAGACTGCAGATAATTTCACTCCTTCCCCTTGAGTTTTCCTTGTAAAGGTTTAGGATTCCATGAAGGTTTTTTTAATGGTTAAACTTGGCTTTCTGTTACTCCAAAAGGAATTTTCCAGATGTCCTTGGCTCATTTAAAATGAATTCCGTATGAGTTTGGAAAACTTTCTAGAAGTACTGTATTAAGGCATGCCCATTGATTTCTCCTTATATTAGACTAACTCTTGGTTTCATTTTATATACTCAATAGTTCAGCAAGCAGAATGTGTAGTTATCAGCCAATGTTTCTAATATATTGTCTGAAGGAGCAATTCATGTGCCATTCAGTTTATCAATTTTATGACCATCACCTAAAGAAAATTTCCTTTCCTTCTTCCAACTATGTTGTTTAACCTGATGTCCAGTTGGCTTGAATCCAATCTTCATAACGTGATTTTCAGTTAAAAATGATATATAACTCCAACATGGTTGTCTTCTGCTAAATCTGTTCAATAAATGTAGGATATTTACTTCGGATTTTTGTATGTTCTGGGGTCAAAAGCAACTGTGCCTTAACATCAGTTATTGAATCCATTTTCTTATTGGGATAATCAACATAAATTAAATAAATGTTTAAATGAAAAGATGTACAGTAAATAACAAGACAGATTATATGTTCTATAATTTGCTTTTTACAGAGATTTTTAATTCAGGTATTTACAAACATAGGAAGCTGGCTTATACTGAGTCAGGCCATCTACATCAGCATATTCTACACCACCCTGGTCTACAGACCGACTCAGCTAGCTACAGTGGCAGCAGCTGTAAAGGGTTTCAGACAGCGTGTCTTTCCCATGCCCTACCTAGAGTTGCCAGGGATTGAACCTGGGAGCTTTTGCATTCAAAGCTTGTGCTCTGTCACTGAGCCAGGGCTACAACTTACTATAAAAGGTAAAGGTAAAGGTGTCCCCGCACTTATAGTGCGAGTCGTTTCCGACTCTTAGGGTGACGTCTTGCGACGTTTACTAGGCAGACCGTATATGGGGTGGGATTGCCAGTTCCTTCCCCAGCCTTTCTTTACCCCCCAGCATATGCCAGGTACTCATTTTACCGACCACGGATGGATGGAAGGCTGAGTGGACCTCGACCCCTTTTACCGGAGATTTGACTTCCTCCTTCCATTGGAATCGAACTCTGGCCGTGAGCAGAGCTTCGGCTGCGTTCCCGCTGCTTACCACTCTGCACCACGGACGGCCCTATAACCTACTATAGCTCACCATTATTTTGGTTTTCAAAAGCATACTCAAATAGATATAAGATACTCTTTTGAAAAGTTTATCAAAATGTGGAAACAATTAATTTCTTTTGTGCCAGATGTTCTCAGATCATATAAACTCTGTTTTCTTACTAGCTGAATGTTAATAAGTTGTTTATTTAAGAAAAAAATCTATATCACTGGTAGTTTCCAACATAATATAAAAAAATAAACAATTAAAATGCAACCATTTATAGTGCCAACCATAGTACAATAGAGCAGCATAAAGTAAGGTAAGGGCTTTAGACAATCTCTACTAATTTTCCCAGGAGAACAGGTATGTTTTCACTTGGTCACTTAACACCAACAATGATGTTGCCGTCCCCATTTCTAGAGGGTAAATGTTCCACAGTCAGAGTGCCCTGTGTGATTAAATAGTGAGCTATGCTCATTGGTGGATCAACAAGCAGGTCCCCCCCCATGCTGACTGCAGGGTTGGAAAGCCTGATACAGGAAGAGTGCTCCAACAAATATTTATTTATTTATTTATACATACATACGTTTATATACTGCCTTTCATTTCAAAGAAATACCAAGGCGGTTTCAGGATCATTAAAATACAGTAGGGCCCCGCTCATACAGTGGGTTACGTTCTGGACCCCTGCTGTAAAGCGAAAACCGCTGTAAAGTGGATCCCATTGACTTACATTGACCAAAATGGCACCCAGTGGCAAGAAACCACCGTAAAAGCGGAACAAGCGCTGTAAAGCGGGGCCTTTCTACAATTCACAACTGCTGTGTTAGCGGAACGCTGTAAAGCGAAGCGCTGTAAAGCGGGGCCCTACTGTACAACATACAACAAAACATAACATTTAAAACTTATCAATGAAACAATACTAAAAAAGAAAAAGTATATCAAATACAGTAGCCAGAGATTCCAGGAGCTGGTATTAATAATCAGAACGCTTGGGTGAAAAGCTGCATCCCAGGCCATTTAAGGCTTTAAAAGCTATCACCAATATTTGAAATTGAGCCCAATAGTGTATAAACAGCCAGTGCAGATGCTGCAATAGCTGCTTGAAAGGGTTAAGCCACATGCCTGCCTTCTTGATCCTTTCCTCTTGATGGTGAATAAAAGCTAGCTGAAGAGAATTGACTGAGCGGGTCCAGGAACTGATGAAAATCTAATTGCAAGAGAGGAGCGGGAGGTAGCTGCAGCCTTGAAGGAAGAGGTAGTGTGCCCTCTGTTCAAGAAAACCTCCCTGGACCTGGAAGTGCTGGACCACCATTGCCCACTTGTTAATATCCCCTTTTGTCGGCAGTCACCCAATCTTTATCCCAGATATCTAACTTTGTTAAAGAATCTATCTCTTTACTCACTATCCTAACTGACTGCTTAATGAAATTTGGTAACAAGGATCGAAGTAAATCTGACAAACCTGCTACGCTATCTCAATCATGCCAAACGATGTTTATGGACCGCAACCAAATCTCTATAAAAGATCTAGAGGACAGACAACTGGTACCAATATCCCCTTTTAGGTCACCCTTTTAGGTACTTTAGAGAATGGTGGCAGTTCAACTACAGGCATGCTTGAAGGAAAGAGATTATCTAGACTCATATTTAAGCATTGGCATTTGAGTTCTTTACAGTTTCAGTTAGTAGCGCTTTGAGGTCCTATAATCATGCATTCTGTACTACCACTTTTGGCCTTGTTTATAGATTTGGACTGAAATCCATCATCCATTCAATCATCATGAGTTCCATTTCAAGTCAGTGGTTTGGAGCTGTGTTTTCATTCTGTTTCCTGACTCCTAAATGAGCAAACCAGAGGGAGGTGTGTCAGTTGGTCCAGAGAAGACATAAGCGAGCCAAGATCCTTCCGGTACTTAGAATAGGAGTGGAAAGGGAAGAAAAATACTCTGGGTGAATGACTGGCTACAAAGGTGGTGCCGACATGAGAGATTTGGATTCTGGGACCAAGGGCTACGCTTCCTGGAAAATGGCAAGTGATGGGTTGCACCTCACAAGGACTGGGAAGAATGTATTTGCCCACAGCATGGACAAATTCATCAGGAGAGCTTTAAACTGAATTCTAAGAGGGAGGGAGATGTAAACTTGGCAGTAACGACTAACAAAGGCTTGTGCACAGTAAGAGGAACTGAGGAAATGGCTCTAATGGGGCCCAGTAATAGTCTTCATAAAAATGTAGGAAGGAAGCCAGGCCATAAATCACATGGTCTTTGATGTCTGTATACTAATGTCCAGAGTATGGGAAACAAACTGGATGAACATGAACTCTTAATACTGGAAAATAAATATGACTTGATTGGTACCACTGAAACTTGGTGGGATGACTCCCATGACTGGAACACAGCGATTGAAGGATATAACCTGTTCAAAAAGACAGAAGGAACAGAAAGGGAGGCGGAGTCACACTCTGTGTTAAAAATATCCCTGCACAGAAAGATAGGAGGATGAGGTTGGTAGCTCCACTGAGAATATCTGGATTAAAATAAATGGGGCAAGGAATAAAATGAACATGGTGGTTGGAGGCTACTACCAATCACCCAATCAAGGAGAAGACAAAGATGAACTTTTGCAAAGCAAATTGCCAATGTTTCCAGGAGGCATGATGTAGTAGTAATGGGGGACCAATTACCCCAATATCTGTTGGGAGACAAATTCTGCCAAACACAGCCCCTCCAAGAAATTCCTCATTTGTGCTGGAGATAACTTTCTCCAGTAGAAAGTGGAAGAAGCAACTAGACTAAAGAATTGGCTAACCTTGACTTGATTCTAACCAACAGAGATGACTTGGTGGATGAGGTGGCAGTTACGGGAACTCTGGAGGAAAGTGACTATGCTATACTAGTGTTCTTGATTTTAAAGGAAATAAAAGCTAAGGGTAGCCGTAAGTGTACCCTGGACTTCAGGAAAGCTGATTTTAATAAACTCAGAACAGTGGTAAGTAAGGTTCTGTGGCAAGCAACTCTAATGACAAAAGGAGTCCAAGATGGGTGGGAGTTTCTAAAAGAGGAAATTCTAAAGGCACAATGGCAAGCAATTCAGTCAAGGAAAAAAGATGGAAGACAGCAGAAGAAGCCAATGTGGCTTCACAGAAAGCTTAGAGATTACCTGAAAACAAAAAAGGATACATACAGAAAGTGGAAGGAAGGCCAAACCACAAAGGAAGAATACAGACAGGTAGCATGGAATTGCAGAGATGGTTTCAGGAAGGCTAAAGCTGAGGATGAGCTGAGGTTAGTGAGAGATGCCAAAAACAAAAAAGCTTTCTTCAGGTACATCCATACTAAAAGACAGAGAAAAGAAATGGTGGCACAGCTACTCAAATGAGGATGGCAAAATGATCACAGATGACAAAGAAAAGGCAGAAGTGCTCAATTCCTACTTTGGCTCAGTCTTCTTCCAAAAGAGGGTCTATGATCCTCCTGGGAAACGTGAAGTTGAAGGGGCAGGACTACAGCTTGAGATTGATAGACAAATGGTCAAAGAATGCCTAATCACTTTGAACAAATTCAAATCTGCAGGGCCCAATGAGCTGTATCCTAGAGTATTGAAGGAACTGGCTGAAGAACTTTCGGAACCATTGTTTTATGTTTGTGAAATTGTGGAGGCTGGGTGAAGTGCCAGAAGACTGGAAGAGGGCTAATGTTGTCCCTATCTTCAAAAAGGAGGAACCTGGGAACTACAGACCAGTCAGTCTGACATCAATCCCTGGGAAAATTATGGAGCAGGTTATAAAGCAGTCAGTGTGTGAGCACTTTGAAAACAATGCAGTGCTTACTAGAAGCCAACATGGATTTATCAAGAACAAATCCTGCCAGACTAATCTTATCTTGTTTTTTGATCGGGTAACCTCCCTGGTAGACTGAGGGGATGCTGCGGACATAATATATCTTGACTTCAGCAAAACTTTTAACAAAGTGCCCCATGATATTCTGACTGGCAAGCTAGCTAAATGTGGGCTGGATGGAACAACTATCAAGTGGATCTACAGTTGGCTACAGAATCGTACTCTAAGTGCTTATCAATAGTTCCTTCTCAAAACTGAGGGGAAGTAATGAGCGGGATACTGCAGGGCTCGGTCCTGGGTCCAGTGCTCTTCAACATTTTTATTAATGACTTGGATGAGGAGATGTAGGGAATGCTTATCACATTTGCAGATGATACGAAATTAGGAGGGATAGCTAATACCTTGGAAGACAGAAACAAAATTCAAAGGGATCTTGATAGGCTGGAGCATTGAGCTGAAAACAACAGAATGAAATTTAACAGGGATAAGTGCAAAGTTCTGCACCTAGGAAAAGAAACCAAATGCATAGTTATAAGGTTGGGAATACTTGGCTAAGCGATACTACATGCGATAAGGATCTTGGGATTGTTGTTGATCACAAGTTGAACATGAGCCAACAGTGTGATATGGCTGCAAAAAAGGCAAATGCTATTTTAGGCTGCATTAACAGAAGTATAGTTTCCAAATTGTGTGAAGTATTGGTTCCCCTCTATTTGGCACTGTTTAGGCTTCATCTTGAGTACTGCGTCCAGTTCTGGTCACAATACTTTAAGAAGGATGCAGAGAAATTGGGACAGGTTCAGAGGATGATCAGGGGACTGGAAACAAAGTCCTGTGAGGATAGACAAGAATTGGGCATGTTTAGCCTTGAGAAGGGAAGACTGAGGGGAGATATGATATCACTCTTCAAGTACTTGAAAGATTGCCACACAGAGGAGAGCCACAGTCTTTTCTTGATCATCTCAGAGTGCAGGACACGGAATAGTGGGCTCCAAGTTGCAGGAAGCCAGATTTTAACTGCACATTAGGAAAAATGTCCTAACTGTTAGAGTGGGACGACAATGGAACCAATTACCTAGGGAGGTGATGGGCTCTCCAACACTGGAGGCATTCAAGAGGCAGCTGGACTGCCACCTGTCAGGTTTAATTTGGATTTCTGCATTAAGCAGGGGGTTGGACTTGATGGCCTTATAGGCCCCTTCCAACTCTATGATTCTATGATCCCCTGAGTGGATTTCCATTCACAAAATGCTACCACTGGCAAAAGGGGAGAAGATGACTTTTACTTATTCGTCCTTCTCCCTGTTACACAGGAAGTTTGAAGAACTCTACAGATGAGTAGGAGGTTGCAGGAGGAGAAGGAAGCTGCAAAAATTGCTTCATCCCTTTCTTCCAGTGGTATCCACTGGTCACATGCCTCCTGTGAAGGGAAAGTGCCCTTCCAGTCATAGAAGACACACTCTGAATTCAAGCCATTGGTCTGATGGTCCAGAATAAATGGGGGTGTGAATTTCAGCTTTATAAGTGTAAGTTGTCCCTCGAGTCTGTCTCATTTTGTATGTGTTTATAGTGCTCTTTAAGGATTTATTTTGAAATAAAAATTAAAACATTGAAATATCAAAGGTTTGGGTTCACTGCAAGAGGAAATTTTAAAGCTCATATTGAATTAACCTTATTGCACCTGTTTTTAATAGCTGGGTTAGAAGGAAACAATAGTGAAAAAGAAACATTTTAAGTTTGGCTAAATTAGCTCCTTCCACAAAACCTCTAAAATATTGTTGAAGCTGCATCTTATGATGAGTTATGCAAGGAGACACTTTAATTGTAGCTATCAAAATGTACATTAGAGTTTTTTTGTCTAGACACAATAATGGGTCTTTTTAAAAAAGCACAGTTGTCTGCTTCTGAAGGTTATGCCCATTTAAGGCAATGGAAGTTTTGCATGGTTAATAAAAGATGAACTTCAGATGGAATTCCCAGGCAGAGTTATCTTAAAATCTGAGCCTAGCTGAATACTAGTCCACCTGTCTCTGCTTTCCATAACCGCATCCAGACATTGCCCTGGTGCATAATAGTTATGCATACAACCAATATTCTCTGTTCACTTATCTTTCGGAACCGTCACAAATTATATAAACAAATGACTGATTTCTTTTTTAAATCATTTAATTTTTAAATTAAGTTTAAAATACAGGACATTAAATGAAAGACCACCACCAAATAAGAGAAAGAGGGGAAAGGAGTCCTTAGTATATCATGAGTGAGGTGGCAAACTTGAGTCAGATTGGTGAATTGAGAGTAACCATTATGGTTCTTTTGGGGGTTACAATCTGAAGCCCTCAAAATGGTTTCAGGAGAATGGGAGAAAGGAATTTACAGTTACAGCATGGAGAGGACTTATTTTTTCTCTGGTTTTACTGTTGGCTCTCGGTGGCAGCAGAGCTGTGGCTGCTACCTCCATTCTTACTTCCAGGAGTGCCTCTGGAAGGGAGAATGGTAGTGAGTCACCAAGAGTTTCACTGCTTACTACCACAGTGCCAAAGCCAGCAGCTTTTAAAAGTTTTTAACCAATTAAAAAATATCAACAAGAAGGAACAAAAGATGAAAAAATAGGGGATTTAATCCTGTCCATGGGATGGAATTATAAGTTTCCTCCCCAAAATTATTTTGGCTCCCACTCAAATTGTTTTTCCTGAAATTAATTTATTATTTGTTTAAACCATTTTAAACCATTCCCAGCCTGCTGTTCATTACCAAAACAGAATCCCAGATTTCAGTTTTACAATAATAAAATATTAAATCTTCATACATAAAAGGAGTGTGCAGCTACCACAAGATTTACATTGTATGTGTAGTAGGGTTGCCAGGTCAGAAGCATCCCAAACCCTGAGATTTCAGGGGCGGGCCCTAGTGATGTCATGGGGGTGGGGCCGAGTGATGTCATTAAGCATGATAGATTAAGCATCAACCACAGTTGCTTGTTGCATACAATTCAAACAAAAATAGTTATCTGATTGGAAATTAAGATAGAAATCTTAACTAAAAGATGGAGCCTGGGTAGGGAATGTTTAATCTAGCCAACTTTCTTGTGGCAAAAAAGGGTTTAAGTACCCTAAGGCCAGGCCAGTCACTGATGATTTCCCAAATGCAATACCATAGCAACCACAACAAGATTCCTATGAGTAAGGCAGACAACTCAGCATCCCACAACCAGTTGGAATTCCTAACCAAAAACCAAAACTAAAAAAATCCTGACAGCCAGTCAGCATCTGGTTCTTCAGGCTCAGGGGAAGGTGCCTGTGAGCATCCAGGCTCTGTCCCTATTGGCCCTGGGGTTCTGGGAGGTTTCTTAGAGTTTTTGCCCAACAGCCTCAGGTGAAATAGCCTCCCTGTCTTCAGCAGTCAGCTCTGAGCCCTGAGTCTTGACCCAGCTACCTGTTGGGTACCCCTGCAGCTTCCGACTCTGTGTCCCAATCACTACTGCTAAGGGGGTCATGACACAAAGAAATAGTTTCTGGGACTATTGTGCTAGGTGATTTTTTTCCCTCACAGTCTCCTCCTGGAAGTGCCTCCATAAAGAAAAAAAAGAGAGATACAATTTTAAATTTTTGTTTGGAAAAATAATAATTGGGAAAGATGCAGACTACTTCAGTAGTGTAACCCTGCCACTTACACCCTGCTTTCATAGCCAAAACCTGGAGAATGACAACCAACGTGAAGAGCAACACTGTTTATTCCTCCCCCTAATCACTTTAATTGGAGTGCATTGAGAAATAATTCACTGTGATTAAAAGCTAGATCTGTCTGTCAAAATGAAAGATTCCCTCCCCATATTGCCCCCCTTCTGTCTTGAGCTCTGGGGATTTCCACAGCCAGCTTGGTTTCATTTCTCAGAAAAGAAAAGAAAAATGGACATGTGTTGTATGTTTTCGGGGGAAAATGTGGCATTGGAAGATTGGGGACTCCCTGATATATGTCAACATGCTTTGTTAATTGCACAATCTGCCTTGGGAAAGTGAGAGTCTGCCCTGAATTACCCTAGTTTGGCTGCTTGTTTGAGGTACACATTGAGCTGATATACACCCCTAGTAAAAAACATATAAAATATATATCAATAAAAATAAACTATAAAATAAAACAAAACTCACTGAAGTACAAATCACCCAAAGGTTTGGATACAGAAATGCCTTTCCCACCCCTCCCCATACAATATGACTCCAGTTTCAAAGCAAAATAGAAGGAGAAGCACATTAACTAGTGTGTTTGGATGTGTAAGTCATGTAGCTGAGTCATTATGAGAAAATATGCATCTAATTTCCAAATCTAACTGATTTAGATTTAGACTAAGACCCTTGTTAAGACTATTACATCCTATGTTACTAAGACTAGTCATACACATGTGGAATTTGCTGACACAATCAGTACTTATAATTACAATCCCTTAAATGCTGGGGTTATTAAATACCTGGTCTTGTTTGCAGAGCAGCATCAATGAGCTAGGAATCTCAAATCCCCCAATTCTTGATATTCATCTTTGTTCAGACTGCTTTGCATGTGCTGTTTGCTTCAGTTTTTGATTCACAACTTTTCATATGTGGAGGTTCTGATGTAGAGGATTGAATACGCATTATGTACATTTATTAAATCAATAGGGTAAAAAGGAACCTTGGTGTCATCTATGTATATATGTGATCCTGAACCTCAGTAACATGTAAGACTGAAAATAGCCATGAACTAAAAACTGCTCATATGCCAATTCCAAAATTAAGAATTTCTCCTAATTAAATTGTAAACAGGTGGAATGGAACACAGGGCAGAGTCAACTCTTGCAATGAAACAGGACACATCCGCTTATCCATACTTGCAATGTGATGTTCCAAAATCAATAAAAAGCAAGTGTGCATGAGAGAGCTTTTTAAAAAAACAACACATTTTTGAGTCTGTATTTTATGTTTTATTTGCTGAGTATCTTGAGATTTAACTTTTAATGAATATCATACTTGAGGGTTTAAAAGCACACATAAGAAATAGTCTTTATTCTAAACTTATATAGAGAGAGCAAAGATAAAGAGGAGAGGACTTTCTTAAGAGTTGTAGCATGAGGCTAGGGGGGATTAACTGCTAGCAGACGCAGCTGAAAGGAATACGTTCAAAGCCAAGTTTTATGGAAGAAGTATGTTTTAAGGATGGATCTGAAGGTGGAGAGGGAGGAGACTTAATGAAAGACAGGAAGAATCTATTCTGGGCATAGAGAATACCTTGCAATGGATTTGAAGAGAGCAAGATCTTGCGGAAGAATGGAGGACAGAGAGAGGATCGAGAGCATAAAATAATGGATTAAAAACCTGGTTAGGGCAGTGGTGGCTTCACATCTATAGAAGTCTGCAAGACTGATCTCCTCTGATCTCCAGGAATTTAAACAGGCTTTAGGAGCCCAGTTATTCCAATTTACATTTTGTTGATAGTTTTAGAATGATGCTGTGAAAATTATTTCCAAATCTTTTAACTATGTATAATTTTATCAGCTATGGATTTGTGGTTTGATTTTATTCCATTTAATTTTTGTTTTATATATTTTATATCTTATATTTTATATATTATCTATCTGTTTAAGCGACATGTGAGAGGTGTTTTTTTTTATCCTGAAAGGTGGCCTAAAATATTTTAATAATAAATAAAATAACATAAAAATATTTGTAGGCAGAAACTACTTTGTGTAAGTGCCCAACCTGGCTGTTCCCTGGCACCAGACCTGCCTGTGTGCACCTCCTGGCTGAGCCGGCGTTCAGCCAACCCAGAGGCTCCTGAATTGCAGTTAGATGCGGTTCGCAGTTAGATGCGGTGGACCTTTATGCTGGCTTTTCTTGCTCCAGCACAACTTATGCTGGCTTTCCCTGAGTTGGATTCACCATCAAGTCCCAGGTGGGTTACAACTATTTAAAATTAAATATTAAAAACAAAAACAAATTACAGTTACAGAAATAGGGTGGGTCCTATACACATATATCTTAGGTGTCAAAGGCCAGGTTAAAGAAGTGTGTCTTCAGCATACCAAGGAAACTGTACAGTGAAGTACTAGATTAGCCTTTCCCAACCAGTGTGCCTCCAGAAGTTGTTGGACCACAATTCCCATCTTTCCTGACCATTAGCAATGCTGGCTGAGGCTGATGGGAGTTGTGGTCCAACAACATCTGGAGGCACACTGGTTGGGAAAGGCTGTACTAGATCACCTCTGTTCTCCCGTTGTTATGCAGTAAGGTCTACAAATTGTTCATGATCACTCTACATCACAATGCAATTTCAGCTGGCCATGAACATAAAAAAACTGCCTTAGGCCAAGTCAGAGTGTTTGTCCATTTAGCTCAGTTTTGTCTGCTTTGACAAGCAGCTTTTAAGGATCTCAAGCAGGTCTTTCCTATCACCTGACCTGATCCTTTTAAGGAGATGCCAGGTATAGAATCTGGGACCTTCTCCATGCAAAGCACGTGGTCTAGCACCAAGAATTAACTAGCTGGTTCAGACCAAGGTCCATATTGTCCAGAACTCTCTTTCCACAAGTGTTTTCTTATTCCTCTTTTCTCTATCATGAGGTTTTCAACCAATGGATCAAACAGTCTATTATCTTCCATCTGTAGTTGTGTTTCACCTAATCATGAAAGTTTAATAACACATCAATATTATATTGCTTTAATAATTTCCTGGAAGATTATCAATAGCTATATAAAATAAATATTTTTTTTGTGTAAAACCCTAAGGGAAATGTTTAAAGCCAAAGATGTGACAACCAGCACACATACAGGAAGTGCACACAACATTTAGGCCAGTCTTCAGGAAACTGTGAGAATTCTACCCAGTCATTATGCAAAAAATGTGCAGAAAAAGCAGGAAAGTGTGTATGTGTTAAGTAGGTATGGTTAAAGGAAAATACAAAACCCATGACACATTTTACAGAAACTATTCCACAGGCATTTGAAAACAGTGTGTAAGAATTTTGTTTTGGGGAAGAGAAAAGCTCACAGATTGTCCCTTTTTAAAAGCTGAAGACAACTATCCACAACTACCCTCATCCCTAACGCTTTGAATGAACCTGGAGCTCCTGCAGATAAGTATGTGCTTTATATATGCTACTGAGTGCTGGTCATGAACTCTCAAACTAGAGAACATATATAGGTGGGAGCAAGAAGAAAATGGAAGCTAACAAGTCAAGTCCTTTGGGTAAAGATTTAGAATTAGAGTGGTAGACTGAATCGGAGCATTCAGTAGCATATGGTACATGCTTAACTTCATATTTTGGACTGGACTTTTCAGGATGAGGAAATACATGCCCAACCTGTTTTGCCTCTGCATTTCTTCCTGTTGGATTAGAGCCACTGATTGAAATTGTAATGGTTGTGCTACACAAGGTGAGAATTTGATTATACTTAGTGGGAGGGGGGAATATTAACATTTGAGTATGTTTTTATGCTTTCTAGCAAGTGCTAAATCTACTTTTTATATTTGTGCTCACATTCTTTGGGGATCAATGGTGTCCATATTGATGATGGCAAATGGCTACTAAGTTAGCATAAGAGTTTTTGGCATAATATAAGGAGTTTTTAAGTGAAATGGAGAGCAGCTTTTCTTTTATTCTTTTCAATAAGTCTGTTTCATGGAGAATTCAAAACACTGGAAAGGTGGTGAGGAATGGACAGATCAGTCTATTTCCAGCCCTATAAAATTTCCATGTGTCTATACTTAAGTCTGTTCACTCACATTTCTGCATTAATCTGTTTAAAAAAACCTACCTTGCATGAAAATTCATATTTAAATATGTATTTGATTTTGTATTTTATCACAAAAGATGTATTCAATACATATTTTATCTCAATGTACCCCTTTCTAAACGTATTTTATCCTAAAATAAACATTTAACACATTTTGATATATTTTTTGAGCTTAGAACTATATCACAGATTTGAAGGTTAATTACATTTCAATTGCACATTAATCTGGCAGATGCAGACCAGGTAAATTCACATTAGAATTCACAGAAACCAGATTACTCAAGCATCCCTAGAATGGAGTGTGAACCATATCTGTGGCTTGAAGTAGTTCACCAGAGAGAGAACGTGAACAGAAGCAATTCTGATGGCTGAAATCTACTGATGTTCTGAGGGGGAAAGTGTAGTAGTTTATGTTACTTGCAGATTCTTATTACTCCTTACTAGTACATCAGTTATCTGAGAGGAATAACTATCCTGTTCCAGAGTTATGGATGGCTCTGCTTGGTTCCTCAAGTGCATAGTTATGAAAACAGCTAAACTGTTTGAAAAGTTTGTGTTAAAAGTTGCCATCTGTGGCTGGAATCCAAAAAAGGTCATGGCATACCATGGGGCAGGGAGAATGCTGTTTAAAGAGCCCAAGTCAAAAATAGCACCCATTATTGGATCCTGATCATATTTAACACATACACGTTAAAACAGCCTAGCCCATCATGAGATCTACTGTTGTGTAGCAAATCTGATAGTTATTGCCAAATTTTATAACTTTAATGCATAGAAATAAATAGTGGTGGGTTCAGCCTGAAAGTTGAAAGAAACTGATGTGCAATCACTGCACTACTTTTTTTTAATGACAGGTTGTTCTGTAACAATCTCATGGAAAAAATTATTCTGTTCATATACCTGCAAAAGACATTTTAGATTTTAAAGATTGCCATTACCATTCTTCATATCAAATTTTATAACCTTGTTATAAAATAGTTGGTGATTTTACATCTGACACAGTATAAGGCTAGGCCATGCATCTGTTTTGTTCATTAGCAAAAGCTCCAGTGTTTTGAAATTAATCCTGCTGGATATCATATCATGAGATACATCAGTTGAACTATATGTGTCTATTAGCTGGCTAGGTAACTTTTAGTATCTTTGTTGAGTGACCACGCAACAGACCACGACAAATCAGTTATCTAGCAGGGTTGTGTAAGGTCACAGTTCATGGAAATGAATGAAAAGAATCTCATAGACTCCAGTGGGCTTTTGGCTTTCTTCAAAATATTGAATGAGAATGAGCTCAGCCTGTGGGAGACTATCAGTTTGTATCTGGGTGCAGTGGTTTTCAACCTGGAAATGAGCTTCGATCTGTTTAATACACATGGGCTTGCATCTAGTCTTCCCACTTTCATAAGCTCAAGTACTTCAGCTCACACAAGGCATGATGATGATGCAGTGCCACATGCTGCATTGTGTACTGCTATTTAGGGACCCTGACTGTATGAGCAGCTATGTATATGTAGAGATGAGGGGCTGCAGACAGAGTGGGGACAATCAGCAACCCCTAATGTAGAGCTTCTGTATCCAAACTTATTTAAGTGGATTTGTGTAAAATTTCAATTTAACATTGCGGAATGCGAAAAATTCATGCTGGTTATAGTATACAGCCACTCTTGTGGCTGTATATTAAGGAGACAGCCTTGTTGAATGAGACCATTTCCAACAACCTGTTCTCATAGTTGCCAGCCAGATGCCTAAGGGAAGTCTGTGAGCAGGACTCTTGGCGCAACAACACACTCTTTACTTGTGCTTCCTAGCAAATTGTATTTGGAAACATACCACTTCAAATACTGGAGGTAGTAGCCATGGCTAGTAGCCATTGGTAGGCTTATCCTAAATAAATTTGTCTAACTCCCTTTTAAAACCAGACAGACTTTAAAAGGGACAAGGTTGGTAACCATTATTACATCCTGTGGTAGTAAATTACATAGCTTAACTGTGCACTATATGAAGAACTACTTCCTTTGCCCTGAATCTTCCAACATTCAGCTTCACCGGATGACACAAGATTCTACTATTATGTGAGAGGGAGGAAAGCTTCTTTCTGTTGATTTTCTCCACACCCTGCAAAACTTTATACAACTCTCTTAAGTTATGTCCTCCCCTTACTTGCCTTTTTTTTTAACTAAGAAGCCCCAAATGTGTAACTTTTCCTCATGGGGGAGTTGCTCCACTTCCTTGATAATTATACAGCCACAAAAGTGGTTGTATACTATAGCCTGCATGGATTTTTCGCATTCCGTAATGTTAAATTGAAAACACCCCCCATGCCATTCTGATGCTTCCCATAAGCTCATTGCAAAACAAGACTTTACAAAACTTATAGTCCTGAACTCAGAAACACTTGCTTAACAATTAGTAAAGTAAGTAATTGCCGCCCTGGGCTCCTGCAGGGAGGAAGGGCAAGATATAAATCAAATATGTTTTTTGTGTTTTAAAATTTGTATATTTATTTTTATTGTTTTTAATTGCTGTAAACCGCCCAGAGAGCTTTGGCTATGGGGTGGTTTATAAATGTAATAAATAAATAAATAAATAATCAATCAGTCAACACTGGCACAAGGAGAGAAAAGTGTGCACAGATCTCAGGATTCTTGACTGCTGGTTTCATTATGCTAAATGGTAGTTTATTATTACATCTGAACCACCCCATGCGATAAAACATATTGTGAAATGAAATTATTATATAGGCTCTGTACTATCTCAGAATGCCCATGGACTTTGACTTCTGTGAAAGGAGGAAAGTGTGCACATCAGGGCAAGACTTCCTGTGTGAAGGAAGTTTGGGCAAATGACTTACCCAAATGAACCCTATGTCCACATGAACATTTAAATCTCTTTGAGGCTCGATTATCCTGCTCATGTGTGGGGTGACTTCATTTTACTTTTTTCTCATAGTATGTTCTAAGATTTCTTTTAACCTTTACCTTTTCCAGATAGCTTTTCAGAATGTTCTTCCACATTACCCATGCACACTTTATGAGTATGTCCCTCCATGAGAATAATTCTCAAAGACGTCCTATGGGAATAACTGGAGTATACATGTTGGGAACAGCATAGCATAGGAGGAATTCACCCTGGGAATTGGGAAGACAATACAATTCTGTTGTCGATTTCCCCCCCTAAAAATTGTTTTGACTTATTAAAAAAGAATCAGAATCTAAAATACACTGCCATTTTATACCGAAAATGTGAATAAATAAATAAATATAATTTCCAATTAGAAATGTATTTAAAAAACTATTAATAGTGTCATCTAAACAAAACTTGAAGGTAGGAGGGTGGCTTATGTCAGTTCTTTGAAGGGATTTTTAGTGCTGAAATTCCATTGTTTTGAATAGGAAACTGAAGTTAAGAAAAGAGTAATAGCTGTATTTTAGTCGAATCATGTCTATGTCGGTAAGTTACTGCGTTGGAATTTTAACTTTGTTCTAAGAAAATGCATTCTTAGAATGCAAAATACTTTTAACATAAATAAGATGGATTTATTTGGACTAAAATATTTTTAACAGTTTTTGCCATTGTACAAAATGTATATGAAGTCCAGATATTACCAAACAAAGCTTTCCAGAGGTTTTCTGCCAAAATTCAAAACCAAAACAGTAAAATACTTCCCATTAAAACAAAAATCTGAGCCTATATCCCGATTTCCTGGATGAGTTTCAATTGGTGCAGCTTGAGGACGTTGACAAGGTACTTGGACAGGTTCGTGCAACCACTTCTGTGCTGGATCCTTGCCCTTCTTGGCTAATAAAAGCTAGCAGGAATGGAACAATCGGCTGGGCCAGGGAAGTGATTAACGCCTGTCTGTGACAGGGGGTGGTCCCTGGCTGCCTGAAAGAGGCAGTAGTGAGACCACTCCTGAAGAGGCCCTCCCTGGACCCAGTAAATTTTAATAACTATAGGCCGGTAGCAAATGTTCCATTCCTTGGCAAGGTCCTTGAACGAGTGGTGGCAGGCCAGCTCCAGACACTCTTGGATGAGACCAATTATCTGGATCTATTTCAGTCAGGTTTCAGGCCTGGTTTTGGCATGGAAACAGCCTTGGTCACCCTGTATGATGACCTTTGTCGGGAGAGAGACAGGGGGAGTGTGACTCTGTTGATTCTCCTTGATCTCTCAGCAGCTTTTGATACCGTCAACCATGGTATCCTTCTGGGAAGACTGGCTGAGTTGGGAGTGGGAGGTACTGCATTGCGGTGGTTCCACTCCTACTTGGCAGGTCGCCTCCAGAAGGTGGTACCTGGGGAACATTACTCAGCACCCTGGACTCTCCAGCATGGAGTTCTGCAGGGGTCAGTTCTGTCCCCCATGCTGTTCAACATCTACATGAAACTGTTGGGTGCGGTCATCCAGAGCTTTGGAGTGCATTGCCATCAGTATGCTGATGACACGCAGCTCTATTTCTCCTTTTCATCTTCTTCAGGTGAGGCTGTCAATGTGCTGAACCGGTGTCTGGCTGCGACAATGGACTGGATGAGGGCTAATAAATTGAGGCTCAATCCAGACAAGACTGAGATAGTGCTAGTGGGTGGTTCTTCTGACCAGATGGTGGATGTCCAAGTTGTCCTGAATGGGGTTGCACTCCCCCTAAAGGAGCAGGTTCATAGCTTGGGGGTTCTCCTAGAACCATCTCTGCCACTTGAGGCTCAGGTAGCCTTGGTGGCACGGAGTGCCTTCTACCAACTTTGGTTGGTGGCCCAGCTATGCCCCTATCTGGACAGGGATAACCTGGCTTCAGTTGTCCATGCTCTGGTAACCTCCAAATTAGATTACTGCAATGCACTCTACGTGGGCTGCCTTTGAAGATGGTTTGGAAACTGCAGCTTGTGGAAAATGCAGTGGCCAGATTGGTAACAGGGACCAGACGGTCTGAACATATAAAACCGATTCTGGTCCGCCTGCATTGGCTGCCTGTATGTTTCTGAGCTCAATTCAAGGTGCTGGTTTTGACCTATAAAGCCTTCCATGGCTTGGGACCACAATACCTGATGGAACGCCTCTCCCGATACGAACCCACCCGTACACTACATTCAAGATCAAAGGCCCTCCTCCGGGTGCCTACTTCAATGGAAGCTCGGAGGGTGGCAACAAGGGAGAGGGCCCCAAATTATGGAATGATCTCCCTGACGAGGCATGCCTGGCACCAACCCTGTTATCTTTTCGGCGCCAGGTCGAGACTTTCCTCTTCTCCCAGACATTTTAGCATTTTTTTAATTGTTTTTATATTGTTTCAAATTTTAAAATTGTGTTCTAAATTGTTTTTAATATATGTGTTTTAAATTGTATATTTGTTTTAATGTTTTTGATTGCTGTAAACCGCCCAGAGAGCTTCGGCTATGGGGCGGTATACAAGTGCAATAAATAAATAAATAAATAAGATATATGTTATAAATTAATAGTGGCTTATAACATATCACTTCTGTGGTGACAATTTTACTAGAATGCAGAGTTAATTGTGTTACATTTATTCAGGATTTGGGAGGACAGTGGGGCTTGTTGTATAAGGACACAAAGAGCAAACCAGGTTCTTAGAGTTTGTTAGTGAGAGGACATCTTTCATTTTTTAAGAACACTTGGGAGTGCTCCTGGGTTTGATGTGCTCCTGGATGTTGAAGTGGTAGGGTCCTGGCCACTTCTATACCTGTAGATACAATGGCAACTATGGCTTTTGTTTGAAAAAACTTGGCCACTATCACTTATGCCTTGGTAACAGATTACTATAATGTATTGTACATGATACTGCATTTGAAGAGTGTTTATGAGCTACTGTCAGGCCCAGGATGTGACTCAGGAACCAGACCAACGATTGTAGTTAATTCGTGTTTTATTAGGGTAATGTCCAAACAAAGACTGCGTTTTCTCATGAATCAATACAGGGATACAGGTCCTGCGGCATTGGGAGAAAGTTGACAGAGCAAGGGACTTCTTCCCGCCTGTTCTTTAAGAAGGGGCCAAACGGGCGCGCAATCTTTCGCTCCTCCTTAACTGCCCCTCAGGTACTGCCCGCCGTCCCCCCTTCTCTCCTGCCTTTTCAGCTGTCTGCGTGTGCGCGGTGAGGGGGGAAGCATCACCCCCTCCTCTTCTGAAGTTTCCGATTCCAGGATGGGGGATAGGGGAGGGGCTGATGGTAAACTGCCTCCCCGCTTTTTGGCTGTGAGCAGCCCTCCCTCTTCCCCCTCTTGCTCTGAGCCTGAAAGAGGGGGAGGCGTGAGAATGTCCAGGGAGGGCTCAGGCTCCCCGTTGCTAAGCGACCTTATCACTGGCAGTTCCTCTGTTTCGTCTTCACTCCACAGGGGGGAAGTTCCTCCCCCTTCCCTCTGCCATCCATCCGAATACTCTTCTCCCAACTCTCCGGGATCCAGCTCCCCGGGATTGGGACCCCAGCTCTGCCTTCCAACACCATCCCCCCTCCCAGGCTGTGCCCCCCTCCCCTTGTCTGGCTTGGGACGGTGGGGAAAACGTTGATGGAAAAGTTTTACCAATTCTGGAGCATGCACATCAGCTGCATCTTCCCATGATCTGTCAGCCACCCCATAGCCTTTCCAGTGAATCAAGTACTGCAGCTTGTGGCGTCTGATCCTGGAATCTAAGATCTCCTCAACTTCAAACTCAAGCTGCTCATTTACCAGGAGTGGAGCTCCGGGAGGTTCCTCCGGCCGTAACTCACTGGGAGGGGCGGCTTTCGTTAAGAGGGATCGATGGAACACAGGATGTATTTTAAACGTGTCAGGCAGCTTCAGTCAGTACGCCACGGGATTGATTTGAGTTTCTATTTCGAAAGGACCCACCCTCTTGTCTTGTAATTTTCTACATTTGCCCGGCATCTGGAGGAAGCGGGTGGACAGCCATACCTGGTCTCCCGGTTGAAGGGGGGGGGCTCCTTCCTGTGCAGGTCAGCAACTCGCTTGTACTCCGTTTTGGCTTCGTTTAACTGCTGTTTCAGTGTCTGTTGCGCCGCTTGCAGTTCCTTAAGGAAGTTCTCAGCTGCCGGTACCAGCATTCCTTCTGAGCTGCTTGGAAAGACTTTAGGATGGAATCCATAATTAGCGAAGAACGGGGTTTGTTGAGTGCTGGAGTGCAGAGAATTGTTGTAGGCGAACTCTGCAAAATGCAAATATGATACCCAGTCAGTCTGTTGATAGGAGACATAACTTCGTAAATATCTTTCCAAAACGGTGTTCAAGTGTTCCGTCTGCCCATCTGTCTGGGGGTGATGGGCGGAGGAGAGTTTTAATTCCGTCTGCAACTGTTTCCACATTGCTCTCCAAAATTTGGCTGTGAACTGAGTTCCTCGGTCTGAGACTACGCTGTTTGGCAATCCATGCAGCCGGTAGACTTCTTTTATGTATAACTTGGCCGTTTCTTTAGCCTCTAAGGCCCCTGCACAAGGAAGAAAGTGTGCCATTTTGGTAAGTAGATCCACCACTACTAAGATGGCTGTCATTCCTTGGGACTTGGGTAGATCAGTTATAAAATCCATGGAGAGGTCCTTCCAGGGTTCGTGTGGGACAGGCAACGGTTGTAACAGTCCTGCTGGTGTCCCTGTTTGTGTTTTTGTCCACAGACAGACAGAGCAGGACTTTACATAACTCTCAATATCCCGACGCATTTTAGGCCACCAGAAGTCCTTGGCCACGTTCTGAATGGTCTTGTAAATCCCAAAGTGTCCCGCTGTGATGGAATCATGACACTGGCGTAGGATTCTGAGCCTTAATTCCCCTTCTGGCACATATCTGGCGGTTTTGAATCATAACAGTCCATTTCTCCAGTGAAAGGTTACTTCTGAGTCTTGACCTTGTCCCGTCTCCTGCTGATATTTTAGCATGTCTGCATCTTCTTGTTGTGCCTTTTTGAGTTCCTCTTCCCATGAAGGCTGGCATACTCCGAACGTTAATTTCTCTGGCGGGATTACGTACTGAGGCTGGTCCTCGGATTCACTTTCTTTGTATTGTGGCTGTCTGGATAAGGCATCCGCTCTCTGGTTTTTGGCTTGGGCATGGTAAGTAATCTGGAAGTTAAACCTAGTGAAGAACTGGGGCCATCTTATCTGTCTCTGGTTCAGCTTTCTGGCTGTTTGGAGGCTTTCAAGATTCTTGTGGTCGGAGCGCACTTCAATTCGATGAGAGGTCCCCTCTAGGTATTGTCTCCAGTTTTCAAAAGAGTCCTTGATGGCCAGCAGCTCCTTCTCCCAAACTGTGTAGTTCTTCTCTGCAGGCTTTAACTTCCGAGAGAAGTACGCACAGGGGTGCAGCTCCTTCCCTTCTTGGTCTAATTGTAGCAGGACCCCCCCGATGGCAAAATCTGAAGCATCTGCTTCCACTACGAAAGGGTGGTTCGGATCAGCAAAGCGCAGAATGGGCTCAGTAGCAAACCTTCTCTTCAGCTCCTCAAAGGCCTCGGTGGCGTTCTCTGTCCATTGAAACTTCTTCTTCCCCCTTAAGCAGTCAATCAGAGGAGCTGTTAATTTGGAAAACCCTGGAATGAACTTTCTGTAATAATTGGCAAACCCCAAAAACCGTTGTACATCCTTTTTGGTGACAGGTTGGCCCCAGTCCAATATGCAGCTTACTTTCCCTGGGTCCATCTCCACGCCTTCCGCTGAGATTCGATATCCAAGGAAGTCTAGAGACTTGAGGTCAAATCCACATTTCTCTAATTTAGCATACAGGTGATTTTCTCTCAGTCTCTTCAACACCGTCTTCACATGCTGGTCGTGGTCTTCCTGGTTCTTTGAGAACACCAGGATATCATCTAAGTAACAGATTACATACGTGTCCAACAAGTCTCTAAACACGTCGTTCATGAATTTTTGAAAAATTCCTGGACTTCCACAAAGCTCAAACGGCATGACCAGGTATTCATACTGTCCGTAAGCGGTCAAGAATCCTGTTTTCCATTCATCTCCCTCCTTCATTCTGATCAGATTGTACGCTCCTCTCAAATCCAACTTCGTGAAGATTTTTGCAGAGCGCAGTCGGTCCAGCAACTCTGAGATCAGGGGCAGCGGGTAGCTGTTGGGGATGGTGATCTGGTTCAATGCGCGATAGTCGTTACAGGGTCTGAGTTCCCCCCCTTCTTTTTCACAAACAATAGTGGCGCTCCAGCAGGGGATTGTGAGGGGCGTATGAATCCTCGCCTCAGGTTTTTATCCAGGAATTCCTTCAGGGCCTCCCTCTCATTCTGTGTGAGAGAGTAGATTCTCCCTGATGGGATGCTGGCTCCTGGCACTAGATCAATCGCACAGTCGTAAGGGCGGTGGGGGGGTAAAGTCTCTGCCTCTTTTTCATCAAACACATCTTTGAATTCTTCATACTTTGGCGGCAGGGTCACTTGCTCGATCTCTTGCACTGCCCCCGCTAAGGTGTTCTTGATTCCTTCAGGTTGACAGTTCTCCTGGCAATACTGTGAGGTGAACCACACCACCGCCTCCTTCCAACTTATTTTGGGTTCATGCTTTGCTAGCCAGGGCATTCCCAGAATCACCTCAAAGTTCGAGAGATCTGACACGTATAGCGAAATGAACTCTTCGTGCCCAGGGATTTGAAGTTTCACTTCCTCCGTGGCTTGTGTCACCCCTCCTGACTTCAGGGGTCTCCCATCGATAGTCTCCACAGCTAGGGGAGCGTCCAGTTTCCACCGGGAAATTCCATGACGCTTGACTAACTTTGCATCAATAAAATTTGTGGAGGCTCCACTGTCAATTAAGGCAGTGGAATTAAACACCACTCCTCTGGAAGTTGTAATCCGAATAGGCAAGACCAACACCCCCTTTGAGGGAGGTTGGATCGTTGGGGGGCCTTTATACAATGCTGCCCCCAGTCCACCGGCCTGCACGTGGACTGGGTGTTCTAGTTTCCCGACGGCTCAGCTTTCCCCTCTTTCAGTCCACAGTCTCTGGGCACATGGCCCGGCTTTGAACAATAAAAGCATAAACGTACCCGGCGTCGTCTTTCCTTTTCTTCTTCCGACAGTCTTGGCCTAGCCCCTCCCTGTCCCTCAGTTGCATTACCTGCCATCCCTGTAGTGGGAAGGGTCTTGTTGCGGGATGCCGAGGCTGAGTATCTCGGGACCTCCTGCTTCCTTTCCAGGCACCTTCCTTCCATCCGGTGATCTATCTGTAGGCATAGCCGGATGAGCCCTGGTAGGTCAGCGGGGGGGGAGGTCCTGGCCAACTCATCCAGGATTTCAGCATTTAATCCACTCCGGTACATAAACATCAGGGCGGCGTCATTGTAACCAGTTTCCTGGGACAGAATTTTAAAAGCGTTATTGTACTCGGAAACAGTCCCTTTAGCTTGCTTCAGAGCGCCTAGTTGCCGCGCTACTGTTTCAGCCCTTTGCGGGTCTTGAAACATCTCGGTCATCTCCTGTATAAATCCTCTGTACCTTCCTAAGACAGTATCCTTTCTCACAAGATATGGAGTCACCCATTTTGCAGCTTCTCCCTCCAGGAGGCTAATCACGAAAGCTACTTTAGCCCCATCGTCTGGAAATTCTGTGTGCCTGACATCCAGATATAACTCACATTGAGCCACGAAGGTTGCCAACTGATCACTTTGTCCCGCGTATTTTGGGGGCAATCCAATGGGAACCTTTACTATGGCAGCTGGAGGGGCTGTTCGCATCTGGTCTATCGTGGCCTTCAAGGTTTGATTATCCATCTTCAGCGCCTTGACTGCTGCTAGCAGGGCTTGAACATCCGTCTGCAAATCAGCTACCTTAGTCCTCAGGAGTTCCACTTCTTCCGTCTCAGAAGTGGAGTTCGTCCCCCCCGCTGCTCCCTTTGACATCTTGTCCCAGTCAAGTGAAGAGAGCGTTGAGGGTGATTTTGGTGGCTCTGTCAAGCTGTCAGGCCCAGGATGTGACTCAGGAATCAGACCAACGATTGTAGTTAATTCGTGTTTTATTAGGGTAATGTCCAAACAAAGACTGCGTTTTCTCATGAATCAATACAGGGATACAGGTCCTGCGGCATTGGGAGAAAGTTGACAGAGCAAGGGACTTCTTCCCGCCTGTTCTTTAAGAAGGGGCCAAACGGGCGCGCAATCTTTCGCTCCTCCTTAACTGCCCCTCAGGTACTGCCCGCCTTCCCCCCCTTCTCTCCTGTCTTTTCAGCTGTCTGCGTGTGCGCGGTGAGGGGG
This sequence comes from Rhineura floridana, assembly GCF_030035675.1. Taxonomy (NCBI): domain Eukaryota; kingdom Metazoa; phylum Chordata; class Lepidosauria; order Squamata; family Rhineuridae; genus Rhineura; species Rhineura floridana. The sequence goes on along the minus strand of NC_084487.1, from coordinate 67,442,406 downwards.
GAAGCATCACCCCCTCCTCTTCTGAAGTTTCCAATTCCAGGATGGGGGATAGGGGAGGGGCTGATGGTAAACTGCCTCCCCGCTTTTTGGCTGTGAGCAGTCCTCCCTCTTCCCCCTCTTGCTCTGAGCCTGAAAGAGGGGGAGGCGTGAGAATGTCCAGGGAGGGCTCAGGCTCCCCATTGCTAAGCGATCTTATCACTGGCAGTTCCTCTGTTTCATCTTCACTCCAAAGGGGGGAAGTTCCTCCCCCTTCCCTCTGCCATCCATCCGAATACTCTTCTCCCAACTCTCCGGGATCCAGCTCCCCGGGATTGGGACCCCAGCTCTGCCTTCCGACAGCTACAAATTGTCAGCTGCCAGGGTCTTAATTAGAGTGCATGTTATGGGCAGCACTGGTGCCAAAGGGAAGCCAGCTTGGACCGTGGCCTAGGGCCCCTGTGGCCCAGAGGGGCCCCTGAAGGGCCCCTCTTTAGGTTGTGGGGGTAGCACTTCCATGATCCTTGGCAGGGTTGACTCCCAACCCTGCTGCATATTGCAGAGATGGAGCTCCCAGCCCCCCCTACCGACCATGGGGTCCCATGGCACCCACCCACTCCACCTATCTCTCCTCCCTTACTGTAAATGCCCTGTGTGCTGTGTGCACAGCTGCCATCAATCAAGATGGCAGCAGAGGCTTCTCTAAGGGGCTGATACCCTTACCGCTATCATGATTGATGGAAGGCATGTGAGTGCATGCAGTGTAGTGAACATGTGTGCCATCAGTGAAGATGGCGGTGGGGATATCAGCCCCTTAGAGAAACCTCCACAGCCATCTTGGTTGATGGCAGTGACCTTCATGCCCAGAGCACAGGGCATTCACAGAAAGAGAGAAGAGGTAGGTGGAGGGGTCCTGCATGGTCTGGGGTGGGTGGGAGCAGGGGGCCCAGGGTAGGCTGGCACCCAAAGGCCCAGTCATGTCGCAGGCCCTGGTTATGGAGCATATAATTCTGTTGCGCCATCATATTTTCCACTGGCTTACAAGTCAAAGTGCTGGTTTTGATCTTCAAGCCCTTAAAAGATCTGGAATTATGATATCTTAAGGACTACCTTCTCCTATACAAACCTAAAAGCCCTCTTGCAGGCCTGTAGCGGGGAATATTGGGCACCCACCCTAGGATTTGGGGGGGATTATGTTTTTAATTTGTGACATGACAGATAATGACAATCTCCATTTAAAGAATGATAGCTTGTTTTAAGTACAGGAGCAATTTAAGAATAGGACTGTCTGAAAAATTAAGTGAATAAAGCAGAACCACTGCACAACAAAAGCCTCATCTGGAAGAGCCCCCAAAAATCTGCTCACTCAAGATTTTCCCTCACTGAGGGTGGATTTCACATTATCACAATCATCCTATAATTACTTACTTGATCCTGAAAAAAAACCAGCCTGCATAGTAATATGACCCATGAACAGTTAAATATTAACTTTGTATTATGGGCTGGAGTTAGACTCCACCCCTTGGACTTTCCTTTGCTCTGCTTTTCATTTTCAGTTGTGTTGTTTATCCAGCCAGCAATAAAGAAGCATGTTTGTTTGCCTACAGTAAGAAGTAAGAGTTTGCTCATTCTGCAGTTATTATAATGAGTAGAGCAGGATTTGGTGCTTATTGCTAATAGGTGAAATAAAGAGAAAACTTAAAGTCATCTGAAAATATGGCCACCCTTTAGTCTTTTGAAGCACTCACTACACTCACAATGATAGTGGCTATTTTCCCCCTTTTTTTCTTGATCCCTTGATGATAGAGGATGAAAACAGCCCTAGAAGAATATAAATGTTGCTGTGTACACTACAGTTAGCTAGCTGGCTGACTGGCTGGTCATCTAAACTGTAACACAGAACTAATTTCTGGTTTTCCCAATATGTGTAGCTCAGCATGAGGCCTTTATGGGTTTCTGGAGATAAAAATCAACCCACCAACTAGTAAAAAAAAAAATCCAGTTGTTTTCCACAAGTAGTTTCCAATTGCTTAGTTTGTCCTTTATATAGCAGCCAGTTAAAAGTTTTCCCTTGATTGGGAAGGAAGGAAAATCTAAATGCCAGGAACAAGACTAGAAGGAGGGACTCTCAAGGAGGAACTAACAAACACCTTATAGCATTTATTTTTTCTTTGCCCTACCCTAAACTTGTAGTATGGACAAGTTTGTTTTACAAGTGGAATCTAAAACTGAGATACCTAGCACAACATCAAAGCCAAGCACAGGAGCTCACTGTGTTTACCAAAGAAGTTCAGTTCATGAAGAATCAAAACACAGGGGCAGACCACAGGTGAAAGGCAACTCTGGCTATAGGCAAAGTCAAGTTTTTGTGTCTGCTGTTCCTGGGGATATCTCAAAACAGGGTGAGACAAGTCAACAGATCAAACTTTGTTCATGTAAATAAACATACTCTCTGTTTGGAAGAGGAGTGCGGGGGAAGCCCTCCCAGCTCTCTCTCATGCACTACTTGTGGTATAGACAGGCTAATCTGGTGGAAGAAATGTAGGAAATTGCCTTTATACAGAGTCTGAGTGTTGATCCTTCTAGTTCAGTTTAGTCTACAGTGACTAGCAGCTCTCCAGAGTTTCAGGAAAACGTCTTTCCCAGTTCTACCTGGTGAACTTCTGCATGAAATTAATGTAGTTCTGGCTCTTCCCCTAAATTCATTCCCAATGGAAAATAAGGGATCATCAGACCTTGATGTGACTTATTCACAGTCATGAGATCTTCCCAAGACAGATTTTGTGTGTGTGTGTGTGTGTGTGTGTAACAGAATGTACACTGGAGAAATTCTTCACAGATTTTGTTTTCATTTGTGATTATGTTGTATAAACTGGGATATGAAAGGTTTACAATGGCTAATAATTTCTGTTGCAATACACTCATTTAGTGTAGGTAAATCACATAGACACCATAAGCTAAAAGTTACACCTCTGTTTCATAGGTTGTGTATTCATTTTCCTATGTGCGCTTCAGCTTTGACTGGATTTGGATACCAGAGTGACCTAATTACATTAAAGGAAGAGCATTCACATGGACTTCGGTAGTGAGCAGCTCATATCAGCTCTATATGTCACTTAATTTTTTCAATTACTTTTATTTATAAGCCTATGTTAAAGTGTCCATTTGAGTTAATTTAATATATTCACTATTTTACATTAACAATATGGCTTCATATTGATGTGGTGGAAATGCTATTAGCATGCAAATTACTTTATACAATAAATCTATATTGTTGGTATTTTTCATTAGTGATGTGCAATTTATTTATTTATTACATTTATATCCCACCTTTTCTCCCAGAAGCTCAAGGTAGTGTATGTGGTCATCTCCCTCATTTTCTCTTCATAAAAACTCTGTGAAGTAGATTAATCTGAAAGTTGGTCACTCAGTGGTCTACATTGCTGAGTGGGGATTTGGTACCCTGGTCTCCTCAGACCTAGCCTACCTTCCATAAGTTCACCTATTGAGTCTTGGGTGAGATAGAATTTGAGCCTAGACGTCTCTGTCCAACTCCCTAGCCACTAGATCCAATTGACCGTATGGGATGATAAAACTAGATTTTTTAAACAAATGAATCAGGAAGCTCTTTGAATCTAATGTTTAATATACTGATGTTTGATGATGATCAAAAGGATTTAGAGAAATGTACCTTCTTAAGGAAAAGAGCAGTATGGTCTAACAATAAGGAGGTGCATACTGAGAGGAAAGTGGCTTCCGTCAGCAAAATAATAGTAGTGCCCCAGATTCTTGAGTAAGTTAGCTTCACTGGTTAGGAATCTTGAAAATGAGTCAACAAAATAATTGCAGAATTAAGATGTAACCCTAAGAGTGATGAAGCTGAATGTTAAAATAGATTTCTTGTTCTTTAGATAGCTGTTGCCTCAACTCCACCAAAAAGCTAATTATATTTTCAGACTACAGAAGTATTAATCTAATTAAGGTTAACTCAACCAGTTCTTTCAACACAGAGAAAAGTAGCATTGTATGGGAAGCATCACTTCCCATTGTATGGGAAGCATATCTGAGTGTGGAGCTGTTTCAGTGCAAAACCCCAGAAGAAAGAAAGAGAGGTAAATTGCCCATTTGCATTCTTTAATTCTACAGAATGTAAAAGGAGTAGGGCAGCCCTGTAGCCAGCCTTCCTTGTTAGTTGGTGGAGCCACATTTCTAGGTAGGACATTTGGTGGCAAGAAGTGCATAATGCCAGCCAATCCCCCTCCTCACTAGTGGAGACAATGTGAGGGCCTGGCCAGGGAATGGGAAGGGAAAGGCAGTGACCTTCCCCCACTCCTCCTCCATCCACATAATGTGTTAACTTACATGAATGAAGTTTATAGCTAGAGTTGCCTTTCACCTATGGTCTGTCCCTGTGTTCTCACTTCATGAACCGAACTACTTTGGTAAAGACAATGAGCTCCTGAGCTTGGCTTTGATGCTGCATTAGGTATCTCAGTTTTAGATTCCACCTGAAAAACAAACTTGTCCATACTACAAGTTCAGGGAAGAGCAAAGAGGAAATAAATACTATAGGGTATGTTTGTTAATTCCTCCTTGGCTTGGTAGACAGCACCACTGAAACTGAAAACAAAAAGTAAAGCAAAGGAAAGTCCAAGGAGTAGAGTCTAATGCTAGTCCATAATACAAAGTTCTAATTTTTAACTCTTCATGTTACTATGGGGGCTGTTGAGAGTCCCTACTTCTAGACTTGTTCCTGGCATTTAGATTTTCCTTCCTGTTGCACAATCAAGGAAAAACTTTTTAACTGGCTGCTATATAAGGACAAACTAAGCAATTGGAAAAAGTGTTTTACTGGTTGGTGGGTTTACTTTTCTGTTCAGAAACCCTGAAAAGGCCTCATGCTGAGCTGCACATATTGGGAAAACCAGAAATTAGGCCTGAGTTACAGCTTAGATGACTAGCCAGCCAGCTAGCTAACTGTAGTGTACACAGCAACATTTCTATTCCTCTAGGGATGCTTTCATCCTTTGCCATTAAGTAACCAAGAAAAAGAAAATAGCCACTATGAGTATGAGTGCTTTAAAAGAGTGAAGGGCAGCCATTTTTTCAGATCAATTTATCTCTTTAATTCACCCATTAGCAATAAACACCCAATTCTGCTCTACTCGTTATAATAACGGCAGAACTCACTTCTTACTGCAGGCAAACAGACATGCTTCTTTATTGCTAGCTTGGTAGACGACACTACTGAAAATGAAAAGCAAAGCAAAGGAAAGTCCAAGGAGTGGAGTCTAACACTAACCCATAATACAAAGTTCTAATATTTAACTCTTCATGTTACTATATAGGCTCTTTTTTCAGGATCACTTAAGTAATTGTAGGGAGATTGTGATCATGAAAAATCCACCCTCAGTGAGGAAAAGTCTTGCATGAGCAGACTTTGGGGAGCTATTCCAGATTTGGTTTTGTTGTGCACTCGCCCTTCCTTATTCACTGAATTTTTCAGAAGGTCCTATTCTTAAATTGAGCCTCTCCTTAAAACAAGCTATCATTCTGTCAATGGTGGTTGTCATTGTCTGTCATGTCACAAATTAAAAAGAAGATAATTTCCCCAAAAACAATATGGGGTGGGGGAAGCACAGCTCTGGGGAGGTGGTGCCCCCACCCCCTACCCCCGCTACAGGTCTGGCATAGGGTCAAAGAGAAACAGTTGGATTTTAAATGTTAGATCAGACGCTCAAAATATAGCATTGGGAGTGACTGTTCTGCTATTAAAGATTAGGAATACCATTTTACCACACAGTTCTCCAACCCCTCAAAATTGTTTAAAATCATTTACTGCTGCTTCCCAAGTTCACTTTTGCAAATTTCTTAGTGACAGCATCATGCTGCTTGGTCCTATGAATTAAACTTGCATCTCTTGGTAGTAAACATCAGAGGACTAACTTACTTCCATAGCTTTCCCAGTGGGCATGTTTTGTAATTAAATATGGCATATGCGAGTATGCCTTGTTTGTGAACTGTCATGTCCACTAACATCAGTTCAATGAAGTATTTAGCATTTGCTGTTCAGTTAGTTTATTTTCTTCCCACCTGTCAAGACTAAAAACTATGGTTTGCTGTATTATGCCTTGTTAACAGTGTAGTAAGTACTTTTTCCTACAATAGATTACCGCTCATTGAAAGGATTTAATTTAAATGACTGTTGCCCTAGTACATTGGGGGGTATATGTGCGTGAAAGTAGTTTCTGTGTAATATCCCTAGCTGGAGCAGAAACTATACATGTAAACAGGTGCTTTACATGCAGTCATGGCCTAATCCAGCTGGCATAACGTGCATGTAATACCACCAGTCATTTTTTGAAGAGGGAGGAAACGGGATTGGATTTAGTCATTCCCTATATCAATCAGCTGACCTGTGCAACTGTTAATTAATAGAGTTCAATTGGCTTGGGACCTATATCTGTGACAAGATGGGGTGCTGGTTTGGGACAGTTTTGTCTTTTTGCCCTTCAGACAGCATGATGATGATGATGAATCAGCTTCCAAATATATTTCCCAATACAATTTACAGACTTATCCTTAAAAACAGATACAATAGTATTAAACAGTACTATAACAACTGAATATCAGTTTAAAAACAACATAGAATGAATACCTAGGAAGAGACATTTTCATCTAGCTGAAAAAGTTTCACAAAAAAAGTATTTAATAGTTTCTGGAAAGGACAGATAGTGGGCACCTGTCTCTTCTCAACAGGAATACTGTTCCACAGAATGAGGCAGCCACAGTGAAAGCCCTGATCCAAGTGGAGCAGGCTTCTTATATTTTAAGAACTTGAAGGAGAAATACTCCTGCAGAATGCAGTGACCTGCCGGGTATATAAGGGATAAGGTGGTCTTTCAGTCATTAAACTATTGTTGTTGTACCCCTTACACTTCAGTAGAGTTGGTAAGAGCTTCCTAATTAAATAAGCCCAACCTCTAAAATAGTGGATGTCGGCAGTGTTTTAAGGAAAATAGACAAGGGGGAAATGAGTACATGTTCTTTGGAAGAGAAAGAGAAAATCTGTTCAATGTGTGCTAGTCTCTTATTTTTCTTGCCATGTTTGGGTCCTACAGTTACAGTTGAAGCTTCAAGTTATCCAGAGCCATATGGTAATCCCCTGCACCTTTCACTTTAACAATCAGAGACCTCTTGCAAAAGCATTCGTTCTCACAGAAGAACACAGTTCTTCCATCCCAGTGATCTCCAAGTATGAATGCGCACACAACACATGTCAATATGAGGAGTATTCTTATTGCAATCCTCTTTAGTTATTGTTCAAAAGGAATACTGGATCTGGACTGATCAAGCTAATCTATGGTCTGTGTGTTTCTAATGATTATTCAGTTTAAGCAATGCTTATCTCTGGTTGAGATCATTTTGACAGCTAGTGTCATTTTCTTTTTCTTCCGACACTCAGCACCACAATTAACCGTTCTGTGATGTGTCACTGCCTGAACAGTCATGATTTGCAGTAATACACTGTTGTAGCATCACATCCTGTTTTTGCAGCTGCAGCATGATGTTCTAGTGCCTTCCTGTGGTGTACTGCAGGAACCGTCTGCAGTTACCTGAGCCATCCTAATATGGCGGATAGATTACAAAGAGCAAATTATTTCTGCCCTCTGAAGAGCAGAAGAATTCAGTCTATTCTACACAGTAAAGAAATTCACTCTCCAGTTTTACAGTATATAAATGTCTTTGTAGAAACTTCTCAACAACATATATTAAACATCATAGCTTGTTGTATTTTTGTTTTGTTTTTTAAATGTTGATGCTGACCTTCAGTATAAATATTCTCAGGGTGGCTTACTATATTAAAACAATAGCAACAAATGTAACGTTAGTATATTGGCTGGAATTCTTAAGCACTTGTCAGGAATTCCTGAAAAGGAAAGCAGCAGGTTACCATAAATATTATTGCGGTCACTGAAGTCTCATTATCTTCATACTGTATCTTGGGAAATACTTGGTATCTGGTAGTATCAGCTTTGTTGCTGGGAGTGGTTTTGGTTGTTAAATTCTGACCAGGATTATAGGACTTTATTCAGTGTTAGCACTGCTCATAATAGATCCATTTAACTTAATTGATGAGCTAGTAATGTCTATTAATTTCAAAAAGTCCTCCAAGTAGGACTAGCATTTGTTACAACTCTATACCTTAACACAATTTTGACGCAAGGTAGTTAAAATATTTGTTGATTTAGATGTTTTAATCCTTTCTACCTGTGGCTTGGAGATATATATGAACTTCAGAGGTGTAATGTGATTGCTACACTGAAGAATTCAGCTCCTTTTTTTAATCTCACAACTGCTGAGAATTCATTTAATTATCTTGTATTTTAAATGGACCCAGTGGGATGCTACAGAATGTGAATACTGGAGTGCAGAAGACATGCTGAAGTTGCCATTTGCTCAGTAAGGACTCAGAAGCAGAGTTTATGAATTACTATGTACAAAGTATTCTGTTAAATAACATGAACTGAGTAAGAATTTGAAACAGATACATTTTGTTTCCTGCCTGGATCTTTTCCCCTCTTATGTGGTTGGCCTAACATCCCAAAACACTTTTGCATTTCCTTCAGGATGGATGACAAGTGACAAAAGCAGAGGCAATTTATTATTTATTAATTATTTTTTAAAAAATATACAGTTTAAAAACAATTCAGGACAGCTTTTGCCATACACCTGGAATGCATCTGATTTTACAAGACTAGTCTTTAGCTAAGCAGGGATTGCTCTTTGCCTGGTAATCTTACTATTTTCATATGTGGCCCCAGCCTAGGCTTGTTTGCTTGGAAGTAAATTCCATGAGTGCATAGGACTGTAATCTTACTCTAATTTAAGTAAAACATTTTCTTGTCTTCCATCTACAATGTATTTTGAAAAGATGCTTGTCTCTTCACTATGCATTTGGACACTCCTTAAGATATCATAACCAAATTTTGTGTGATGGTTCCTGAAATCAAGGAGCAGGATTTTGTCTATGTTTGGGTACAATCGGAACCATTTTGAATCAAGATGGTAGTCTGAACCTTTCAAAACTGTACTGATTTTAACCGCAGATTGCAAACCTGCACTGATTTTTTGGTTTCTTAGAATTCCTGAGCAATGCCAGATACAAGGCTGCTAGTATAATATAAAGTTAATTAAATATATCATAGTCAGCTTTCAATATTTATCTGGAAGTGAAGTAAAAAGCTGCTCTCAGAAGCAGTATGTCTCTATATATCAGTTGCTGGAAATCGCAAATGGGGGAGAGTACTGTTATATTTGGGTTCTGTTTATGGGCTTCCCAATAGGCATCTGGTTGACCACTGTGAGAATATGATGGACCCTTTGTCTGATCCAGCACGGTTCTTCATATGTTCTTATGATAGTAGTCACTTAAGAATCTAAGAACAAAGTAGCAGCTGTGCTGGCTCATACAAGGTTCATCTTATCTAGAACTTTGGATTGTATTCAACTAAGTTTTGCTCAGGGTAGACCCACTGAAATATGTAAACCTAAGTTAATCATGCCTATTAACTTCAGTGGGTCTACTCAGAGTAGGGCTGGTATTGAATAACATGCTTTGTCTTCCACAGTAGCCAACCAGGTGATCCTGCAAATTTCACAAAGAAAGTCTAATAGTGATAGCTTTCCCCCTTGTGTTGAGCCTACCATGTGGTTGGAAGGAAACTACCTTTGGACTTCTATGTATTTATGGCATTTATACCCCATCTTTAACCAAAAAGGCTCTCAGAGTGGCATACAAAAATCAGTATTAAGGTGGCTACTGCTCATCCCTTCTAAAACCTTGGCATCTATAGCTGATCTTACCTTTATTGCTCATAACCGTGCTCATATTTCTCCTCATTATGTTTGCATTGCCTTAATTCCCATTATGTTCATTTTAACATTTTAATCCTTACTCTACTTGAGTTTGGTAATTTCTTCAGCTTGGCCATTATTTATCCATTGACCAGTCACTATCTTTTCTGTTAGCCCAACCTCTACCTCACAGGGCTGTTGTGAAGTTAAAATAGGGGAGAGCCATGTTTGTCAACTTGAGCTCCTCCTAGGAAAAGCAGGCTATAAATGAAATGAATCATATTAAGAAATTATATTAATCAGAATAAGCATAATGTAATATGAGAAAGCCTATACCAACTTCACTCCAGTACTTAGTGTAACAACCAGGGTAACGCAACGATCACATATACAATGAGAGTAATATAGAATGAGTTCAGGTGTGTTCCTCATAGGAGTGGTGGTAGAGAGATTATCTGAACAACAACAGTGACCTGAACAACAACAACATAACCTTTGGATTTCAACTTGGCTTATAAATAAGCTTGGCTTATGATGAGCTGGTCTCCCTTTCCCTCTTCACAAACATGGCTGGCCCTACCATTAGGCAGAGTGAGGCAGCTATTTTGGACAACAGATGCTGGGGGTTGGGCAGTGGCAGCAAAGCCTTAGAGGACATAGCACTATGTGCTTTGCAGCTTGCCCTGCACCCCTTATACTAACCTGCTGTCCTCTGGTATGGTGGAGGATGCTGTTGTGTCAACAGTATTGACCTAAGATTCAGCTACCAGTCCTTCAGTAGCGAGCAAAATGTCTTGGGCCAGCCCTGTTCATAGAATAATAGAATAGTAGAGTTGGAAGGGACATCAAGTCTATTCCCATGCTCAATGCAGGAATCCAAGTTAAAGCCTACCTGTCAGGTGGCTGTCTAGCTGCCTCTTTAATGCCTCCAGTGTTGGAGAGCCCACTACTCCCTAGGTAATTGGTTCCATTGTTGTACTGCTCTAACAGTTAGGACATTTTTTCTGATGTTCAGTCAAATTTTAGCTTCCTGTAACTTATTCCATTATTCTGTGTCCTGTACTCTGGGATACTGAAGAGATCCTGGCCCTCCTTTGTGTGGCAATCTTTCAAGTACTTGAAGAGTGCTATCATATTTTCCCTCGACCTTCTCTTCTCAAGGCTAAACATGCCCAGTTCTTTCAGTCTCTCCTCACAGGGCTTTGTTTCCAGTCCCTTGATCATCTTTGTTGCCCTCCTCTGAACCTGCTCCAGTTTATCTGTATCCTTCTTAAAGTGTGGTGTCCAGAACTTTACATAGTACTCAAGATGAGGATTAAACAGTGCCAAAAAGAGAACTAATACTTCATGGGATTTGGAAGCTATACTTCTGTTAATACAGCCTAATAGCATTTGCCTTTTTTGCAGCCACATTGCACTGTTGGCTCATATTCAACTTGTGATCAACAGCAATTCCAAGATCCTTCTCACATGTAGTATTGCTGAGCCAAGTATCTCCCATCTTATAACTGTGCATTTGGTTTATTTTTCCTAGGTGTAGAACTTTGTACTTATCTCTATTAAAGTTCATTCTGTTATTTTAAGCCCAGTGCTCCCCAAATTATGCAGTCAAGTTCACAAAACGTACCTTCCAGTAGCAGTGACTTGTTGTGTGTCCTGATGTTGTGGGACTCAAAGGGGAAGGGCTGTTCTTTGTGTCTTCAGTAGGGCCAATAAATTGAGTCTGAATCCTAGCAAGACAGAGATGCTGTGGGTTGGTGGTTCCTGATAATTGGTCAGTTGCCTGCTTTGGATGGGGTTGTACTCCCTCTGAAAGAGCAGGTCCATAGTCTGGGGATGATCTTAGATCCATCTTTGTCATTAGAGGCCCAGGTGACCTCAGTAGCTAGGAGTGCTTTTTACCAGCTTTAGCTGGTATGACAGCTGGGGCCATTTCTGGACTGGAATAGCCTGACCACTGTTGTCCATGCGCTGGTAACCTCCATGTTGGATCACTGTAATGTGCTCTGTGTGGGGCTGCCCTTGAGGTTGGTACGGAAGGTGCAGCTGGTGCAAAATACGGCAGTGTGACTGCTCACTGGGGCAGGGTGTCGCCAACATGTCATCCTGCTGCTGAAAGAATTGCACTGGCTACCTATTAGCTACTGGGCTAAGTTCAAGGTTCTGGTTTTAGTGCACAAAGCCCTATACAGCTTGGGACCAGGATTACCCCTTACATACCCAGTCAGTCACTGAGCTCTGCTGGTGAGGGCCTCCTACAGATACCATCTTATCAGGAGGTCCGTTCTATGCAATATAGGAAATGGACCTTTAGTGTAGTGGCACCTACCCTTTGGAATTCCCTCCCCTTAAATATTAGACAGGCACCATCTCTGTTATCTTTCCGGAGCCTACTGAAGACCTTCCTCTTTCAACAAGCCTTTTAAGTAGTCTGTGTCTGTTGGAATTGATATTTAAAATGTTTTTAAAGCTTTTGTTTAAAGATGTTTTTAAAGATGTTTTTAAGGATGTTTTAATATATTTTAAAGTCTGTGTTTATGATGTTTTAGAGTGTTTTTAGTGCCCTGGGATCCTACTGGGAGGAAGGGTGGGATATAAATCTAATAAATAAAATAAATAAAAATACCTTTCATATATACAGTATTGTCAAACAAAAGCTGGCACAAATTTACATAAAATGTGTTCATGGTAATTTCTATGTATAAGAAAACATTTAGAAATAATTCCTGTAACTGAAATAGAAATACAGTGCATCATACGATAGTGAGAAAGACACCAAGTGACTTGTACACCTGCTCAGTCTGCTGACCAGGTGCTGCTAACTGTTGATGGGCAACTTCAAGTCTCCTTTTTATGGTCCTTTATCTTAAACCAGACTTGGACTGGACAGCCCTCAAGTAGAGTACATCTTCAAATAGGAGACTGTCCTCTGTAAAGCAGAATACATGACCACTCTAAGAATTTATCAGTACAATGACTTTAGCAATCTGGAAGACCTGGCAAAAGCAATTCCTCAAGATGTTTGCAGTGGGGACTTGTTTTTGGTAAAGTTTTCTAATGAGGGCCCAAGGAGAGACTCTTCTGTTCATCCTTCTCCGGTCACTGTTATATATATATACTGGTATATACTATATATATATATATATATATATATATATATATATATATATATATTACTGGTTCAAGTTTTCAGGAAACTTACAGAAATACTGAACCCAATCCAAATTGGTCCAGGTAGGGATTGGGCATCTCTGTTGAATGCAGATTCGGCTCCTGATGATGATGATGATGATTTATTTATTTATTTTATTATTTTATTTATACCCCACCCTTCCTTCCAGCAGGAGCCCAGGGCGGCAAACAGAAACACTAAAAACACTTTTAAACATCATAAAAAGACCTTAAAATACATTAAAACAAAACAATGTAAAAAACATTTAAAAATATGTTAAAGACATATTTTTTAAAAAGGGTTAAAGATATTAAAAGACATATTAAAAGCAATTCTAACGCAGACGCAGACTGATTGATGATAGTTGATGATGATGATAGTCGATGAATTGTATAGGGAATGTTCAATGCAATATCTGGAATACATAGACGTTCAGGTATCTCGAACAGACCTCCATGAGGTGTAGTTCACCAGGCTGCATATTGTGACCTGCTAGGTTGTTATCTGTACCCCTGCTTTTTGTTTTTGTTTTGCAGAAACAGGACATATATTGAGTTCTTGGCAGACTGTCTAGAATGTTTTCCAGGACATGTTTATTCATAATTTCCACAATATGACTAAAGTATATTTTACAGTTTGGGGTGTATGGTATCTAGGCTAAGCCATGGGCAGTGGTCAGAGAGAGGCAGGGAGTCAGAGCTGAAGAATACACCAAAATACCCCAGAGCCAGGTAGACCGTAGTTGCTCAGGCAAAGTCTCAGCCTAAACTGGAAGTCTTTTATAGCTTCTCCCATCAAATAGGGCGAGACCAGTCCAGAGCCTGAGAATGCTTCCATGCTGCCCAGAGAGATGCTCCAATCTGCACATCTGTGCCACATCTTATGGGGCAGCTGCACAGACAGCTGAGGTTTCCAGCTGTAGTCCTGGCAGATCTGGGCATATAGCCCTTACAACCCCCTGGGACGTACTAGCCTGCCATTATTCCCAATGTACAGATGTCAAAGGTTTAGCACACAAATTCCTAGCTGAGCTGGGATTTGAATCCAGATCACCCAATTATATGCTTGCAATAATATAAGGGTGGTTTGGAGTGTCTGAATTGTTCCATTAGGATTTACAAGTTTGCTTTTTTCATCAGTTCACTTCAACCATGCACGTGTGACTTCTGAGACTGTAGTGATGTCTTTTTTTTTTTTAAAGGCATTGTGGAAGAAAATGAGTGCATTCTCTGACATGAGTTGACTGAAAAATTGCTGCAAAAATGTTTAAACTTCTGCATTATGCACGCAGGAGTCAATTGTGACAAAGAGGGTTTTTCAAAGTTGTATAATCAGGTAACTTTCTGTTCCACTGTGATTTTGGCAGGTCTTTCTTGTAAATAAGATGGAAGAGTGCAAAAGGCAGCCGTGAGACTGGAATACATCTTTGCCTCTTTATAGCTCGGGGGAGGAGGGATCATCTCTGGGCTCTTATGAATGTGACTCTCAGAGGTTGTGGAAGGGTCAGAGCATCAGGCAGCCAAAGTTGGTAGATGCTTGGCAGCCAGGTCTGTTGAGCCTCCCATTGGCTTCCAATGTTAATGACTGGAAAGGGTGTCCAGACTTTGCTTGCTGTGGGAAATGAACAACTTTCTTGTATTCACGTAGCTCTGGAAGCTGGCTGTAGCTTGTACTTGGCTGCACAGTGCTGGAATGGTGGTGGAAAAGCCCAATAAACTAGTTTGCCTCATGAAAGCTATCATCACATTAGCCAAGAATCGATGTCGTTGTAAAAATAAGAAAGTGCTGGGTTTTTGTTGTTGTTGTTGTGTTGTTGTTGGCTTGATTCTCAGCTTTAAGTTCACAGTTCTCCATGCTGGCTGGCATGCTCTGTGCTGTATTGGTGTCTGTAAGCAACATTTAACAGACTAATCAGGGACTGATCATACCTCGGTTGTACAGTTCATCTCAATTACAACTGGTACCGTTTTGAGGGATTAAACTAATTGAACAAATTGGGCAAAAGGCATGACATTTATCGCCTCAAGCTGGATAGTATGTATTTCTGGCTTTTGGGGGGGGATTATTAAGGAGTGAGGTTTTTTTCCAGTGAGGTAAAAGTGAAAAGCAAAGAGGAGGGAGTGGGACAACGTCACCTGGCCTTGACATGAATGTTTTGCCACAGTGGTCTCAGCCCAGACCTCTGTGCTTTAGCAGAAGTGCTTTAGCAGAAGCACTTAGGTGCATACAGCTGTCTGCAGTCTGCAACCCTGAATGATCAGCTTCCAGACCACATGGAATGCCTATATGTAAGCAGCTATATGCATATAGGCATCCCTTTCAGACATTCCAGCAAATGCTCAGAACTCTGGAGGCAAGGCTAGCGTGTTATAGCAGAGTCAGGCTAGGCCCGGCAGGCCCAGCAGAATCAGGATTCCCACTTCTCTCTCTCCATGCACTTGATGTACACATGGAAACAACTTCTGAACAGGGCTACTGGTTGCCTTGTTCGTTATATACATCAGGAACATTACTTGTGCTACCTAAAGCTCTGTAGAGCTGGTTGTGGCTTTCTAAGAGATAATTATCATTAACAACTGTGAAATCAACAATTTAGAGTAATGAGTGAATTTCTGCATTACTGTAGCAGCCTCAGACAAGATACTGCACATATTTTGGCAGATATACTTAAATCACTTGAGACTCTTCTAATTTTTTTTGTTTCTTAAGTTTAAGGATTGTTTTCTCTCCCCCCCCCCAGGTTTTTTCATTTCTTATCCACTTTTACTTTTTGTGAAATTTATATCTATATTTGGGCATCATATAGTATAATATAATTTCCTTTGCTCATCTGATGACCAGTAGTTAAAGAATGCTAATAACATGAGGAATAGAGAGATAATAACATGAGGAAGCTACTTCCTTGCTCAAATTGCCCTATCCTGTCTAGCGTTTCATGTTGCAAACAGTTAAGATGTTCTTCTCACACAAGTTGGGACCACACAAATGCAAAACATATTCTTTTATCCTCTCATCTTGTTGAGATTGGTCTGTTAAGGCTCAGATGATTCCTGGTATGTGGTGCAAGCAATTTGTGTTGAATGTTGCTGTTTTACAAAGAACAGTGGTTTAAGAGAGGGAACTTTTTAAGGAAATGAGTAAGTTGGCAGTTTGTTCCAGGGTTCATTTACTGAAACATTAGAAAAGTCGAGTGATGACTCTGTGAGGGCAGTTGGCAGTGACTTAACGCTCTACAGGTTTTTGTTTAGATGTGATGTTTAATGAAGTCTATCTGTCAGTATAAAATTTCCAATAGCGAAAAGTAATGGAAATATGAATTAACAAATAAACAAGACAATGTTTTGCATATGAGGAAATCTCTTTGCTTTTACTGATGAGACATAGTCTCTCACAAGAATTGGCACCCTGACAAAATATAATTTGAATAAATGGCTGACTTGCACCCCTTTTATCTATAACATCATTTCTGTCATTTGCATGCTGGATGTGGGAGTGAACAGTGAGTTTATTTATGTGCTGGCTTGCAAGGAATTTCTTTCAAAATAGAATAGTGTAAGAGCTCATTGGAAGAATGTACAAAGCCATGTTCTCACTTTGGTTTGCCCTGTTGCATTCTACAGTATAATTGGAAAATGAAACATAAAACTGTGTAGCTTAAAAGCATTAGATAATTATCAGCTGTTGTAGCTGGTAGTTCTATTTTAAAATAGAAGTCCATAATGGAAAATACAGATTAAACAAATACCACACATCTGGAATGCAAAAGACAGAGGGAATGGGAGTCGTGAAACATTAGAAGAATGCATCAGAGACATGCAGAACTTTAAGCAGGTGCTTAATTAAACTACTTAAAAAGAAAATGCCCTGAATGAATGATCATGTGAAGTGTAAAAGTAAGCAGAAAGGATGGGTCACATTCAATGATGTCCGCCCAACTACACAACACTTTCCCTTCTTCGTCAACCCCTGTGGCCTCCTCTTATGCAACCCCCCAATCTGCTCTGGAGGATCAGATTTTGGGAGTACAAGGGGGGGCTGCATGGAGAGGAGAGGGAGATGAAGTAACATTTGATGCCACCCAATGTCTTTATAGTAATTAAAAATAGGGTAAAAATGTTAGAAGCCACTGGGAATGCAGATGTTTATTGTTGGGTCAGTTCAACATGGGAATCTGCCTTATACAAATAAAGAGTAGACTGTTGGTCTGTGTTACTTAGAATTATCTACACTGCCTAGCAGTGGCTTCCAGATTTCAGACAAGAATCTTTTTCAGCCCTACCTCGAAATGTCAGGAACTGGACTGGGACATTTTACCTATAAAGCATGTGCTCTGTGACTGAACTACAGACCACCCCGGGTGCTTCCACATGAGATATTTCCTCTGGAATTACCACTTTTTCTTCACTCTGGAAATAATACTATTTGTTCATTCACCTTTTGTGTGGCACCCACACAGCATCATAAGCAAATAACTGTCCTGCCATGTCACCCCCTTCTGCTTCTCCATCTTTTTCACTGCAGAAACATCCACTGCTTTTGAAAAGCACAGAAAAGCGGCATAATCTCCACAGGTGAGATAGCCTTGGCACTACGCTTCCGACTTTTGCAAGAAACATGGTTTCGATGAACCATGCATTATTGTATCATGCAGGTGAACTTTGCACTGCTTTGCACACCTTTTCCCCTGTCCATTGCTCTATTCAGTGCACAGCCCTTGCTTTTCTCTCTCCCTCCCATCTTGCCTATTCTCTCCCTGCAAGAGCTTATCCTGAGGACTTCCCTCTCTCCTTTAAAGTTAGGGATTAATTAATTAAGCTTCTTCTTATATTGGAAAGATGTGTGGCTTTTGCTTCTGTCTCTTCTGACACCAGGCTCCTCTCTGCTCTTGCCCTGGCTGATTAGCTTAGCCTGCTGGTAGAAATCTGAGCACCCAACACAGTGGCTGCCCATACACTAGGCTTTGAAATAGGATTAGATAAATGGTTGAAGGAAGGGTTCTAGGAGAAGATATGGCAGGGGAGGTTGCCCTATTAGGTCAAATGGGGCACTGCCCCACCAATGTCACTCTGCCCTCAGCCAGCCCCCATCTACCTGCTTTCTTACTTACAATTGCCTGTCAGCTTCCTCTTCCTTACTCTCAGTCTTGCCCTTGAACAACTTCAACAGAGAGAAGGATAGAGACAAAATTAGAATCAGTTGGCTCTGCTTCTCATTGGCTCTCGCTCCACCAACTGTTGGTCTCTCTGCCTTCCGTCCACCACTCCCAATGGACAGCAGCCATCACTGAGATACAGAACTGGCTTTCTCTCTCCTTTTATGCCTTTATTAGTTGTGCAATTTTAGTAATTCAATAATATTAGTTTTGAATGTGGAATATGTATTGTATTTCTTATATTGATTCTTTTAAGTTGGCATTTGTAAACAATTAGAGATTTCTGTTGAAATATGAAGTGGTGTATACATGAAATAAGTAAATGATTCACTAATAGGCAAAAAATCTTACGGTTTAAGAACGTACCTATAGCATACAGATATTTCTATCAAACTTTAAAAAGCAGGGAAATTGGGCAGCTATAGTGAATGCACCAGGGGAGCAGGAGACCTGACCTCCTCTCTGAGATATTGTACTGCCCTACAAAGTTGTCAAAATGCAAGCACAATTTGGGTTGGTCTTTCACAGTCCAATCCAGTAGCTGTGTAGCTTGGAAGAATTTGGTAACATGTGCCTCTGAGCATATGGTGAGCAGTGGCAACACTTGCCATCTCCAAAGATGGAAGAATTACATTTTTGTATGTTTGTTGGTGTTCTTCTTTCTTTGCTTCTTTCCTGTGTTACTAATGCTTCTACAGAGAATCTAACCTAGAAAATTATATTCTTCTCTTTATTCATCCTAGAAATCAGTGTCAAATTTATTTTTATTAATTTCAAAGCCTTTTTATAGGTCAACGTCATATGATGGTGAAGATAGTCTTTTGCATTTAAAACTGGAGGTTATGTTCTGTTTCTATTTTTGGTGCATTAATAATTGAATCAGAAACTGTAGTTTGATGTAAAATCAGACTGATTACAATATGTTGCTACTTAAGCAATAACTCTAGCTGTTGGAAAAAACAAACTTGGCTTGCCCAAGATGCATGTTTTCAGCCTCCTATGCTTAAACCACTCCACTTAAGGAAAGGTGGGCATGGTCAGTTAAAAACATAGAGCACCCCTAGAATTTTGCTACAATATATTTCACCTCTCACTCTTTTATCTTGTGCAAACTGAGACACTCCTCATGTCCATTGGAGACTATTCTGAAGAACAGTCAGTGCCATTATTATATAGCCATGAGAGTGGTTGTATACTATAGCCAGCATGGATTTTTCACATTCCACAATGTTAAATTGGAAATACCCCCCATGCCACTCTGGTGTTTCCCATAAACTCATTTCAAAACAAAGCCAACAAAACGTATAGTGCTGAAATCAGAAATGCTTGCTTAACAACCCTCTAAATTTTCATAGCAATGTACAAACTAGAGAGAATCGAGAGTTCAAACTGTACAAAGAGAGAGAGAAAAACTAGACTCCTTTTGGACTTTTTTCTGTCAATTTGTTGAAATTAATTAAAAATCAGCCATGGTCACTGAGTACATGTAAACTAAAAGTTAAAAAGTGCCTGGCTGATTTTTAATTAATTTAAGAAATTTTACATTGAACTGAATGATAAGGCCGGGCATGCTCAGTAAACTTAGCAAGCAAACAGCTGTGAGTCTGGCTTTTAGAAAAGTGAAAGTTGGTTCTTACTGAGCATGCCTGGGCTTATCATTGACTTTAACGTTAAATTTCTTAAATTAATTAAAAATCAGTTAGGCATTTTTTTAACTTTAAACTGCAGAAGATGAAGGTCAGAGTATGGGGCAAGGTCAGTTATAGGATTACAGGTACTCTGTGAAAATATCTGATTTTTAATTAATTTCAACAAATTATGAGAAAATTGACAGAAAAGAGTCCAAAAGGGGTCTGGTTTCTCTCTCTCTCTTTTTACACTTTGAACTCTTGATTCTCTCTGACTGTTTTGTGCATCACCATGAAAATTTGAAGGGTTGTTAAGCAAATGTTTATAAGTTCAGGACTATAGGTTTTGTAAGGTTTTGTTTTGCAATAAGCTTATGGGAAGCATCAGAATGGCATGGTGGTATTTTCAATTTAACATTGTGGAATGGAGAAAATCCATGCTGGCTATAGTATATAGCCACTCTCGTGGCATTTATTTATTTATTTATTGCATTTATATACAACCTCATACCCAAAGCTCTCTGGGCGGTTTACAACCATTGAAAACATGAAATGCAAGTATATGAATTTTAAATCATACCAAATTAAAACCCATAAAAACTGACAGGCAAGTTAAAAACATGCTATTCAAATGCTGTTAAAAAATGCCTGGGAGAAGAGGAAAGTCTTGACCTGGCACTGAAAAGATAACAGTGTTGGAGCCAGACGCACCTCGTCAGGAAGGTCATTCCATAATTTGGGGGCCACCACTGAGAAGGCCCTCTCCCTTGTTGCCAGACTCCCAGCTTTCCTCAGAGGAGGCACCAGGAGGAGAAACTTTGATGTTGAGCATAGTGTACGGATGGGTTTGTGTAGGGAGAGGTGTTCCATCAGGTATTGTAGACCCAAGCCATGTAAGGCTTTATAGGTTAAAACCAGCACCTTGAATTGGGCTCGGAAACAAACAGGCAGCCAATGCAAGTGGGCTAGAATCGGTTTTATATTTTCGAACAGTCTTGTCCCTGTTACCAATCTGACTGCTGCATTTTGCACAATCTGCAGCTTCCAAACCGTCTTCAAAGGTAGCCCCACGTAGAGCACGTTGCAGTAATCTAACTTGGAGGTTACCAGAGCATGGACAACTGAAGCCAGGTTATCCCTGTCCAGATAGGGGTGCAGCTGGGCCACCAATCGGAGTTGGTAGTAGGCACTCCATGCCACAAAAGCTACCTGAGCCTCAAGTGACAGAGGTGGTTCTAGGAGAACCCCCAAGCTACGAACCTGCTCTTTCAGGGGGAGTACGACCCCATCCAGGACAAGTTCGACATCCACCATCCGGTCAGATGAACTGCCCGCTAACAGCATCTCAGTCTTGTCTGGATTGAGCCTCAGTTTATTAGCCCACATCCAGTCCATTGTCGCAGCCAGGCACTGGTTCAGCACATTGACAGCCTCACCTGAAGAGGATGAGAAGGAGAAACAGAGCTGCATGTACTAATGGCAACACACTCCAAAACTCCGGATAACCGCACCCAACGGTTTCATGTAGATGTTAAACAGCATGCGGGACAGAACTGACCCCTGTGGAACCCCATACTGGTGAATCCACGGGGCCGAGCAATTTCCCCCAAGCACCACCTTCTGGAGCCGACCCGTCAAGTAGGAGCAGAACCACTGCCATGCAGTCCCTCCCACTCCCAACTCAGCCAGTCTTCCCAGAATGATACCATGGTCGATGGTATCGAAAGCCGATGAGAGATCAAGGAGAATCAACAGACTCACACTCCCCCTGTCTCTCTGCCGACAGAGGTCATAATACAGGGCGACAGGCTGTTTCTGTGCCAAAACCAGACCTGAAATCCAACTGAAATGGATCTAGATAATCGGTCTCATCCAAGAGTGTCTGGAGCTGGAGCTGGCGTGCCACAACTCGTTCAAGGACCTTGCCCAGGAATAGAATATTTGCTGCCGGCCTATAGTTATTAAGATTTTCTGGGTCCAGGGAGGGTCTCTTCAGGAGTGGTCTCACTACCACCTTTTTCAGGTGGCCAGGGACCACTCCCTCTCTCAGAGAGACATTAATCACTTCCCTGGCCCAGCCAGCTGTTCCATCCCTGCTAGCTTTTATTAGCCAAGAAGGGCAAGGATCCAGCACAGAAGTGGTTGCACGAACCTGTCCAAGCACCTTGTCAACATCCTCAAGCTGTACCAACTGAAACTCATCCAAGAAATCAGGACAAGGCTGTGCTCTGGATACCTCGCTTGATTCACCTGCTATAACACTGGAATCTACGTCCTGGCAGATGCTAAAGATTTTATCCTGGAAGTGCCTAGCAAATTCATTACAGTGGGCCTCAGATGGTTCTACCATGTCCTTGGGGCCAGCGTGTAATAGCTCCCAGACAATTGTGAAGAGCTCCGCTGGGTGGCAGATTAATGATTTGATAGTGGGAGCAAAGTATTGTTTTTTTGCTGCCTTCACTGCCCCTAAATACAGCTTACCATTGGCATTTACCAGTGTATGATTGAATCCACCAGGACTTTGTCTCCATCTGCTCTCAAGCCGTCTCCTATATTGTTTCATCGCTCTCAGCTCTGGGGTATACCATGGAGCCATACTAGCTCTACACAGGAGAGGGTGCTCAGGAGCAATCATGTCAACCACCCGGGTCATTTCTGTATTCCACAGTTCAACCAGGGTTTCGACAGGAGCACCAGTTCTGTCAGCCGGAAAACTCCCCAGACCACTTTGGAAACCATCCAGATCCATTAGTCTCTGTGGGCGGACCAACTTAAAAAGTCTCCCATCCTTCCAGAGGGGAAAATCTGCTATAAGTCTAAACTTCAGCAAGCAGTGATCTGTCCATGACAAAGGGACTGATGTAAGGCCCCCCAGTTTCAGATCACCATCTCCCTGTCCAGTTGCAAAAACCAAGTCTAGAGTATGCCCTGCTACATGTGTTGGGCCAATGGCAGTTGGGACAGTCCCATGGTTGTCATGGAGACCATGAAATCCTGAGTCACCCCAGATAAAGTGGCCATGGCATGGATGTTGACATTCTTCAGAACCAACCATCTGGAGGATCTCAACAATACACCCGAGACCACCTCCGTCAGCTCAGCTAGGGAGTCTGTTGGACAGCGGGGTGGGGGGTACACCAACAGAATCCCCAGTCTGTCCCGCTGATCCAACACAAGGTGCAAACACTCCAGACTAGTAGTCACATGCACAGGGTGCTTGCAGAGGGAGATGACGCTCCTATAGACCACAGTAACCCCCCTCCCCGACCCTCAGGTCTACCCTGATGCTGAACCAGGTACCCTGTGGGCATAGCTGGGAGAGACTGAGTCCTCCTTGCTCACCCGCCCAGGTCTCATTTATTCATGCCAGATTGGCTGCCTCATCCACAATTAAATTGTGAATGAGGGAGATCTTATTATGCACCGATCTGGCATTTAGGAGCAGCATCCGGAGGCCCGAGAGCTGGCTGATAGGGCAACCAACAAACCTGCGGGTGTGGGGACGACCCGAACAAGGCACAGTCATTAACTGCCTGGGCTACATTCCCCTTACCTGGCAAGTCCTCCTCATGCCATATCTCCCTCTAGCCGTCACTACACTAATTGGGGGCCCCTCAAGTCCCTCCACT
This sequence comes from Rhineura floridana, assembly GCF_030035675.1. Lineage (NCBI taxonomy): Eukaryota > Metazoa > Chordata > Lepidosauria > Squamata > Rhineuridae > Rhineura > Rhineura floridana. The sequence goes on along the minus strand of NC_084487.1, from coordinate 67,418,991 downwards.
TGGCTCTGAGTCCTCTCTCCCAGGCATGTAACTCAAGACCCACAAGTCCCACAAAAAGCCAGGCAGTCTGCGAAGCAGAAGTCCTGGATACCTGAGGGCCTCGGCCTCCAGGGCGTGACAGCTTGCAAAGCAGAAGTCTAACAGAGAGGTTGGTGGTGGTAGCTGAGCTGCAGCCACAAGCAAGCGAGCAGGCAAGCTGGCGGCAGCAGACGATGACTCTCCTTCTTTCCTGGGTGGTGGTGGTCCCCTTCTTCCTGCAGGCACTGCGTCTATAATTATTTAAAAGCCCAAGTAGTTTCTTTGTAATAGTTGCAAGGAGTTTGGAGATGCACTTGTCGGGTGAAAAATCTTGCCTTAATTTGCTCTAAATTGGCTAATTATCAGTCATGGTAGACAATTAACTCCTCCACCCTAGTTTTGTACTTAGAGAAAAAAGAGGGGGACATGGCAGCTGTGGTATTTAAATCTCTGCTTGTTTTAGCATCCAAGCGTGCTCCACCCACCTCTATTTTGTTGCTGATTTTCTATCCGCCAAGCAAAAGGGCTTCTTCTGTAGGGAAGGAAGGGAATTGCCAGCCAGCCAGGATTTCTGACAGTGGATGCCTCAGAGTGCTCTAACCAGTCGGCATAGCAGGATGATTCCCCAGCAGTATGGAAGATCAATTACAATTCCACATGTAGCTTGCACAGCTTCTCGTGGAAAGCAGAAGTGCAATAGAATCTCCCTATTTACATGAAGTCTTGTGCAAGGTCTTGTTTGCAGAACAATACTAGCAGTGATCTTCCTTCTGCTGTCAGTTGTTTAGACCCAACCCACTGTTTATTGTATTGTGCTATATTCAAATCATCCTTTGATGTCATGTGTGATACATACTGGGGCAGAGGCCTGAGAAGGATGAATCGGCAAGAACATATTCATTCTGGAAACATATATCTTTCTGTGAATATACTGATTTATTAATTGTGTAGCTGATTCTTTGTCCCTTTGCATTTGATGCTCGTTCAACCATTCAACCTAACATCATAATACATTTGTTGAATCCATAAGGTACCACAAGGCATTCTGTTTTTGTTCTGTGTTGTTTTTTAGTTTTTGTGCAATAGAGTAACAGAGCTACCCCTCTGGATGCTGGTTCCCATCAGATAGTAAAGTTTCCTTCTGGTTTGTAAATAAGAACATAAGAAGAGTCCAAATGCCCATCTAGTCTAGCATTATGTTCTCACAGTAGCCAACCAAATTCCTGTTGGATGCCTGCCAACAAGCATGTGAGCATAAGAATAGTCTCTGTGATACCCAATAACCAGTATTCAGAGACACACAGCCATCATGGCTAGTAGCCACTGATAGCCATATCCTCCTTGGATTTGTCTAACCCCCTTTTAAAGCCTTACACATTGGTCATTGCTACTAGCCATCTTGTGGAATGGGATTCCATAGCTTAACTATGCAGTTTGTAAATAAGTACTTCCTTTTGTCTGTCCTGAATTTTCCAATGTTCAGTTTCATTAGATGATCCTGGGTTCTAGTGTAATGACTTCCTGGACTGACATGAGACTTCTGGACAAAAGCGAAGAGGGATCCCCGTACAAGGTGTCTGCCCTAGTGGCCCCTTCTTCTCCTCCACCAAGGGCGACAATCTTAAATGTCAGCCGGCTGGACCCTTCCTTAGAGGTAATAAACTCCCTGCCGCTTGAACTTACCCCGCTACCTAGGTCTTTCACCTCCCACAACATGCCAACTGCCCAACTAAATACTAGGACTCAAGCATTCTCAGCTTGACACACTACGAGCTCCCCTACGTCCCGGCTCCCATTTCTATCTTGGAATATTGCCAGGTGGAGGAGCAAGGCCATGGATCCTTCATTTTTAGACTTTGTGAATAGATACAATATTATTCTCCTTCAGGAGACTTGTGCCAGAGAGCAATTCGAACTGAATGGTTTTTCCACTTACTTGCTCGAGGCAACACCAAGCGACAAAGGGGGCCGACCTAAAGGGGGCCTCACAGTGCTGGTTGCCACAAATTTATGTGCCACCATTAACAGACTAACCCCTCTTCCTGGGCTAGCCATGTCGCTACTTCTTGGATCCAATCGGGCTAGACTCGTACTTATAAATGTCTACATGTCTCCACTTCGACAAAAAAACATGGTAAAAGCTATCAGCCAGATGCTAGAGCACTATATCACCAACTTGACCTCACTATTCCCTGAAGCAGTGGTGCTGATCGCTGGCAATTTCAATGCCAGAATAGGTTCGAACGATAGGGCGTTATATGCCTATTTTCACAAAATTCCCCCTCTTGCAGACGAGGCGCTCAATCTACCAGTTAGACAATCCAAAGATTCAGGATGCAACTATGCTGGCTACTGTCTGCTCCAAATGCTTCATAGTTTGAATCTGGCTATGGTGAACGGCTTGGTGGATGGTGATCGAAGTGGTGAGTTCACCTACCTCTCTGGATCTGGTGCATCTGTCATAGACTTTTTCATTGTATCGTCTGACCTTTTAAGCACAGTATTTAGTTGTACTGTTGGCAATCACACGGAGAGTGACCACCTCCCACTGATCTTATCCCTTTGTTGTGACAATGTGTTCCCTCATGCCGACTGGCTCCCGGCTGTGGAACCAGATTATCCAGCAAGAACCACTCATGCCAAATAGTCAACTAAAATAGAGATGGACATAAAAGGAACACTACACTCAGCTAGATGTCTTCACCAGCACAAGACTATCCTGACAGCGGCTCCCAGGGAAACTCTACTCACGACATACCAAGATCTGATTGCAGATCTCCAAAAATGTTTAATCCCCAAGCTTGCGACAAGGCCACGTACCCTTTTATACAACTCCGAACCCTGGTACGACCGAGAATGTCTCGACCTGCAAAAACTCCTAATCGCGAAATACAGAGCTTATAGAGACAAGGACCTCCCTGCATTGCCTACCGAATGCTTAGCATTGAAGAAGAGATACAAACTACTGATCAAGGCAAAAAAAAAGATTGGCTCAGACCCAGCACTGGAAATCTCTAATCCAGGCCTCAAGGGCCAAAGACGCAGCCATCTTCTGCAGCTTGTGGCCAGGGGCTGGCCCAAACTGCCCTCCAACCTGGACTACCATATCTCTGTGCAATCCTGGGAAACGTACTTTTATAATACTTACTCAAGGGGTCAGAAATGAACCCAACACGTAGCGAACTCGCTAAACGACTTCCCTGATTGGCCTCCTATTTCAGTCAAGGAAGTCTCTTCACTAATCATAAAGCTGAAACCGGGCAAGCCACCAAGGCCCGATAACATCCCCCCTGAAATATTTAAATCCAACATGGAGTGGTGGGCTCCAGTCCTGGCAGCCCTTTTCATGAGTATCGACCGCACTGCCTGTATTCCCGAAGACTGGGGTTTAGCCGCTATTATCCCAATCCATAAAAAAGGCACCTGATCTGATCCATCTAATTATAGACCAATCAGCTTACTAAACATCGTTAGTAAATTATACGCCACTCACTTACTTGAAAAATTACAAAGCTGGCTGGATCAGGAAAACATCCTGGCGGAGGAACAAGCTGGATTCAGAGTGGAGCACTCCACCATGGACCATGTATTGGTTCTCCAACATCTGGTGGAAAAATACTCATCCAAAAAGGGGGGGTCCCTTTATACGGCCTTTATAGACTTCAAAACAGCCTTTGATCTCATCCCCAGAGATAAGCTCAGGGAAAAATTCGAGACCACCAACATCGACAGACGCCTTCTAGCCCTCATACGATGCCTCTATGAAAACACCAAATTACGCATTAGATGTAACAACACTGGCCACCTGACCAAGTCAATCACCACCTTTAAGGGCGTTAAGCAGGGCTGTGTCCTAGCCCCTACCCTATTCAATTTTTACATAAACTCCCTGGTCGGATCCCTGGCACAGGTCTCATCCCATCCCCCCACTCTTGCGAATAAACCCCTGTCTATACTACTCTATGCTAATGATGCAGTGCTTATCTCATTATCAAGTATTGGCCTGCGATGGTTGCTGCTGGCACTTGCAGATCACTGCTCTAAGGAACTGCTAGTTATCAACCAGGCCAAGACGAAGATACTAGTGTTCACCAGGAAAAAGGTGAAGCACCGTCGCTACCTCAGTGGACTCCCAATTGAACAGGTTTCCTCGTATCGGTACCTGGGAGTGACCTTCCACTCTTCTGGAGCATGGCACCTTCATGCCAACGCCCAGAGGAACTCGAAGGCCCTCCTGTCGTTTTTCTATACAGGCGGGCCCCACTTATACGGCGGGTTAAGTTCCGGACCCCCGCCGTAAAGTGGAAATCACCATAAAGCGGAACCCCATTGAATAGAATGGTGCCGTCGCGCGAAAATGACGTGAAAATGTCTCAAAATGGCAAAATCGGCTTTAAAAAGTGAAATCAAAGCCGCAGCATTAGTGGAACGCCGGGAAGCAAAGCCCCGGGAAGCGGGGCCCTACTGTACCAAGGGAGGGCAACATGTTCTTTCCGCTATACAAGTCTTTGTGGTGAAAATCATCTCCCAAATGTTATATGGCTCCCAGGCAATGGTCTACTCCAACTCCTCTTCCTTTGAACCTGTTCAAACTAAATTCTTGAGATCCATATTGGGTATTCCACCATGCGTTTCCAACAATACCTTGCGTCTTGAAGCAGGACTACCTTCAATAGAGGCTCGTATATGGATGCTCAAGACTAGGTTTTGGTTAAAACTGTGGTTTTCCCCTTTGGGACTGGGCCCCCTTGTACTCTCTGATCGATATCAATCTAACTGGCATAAAACACTAATTAGGAAATTCTCAAGTCTAGGCTTCTCCCTCCCTGCCATCTCCCAGCTAGGCCTCTCCAAAGCGAGGCAGGCTATCCACCAACGAATCCTAGGTGTAGAATTCCAAAACCACCGCTCTCTGGTAGTGACCGACCCTGGCCCTATTCTCCCTACTGGGGCTTTTACCTCTGCGCACCATCTAAGCTCTCTCTCCACTGCTAGGCTCAGAAAGGCATTCACGCTGGCGAAGCTTAATGTACTTCCGTCAGCTCTCCTAGATGGCAGATACCACAAGATTCCTTTTGCTGAGTGCCTATGCCCTTGCGGTGCGGGCGTAGTGGAAACTGTTGCCCATGTACTTTTAGCTTGTCCTTTTTATCATGCTCTTCGTCTTTTAACCATAACCCCAATTATCCAAACAATTCCGGGTAGGGATCCCGCATTTTATGCCAGCTTCCTTTTATCGGACCAAAACCCTCAAATTACAAACAGGGTCACGAGATTCTGTGCCGCAGCAATTACCCATCGTAGGGCATTGCTAGCCCAACCGTCTGCACAGTCTCGAGCGTTGGTCTTTTAGCTACTCCCGGCCTTTGTTTAGTAAGTACTTGCTGTTTTAATTTGTCTTGTATCAATTTTGTATTCTGATGTTTTGTACTGGTCTCTGACCGTAAGAATAAATTCATTCATAGTGTAATGAGAGAGGAGGGGAATATATCCACTTTCTGCACACTCTGCATTATTTTGTAAGCTTCTGTCATGTGTCTTCCCCCTACTTTTTTTCTAAACAAAAAAAGCCACAACCAAATCTTTGTTACATTTTATATTAGATGTATATCTCACCTTTCCTCCAAGAAGCACATGGTGGCAAACTTGGTTCTCTGCCTCCCCATTTTGTCCTCACAACAAGCTTGTGAGATAAATTAGAGAGCTAATTATTAGCCTAAGGTCACATAATGAGCTTCATTGAGGAGTGGGGATTTGAACTCTAGTCTCCTAAGACCCAGTCCAACTCTCGAACTAATACCACACTGGCTCACTCTGTTGTAATGTTTCTTCGTAGGGATGTTGTTTCAGCCCCATGATTATTTGGAGTGCCCTTTTCTAAACTTTTTCCAGCTCTGCAATATCTTTTTTTGAGGTGTAGATGCCAGAACTAAGCACAGTATTCCCAGTGCAGTCTCACCATATGGTTGTTTAATGTCAGTCTAATATTGGCGGTTTTATTTTCCAATTGCTTTTGTATAGAGCCATAACATGAACTTAACCTTTTTCATAGCTGCCACACAATGGGTCAGTATTTCCACTGAAGTATTTACCATGATTCCCAAGATCTTCTTCCTGGTCATTCACCACTGTTCATACCCCATATACATATGAAGTTAGGATTTTTTGCTCCAATGTGCATTACCTTTACACTTGCTTACATTGAATCACATTAAATTTGCCATTTTAATGCCCATTCACCTAGTTTGGAAGGATCCTTTTGGAGCTCCTTTCAACAGATCTAGACACCTTACTGCAGGGATCTATCTGCCTATCTATGTGTCTATTCAACAATAAAGCAGGAGAAATGTACCAATGCATGAAGTTTGGACCTCACAAAGTTTGGACCTTGGATTTATAAAAGTGATGTTCTTCTATTGACCTCGTTCAACTGCTAATACTAGATGAGTGGCTCTGTAATATGATAGTGAAAATATTTTTTGATCTATATCTGCTGATTGTATTTGTTTTGTTACGTTCTTTATAATTTAATAAAAGGGACAAAAAACAATAAAGCTTAAAATACCACCATCCAGCATGGCTTTCAATCTAAGCCTGTTTCAATGAATCAGATCAGACTGAGAGTGAATTTTGACATAAGTTTTCTTGGCAGTCCTAAAGGGGCTTTTGTTTGGTCACAGTGACTGTGATGTTTAATTGTGCAACAAAATGATTCATTCATGGTTAAAATAAAGAAAAATGGCACAGGGACATTTTTAAAAAAAGGTTTTAACTTTTAATGTTCTTTTTGTTTGGTTTTTTGCTGTGACTCCTTAAACTGGAATGTGCTTTAGAATTCTGCTCATGTGTATGCCAACATTTGTCTTAAGAATTTTTATTGTCTCTTTTTCTCTCCCCATTTCTCCCTCTCCCTCTATTCTACAGATATATACTGACTGGGCTAATCACTATCTAGCAAAATCTGGCCACAAGCGGCTGATCAAGGACTTGCAACAGGACATTGCGGATGGAGTTCTGCTAGCAGAAATCATTCAGATCATTGGTAAGACCTGTGTTATGAGCCACAGCATGAGCAGACTTCTGGCTTAGGAAGAAAAATGCAATAGAAGTAGAGCCAGTTTTATTGTGAGATGGGCACCAAACAGAGACGTGACTTGGCCTCCCAAGTCTCCCGGTATATAGATATAGATATATATTTGCATGAAATGTTTGTAAGTGTCTGCTGCACCATTCTTTTAAGGGCTAGAGAACTGTGTTTCACCCACTTGGCATTGTCTGAAATGAATGCTTCATTAAGCCATATGTCTCCAGTGTGTGCATTTTATTAGCTGGAGTGGTTTATATTTTCTGAGATGCCTTGAAACTGTATCCTGATCCCACAAAGACAATTGTGGATGATTTCATGTCAGCAGTCATTTGGCAGGGGCTGGAGAATTGGTAGCAACCTTCTTTTGCACTTCCCCTTTGCATGATTTGTGCATGGGGACAGAACTGCTGCTAACGAGGGAGATTGTTACCATAGGGTTTCCGCGTGCTTAGAGAGTGAAGTTCATGATCTACAAAATACTTATGTGTCTGTTTGCTTTCTTCTTTGTGGTCTTATTTTTTACTCTGACATATTGTTTTTAATCCTCACTGTTTTCCTTCAGCAAATGAAAAGGTTGAAGATATCAATGGCTGTCCTCGAAGCCAATCTCAAATGGTAAGAGTAAAACAGATTTTTGTGTTATGATGTCACATCTGCACTTTACTGGGATGTGTATTACTGGCTATTCATTTTGCTTTATGTTGACTATACTATAATACTTTTCTTTTCTTTTCTTTTTGCTTTTTTAAGCACAGACTTGGTTTACCATCTTTGGATAGAAACAAGTTCAGGGAATATAAGGGAGCTGAGTGAGAAAGCACCATTAGCACTGGCTAATAGATTAATTGTTAATGTACTTATTTCAGCTTATCTCTGTGTCCTTTAGATTTATACGGATGATTTTAATTCCAAAGCTGTTTTAAAGACAGAAAATAGCAGAACCAATTTCGAGTGGAGTCTTTGTGTCTGGACTACTGGCTTGAAAGAAGACATTTGCCAACTTTTAATGAATATAAATAGCATTTCTGCTTGTCCACATTGAAGTCCAGTTAAATAGTCTGACTCTCATGATTTTCAGAAGTAGCTCTTGAGTCATGTGCTACTTCTGCTGGAAGAGACTGAGCTAAAACCAGCTAAAACCACTTGAAAGTCAGGATATAGCCCAAGGCAATTTACAATCCAGAAGTGGGACTTGCGTTTTGTAGTCTTTATTGATTAGCAGTGTCTGTAGCCATAAAGAGAATTCATTGTGAGACTTTGTGGAGATAACACATGGAGCCCCCTTCTCCCAGATCCCTCAGATAATTTTCTTCCTACTTGTTTGTTTTCTTTAACGACATTTGTAGACTACATAGGATAGGTCTAAATGCTTAGTGGCATAATGACACTGCATGTGTTAGTCACTAACCATACTTTGGATGAAAACTCTGCTAGATATTTGAAAAAGGAGCCTGCTAACATTCATTATGACATAGGAAACTGGAAATGCTTAAATTAACTCTTCATTGACAAGTTGCTTCCTGAAGCAAAACTAAGCAGCAGGCGGTGATCATCTTTAAGAAAAAGACCACTTATTCAAGCTGATGGGATTTTTATATTTTCTGTTAATAAATAACAAAATACTGAATAAATAACGAAATACTGAAATATTTAAATTCATATTGCATGAACACCTCAGTTAAGACAGCTTGCATGAAAAAGAAAAGAGATTCCTGGCCAATAGATATACAGGCCAGTAAGGAATGCACAAGAAATAAAGATAGTAACATTTCAGTTCTAATATTTGCCTACTGAGAAGTAAGCTCCATTACGTTTTATGGGGTGTTCCCAGGTAAGTGCGTATAAGATGGCAGCCTAAGAGTAATGTAACCTATTTTAGGCAGCTCTTCAAGCCATCTGTGTGAGTGTTGGTTCAGATTACTACTTCCACATAGTTTCACATGATCACTTGTTTATGTGAGATCCCAGTTGTCAATGGATCTTTTGATGGGCCAGCATCTTCATCCTAGGAGTGCAAGATTCTTCCTAGCCAAGATACTAAATGACTGGTTCTATGTGGATCTGCCCTTGAAGATGGTTTGGAAGCTGAAACGAGTGCAGAATGCAGCAGTGAGGCTGCTGGTTGGTGTTTCTGCTTGGACACACATTACACAAGTCTTGAAAGATGTACACTGGTAGACAATTCATTACTGAGATAAAATGACTTGGGCCCCAAATTAAAGCAGTGCACCTTATACCATCATTGTTTGCTTTTTCAGAACAATTGGTCAAGGCACACTTCTTTACCCACACCTTTGATTGAGTGAATGTCTTCCCTCCTCCTGCGTTGGTCTTCGGTACCACTGTTTTGTTAATTTTGTTATTGGTTAGTTTTGTGGTCTTATTTTATGATGTTAATCTTAATTTGTACCTGTGATATTTTTGTAATCTGCCCTAGGACCATTTGGTGAAGGGTGGGCAATAAGTACAAATCATAAATAAATATGTTGTTACCTCTTATCTCAGGCATCTTGGATAGGGAAAATCTGTCTTTAGGCTGAAAAGCCTTGTAGGGAAATAAGAGGCCCTCTATGGGGTTCCTACGTATAAATATTCATGTCTGTTATTTTCCCTTCTTTCTTCCCTGCTTTGCTGTCATGGATTTCCATGTGGTAAGAGGACTGTGGAGACCCAGGTTCAGATTTCCCACCCAGCTGTGAAACTAACAGAGTGACTGTGGGCTGACCATTGTCTCTCAGCCTAACCTACCTCACAGGATTGGCATGAGGATAAAAGGGGGAGAGGGATAACTGTGTATTTTGAGTTCCTTGGAAGAAAGTTGGGACATATGCCACATATGAAGCAGGGCAAACTATATAGGTGCTTATATACTCATGCTAGAATGCTGGTTAGCCACTATGAGAACAGGATGGTGGACTAGATAGGCCATGGGCCTCATCCATCGGGTTCTTCTTATGTTCTTACCTTTCAGCAGGAAGATATGGGATATGCACTGAATGGAAATGAAGCAGTGTGACTACCTCAAAACATTTGCAGACGCAGTGCTGAAAGTGGGATCCCATATTACCCCCCAATAGCATTATGAGCCCAAATCATTATGAATGCTCAATAACAATGACATCTGGAGGGGCCAGTGTAGGAGAAGATGGGATTCAGTGTGTTCATGAAATACATAGCCTGTTCCTATAGCCTGCAATCCTGTACCTACTTACTTAGGAATAAGCTCCTTTTAACTCAATAGGACTTATTTGTGAGTCTGTATATTAGCAGGTGTGGAGAACCTTTTTCAGTCTGAGGGATGGATCCAAAACTTGTCCATCTTCTGTGGGCCATTTTTGACAGGTGGGTGGGGCATCCACCTATCAATCATCTGATGTCATATGATATCAGATGCTTCAAATCTCAAGCTAGGAGCAGGCACAAGCTTATCTCCAGTCTTAGTATTGTAGTCTCAGAGCACTAAGACTGGAGATAAATATCTGCGTGCTCGAAAAGGCAGTAAGCAGAGGCTTCTCTCCAGTCTTAGCACTGTGGAATTACAGTGCTCAAATCAGAACTGTCTCTGCTCCTGGCTTTGATCATCACATTACATTAGTACTAATGACATCCACACCTGATGTCACATGGGGTCAGGTGACTGACAAGTGGCCATGGTTTGCCCAAAACAGCCTTGTGGGCCAAATTTAGAGTGGATCTAATTATGCATGTGGGCCAGGTTCGCACCCCTGGTTTATAGGATTATGTTGGCCTCTTGGGCCACAGAAGTGATTAATATTGTGACCAGCTATAAAAATTAAGCATCTTCTCTTCGTTTTTCCACAATTTACTTATTGAGAATTGATTTGTTTTTTACCTTTTAATAGCTGTAAGGTTTCTGAGGGTGTTAGGCATTCAATAACAACAAAAAGGCATAGAGCAAATAAGCAATGTATTTAATATGCCTTATTACTTTTAAATTATTTTATTTTAAATGATAAGTAATTAGAATTTTGGTTTTCTGTGAAATATTTCAAAATCTGGAAATGTTTAAAAGTGCTAGTGTGGCCTCTAAGCAGTCTGCTTCTTATTAAAGAGATATTGTCAAGGCTAGCAGTTAGGTTAGTCATCCTTGTACAACTTTGTTTTTAAAAGGAAATGTTTAGCTTCAGAGAAGTGAAATCCTCAAAGCCCTGCAGATTAAACTTGAAATGGCCAAATCTATAAATATCCTTATGATATTGATGATGGCTTTCTGAAGAGTGTTAACTTATACCACCAAAGAAACTGTATGAAAATATATGAAGCTCTGAAAATTAAAAGGCCAATCTTCCCTCTTAGCGTGCAAAGGAAGCCTGAGACATTTTGTTTCCTGAAGCAAAGGACAAGATGGCACCTATCTCATTCTATTACAGAAGCCTACAGGACTGGCAGTTGAATTTTTCTTAAAAACTGGTGATGGGACACATACTGCACTGTATATCAGGGCAGCAGGCTAGCTTAGGTGGTGCCAAACTAGCCACATAAAATGCATAGCTCTGTCCACCAACACCTTGCCCACCCCCTAGCATCTTTGACCTAAAATGGCCATCTCACTGTGCCTAATGGTAGGGCCAGCACTGTTACCATGGCAAAGTCAATCAAAAATATGGAAGCCAATGAAGAAGGTTTTCCATGATGTTATTTCCCACCTATCCCCACCCCTCTTCGGTTTCTTAATAATGGGCTTACCCTAGAACTGATGCACACATCTTCTGTCAGCGGAGTATAGAGATGAACATTTCAGTGTCCTGATCCAGAGCCTGTCCCGAGTTGTGAATGAGCACATATATGTAGGCCTTCATATTTAGTTCAGTTGATGAGGGAGCACAAAGCGTTCAGCTCTTTGTGAGGCTCACCATGCATTCAAATCAATGGGGAGTAGCACATATTTTATTTCAGTACACCACTCAGGTATTCCTTGAATGTAGAGCAGTTTATAAACCCTGAAAAAAAAATAAAGTCAACAGAAGTTCATGATCAGTTTGAACCCTGTACATGGGATTAGGGTAACAGAGTTTAAGACTTATTTTTGCTAAGAGGTCTGGGCATGTTTAGCCTTCAGAAGAGAAGACTGAGGGGAGATATGATGGCACTCTTCAAGTACTTGAAAGGTTGCCACACAGAGGAGGGCCAGGATCTCTTCTCAATTATCCCTGAGTGCAGGGCACATAGTAATGGGCTCATAGGAAGCCAGATTTCAACTGAACATCAGGAAAAACTACCTAATTATTAGACCAGTATGACAATGAAACCAATTACTTAGGGAGGTGGTGGGCTCTCCAACACTGGAGGCATTCAAGAGGCAACTGGACAGCCATCTGTCAGGTATGCTTTAATTTGGATTCCTTCATTGAGCAAGGGGTTGGACTCGATGGCTTTATAGTTCCCTTCCAACTCTACTGTTCTGTGATTCTATGATTCTAAGATACCAGAAGGATTGTCTGCTTCCATATAAGCATATCTGTGGTATCATCTGTCAGAAGCTCTGGATTCCTTCAGTGTTTGAAATACTTGTGTGAGGGGTGGCTACCTGTAACAAGGCCATATTAGTGATAGCACCAATAATTTGGAGTATGCTCCTAGGAGAAATTAGCTCTTTGTTGGCTTTTCAATGCCAAGTTAAGGCAGTTTCTATCATTCAGGGGTCTCCTGGTTATTATTTCTGCTGCTAAGTTGTCATTGTTTTATTATATGTTAATTAAGTAGGTTGTTTGTTTAGTGTGGTTTTTTAGCCACAATTAGTCTCATATTAGCCACTGTGTGTGTGGTCTTTGTCTTAAAAGTGGGATATAAATATTATTTTAACAAATGGTTTATCTGCTGTAACTATGATAATTAATGTTACTGCTTATCATTTTGGAAAGTGACTTGAGACATTCTATGTTCTCATTGGAAAGAATTAGTCCTTCCATTAATTCTGGGTTCACAATTAGTATCTGGAGATTCTGCAGTTTTCATGTAGAAATTCACAGTGGAGCCATGATAGCCAGTGCTTGCAAAACACTGGGCCTTTGCCCATGCAGTTTGACTTTTCCTTTGTGCAGATAAAGAAAAATGTATCATCAAATGTCATTGTGAGTGACCCTTCAGAACCTGTCAAACATGGCCTACAGAAACTGAGAGAAGAAAGGATCTGGTCAGTGGATGGATCCAGTTCCCCTCCCCTGGCATATAGGAATTCACCAGAATTACTTTCCTTGAGCATCCCTTGGTAAAATCATGTGTTTCTTCCATAACTTTGTTGCAATGACTATGCATATGTTTCCTTCTAATGTTACATCATGGTGTAACAGCAAGGCAGAACTACAGACATGGTGGGTGTACTGAATTTACTGACACTGCTAATTATATGAATAGGGCCTATCTTGATTGGTATTGTAAGTTAGTAGAACTGGCATGTCTGGCTACAAAAATAAAACAAACTATTCACAATTATTATCTAAATGTATTTATCTGACCAACAAAAGTATGCTATAATCAAACTCTGTTAGTAAGCTTTGCAAGCAAATAAAGACAATAGCTGACTTTAAGAAATATTGTAGGCATACCTGTTTGCTACAGAAAAGACTGTTTGCTACAGTAAATTTCTCAGGAAAACAGAAGGAATAGAAAAATATGTTGGATTTATCGAAGTATATTTATATGATCTTTTGAAAGGAAATGTGCTAGCCTGCTAAATAATGTCCAGAATGCCCCCCTCTGTTTAAAAAAGCATCAATAGCAACATCATAGCATCATCTTCCTCTTCATTGTGTATTATTAAACTGAAATTAAGAGCCAATTGTAAGCTGAACTTGGGAGATACAATACAACGATATGCCTCTTTTATATCTGTGAAACAATTAGTGACTATATTCTCTAAGGAACAGAAATTAGGGTCTTGATTGACTTACAGTTAATTTGCCCAGGCTTTAAGATTAACTTTGGAGGCCTTACTCATTGGCCCAACTTTAAGATCACTCAGACTTTACTCATGGGCCCGCCTTTAAGAACACTAGAGGCAGGGCCTTTTCAGTAGTGACCCCATATATATGGAACTCTTTCCCAAGAGATATTTGACTCTAAGTACAGTTTTTAAGCATTCTTTACAATCCATCTCTTTGGGCTCAGTTTTAGCTGAATTGTAGGGCTGAATTTTTAACACTATTTTATGATCTGTAGTGCTAATGGTTTTAAATTACCTAACTTTTTAAAGTGTGCTCCGTGCATGGAAAAGTTTTTAAACTGCTGTGTTAAATGATTGTATTTTATTAGAGTGTGATTTTTGATGTTTCATGTTTTATTTTTTTCTCTGTAAGCTCCCTTATTGAGGGCTTTGTCCTAAAAAGCAGCCTAACAATATTTAAAATAAATTTTATTTCATTTATCCATCCATTCAGTTTATATTCTGCCTCTCCCCCTGAAGGAGCCCTGGACAGCAATACATCAAATGAGATCTTAAGTGGGGGCATTGATCATTTAGCAAGTACACCTTTCCTCTGTTTGGAAGCAACTGAAGCTGTTGAACTTGAGGCTACTCTATACATTTGAATAAACCAAGAGATAAAGTACTGCACTAGGTTGTAAGACTCTAATTCCACCCACCCCAACCATCAAAAATTCCCTGTTCATCAGGGGTGTAGTCATCTGGGGTCTTGGGAGGTCTTAGACCCCTCACTTTTTTGGGAGCAGGGTCCCTATGTCTCCAGCATCCTGTGAGGCAATCAGCATGAAAGGGGAACATGCTAGAGTCTTCTGTTATGCTTCCTTGTCCTTTCCTGGTGACTGAAGCCAATCAGAATAAAAAATTCTTCTCAGTAGCTAACACTCTCCCCTTTCATGCTGATTGGTTCCTAGGGATGTTTGTTGTGGAAGAAGGCATTAACAAGGATCTCATTCTCAACCTAGCAGGAAAAAGGGGGTGAGGGGTGTGGCTGTGACTAACATGAAGGGGCCCTGCACTTCTGCATTTGCCACTACACTGCTACTGCTCATTGAAAGCTGAGCGTGTAAGGGAAAAGGTTCTAACCTCACTGCCAGGAAAAATTCTAAACATGTAGTGTATTCAAACATGTAAGGCCTGCTCCATGTTATATGGAGTCCTGAGCAAATTGCATTCTGGTGGGGCCCTCCTCCATCTATGGATCCTGACAGTGATGAACAGCAGCAGCGCTGTGCAAAGTGCTAGGTGGCTGGGACTAGCCACCCACCCTGCCTGAAATGGCGATATATTAAAAACATTGTGAGAAATTGTCTGTCAGGTACCACTTTTTTAATGGTGAGAGGTGTCAGTGGGCCCAGGCAACTGTTTAGGGATGCTAGGTGCTGGGGTCAGCCCTTTAAACATGCATCCCAACCCACGTTCTAATGTGGGGCAGTCCAAACAATGGTCATTTCCAGGAACATATTTTATTTCATTTATTTTAAATGCTTAAATCCTGCCTTTTCACTTTGGCCCCAGATGGGGGCTAACATTACCAGTGCTAAAAACAATATATAAAATACTGTTTTTAAACTACTGAATAAGCAATGAAAATGATCCCCAAAGAACAGCAGCAACAAAACAAAAGCACAATTTAACAGAAGAATATTACATTATTGGAGAAAGGCTGTAGCTCCGAGTTGAGTGGCTGCTGCTTTAGATTTCCCACGTGTGGTCAATGCAGTGGGGTGGTACTGCACTGCCACCCTTTTGACAGTGGCATCACTTTCTGTTTATCAAGACAGTGCAGAGTGAGGGCTGTGGCAAGGTAGGGGCTGTGTGGGAGCACCAGTGGGAGTGCTGGATTAGCTGTGCTGGTGTGCCCATGCAGCCCTGACCTTGCCACTGCCCTGTCCTACCCCCACACCATCCCTGTAAGTGGCAGTGTCACTGCTGTCAGGAAGGCAGTGAGGCAGCACTGCCCCGCCATGCGGTCTGTTCCTGATATTTCCTTTAGGTAAGGGCTATAGCTCAGTCATAGAGCAGATATTTTGCAAGCAAAAAAGGCCAATTCAATTCCTGGAATCTCCTCCTAGGTCTGGGGAAATCTCCAGTCTGAAATCCTAGACAGATTATTGGTCTGAATCAGTATAAGGTAGCTTGCTAGGTCTTGCTATGCCAAGTATCTATGAGCTGTCATCCACTGCATGTTCCAGGGTGACAGGAAAGCCTCCTCTATATGTAGAGGCACATTTTTTCCAGGGTTTCAAACTGAGCAAAAGGCCTCAATGAATATAAGAGGCTTCCTTGCTGCAGACTGTCACCCTGGAACACATGGAAAGCGCTGACAAGGATAGGGGGCAAACTATCATGTTAATAATGCTCATTTTCGACTTCCGGGAAGGGTGACTTCGCTTGTGCCTGCTTTTGAGACGGGCTCCCGCCTCAAAAGAAGCTTATTCAGATATAAATCAGTCAGAACATTTTTTTTTGACTGATGAAATTTCTCCCGGGCAGGGAGAAACGTAGAGATCAACCTCAAAAGCCTGTTTTTGTTGGGAGGACTGGATTTCATTAATTTATGAGAAAAGGTCCAGCCAGCAATGCCGGACGGACTTCCGAACAAGCTCTATCTGATTAATGCGATACGTTTATCTTTTCTTCAAAGAGAAAACGGACTAACAGGCAAGCACCCTTCTTTCTATTATTTTTTTTACTTGGGTTAAATTGTTGCAGCAAAAAGGGATTTGTCAAATGAATCAGCTTTAAAGAACTTCTGGGTGAGCTATAACTCTTCTCTGTTATTCACGAAATTAACAGCTTATCTCTGTTTCTATTGCAAAAAGCTGTCCTGGAAGTGCATTCTAAAGATATAAACAGAAGAGGGATTTCTATTCCGAGGAACATTATATTGTCTGGGACTATTCTCTTTTTGGTCTATTTTATTTTGACGAATCTGCTTCTTCACGACGCCACTAACTGTTTTGATGCTGGGAACTAAATTTGTTTTGTGTTCTTGAACATAGAGAGATAAGGCAGGCTGCTCTGTTTATACTGTGATGTCATCAAGCCTGGAATATTAACCCAATTGTTGCTGAAATAAGAAGTGGTTCTTCTTTATTTTTGTTTTGTTTTGTTTTCGTGGTTTTAAAAATGGCAATCAAGAAAGTGGCTGAGAATCTGGAAGTAATTATGTTTCAGAAAATAATGGATGAGATTGAGATAACGAAACAAACCCTGCGACAGGGCAGTAAGGAGCTGAAAATTGAACTGAGCAAAATGACGCAGGAGCTTAAAGAAATAGGGGATCCTGTGAGAGAGAAGAATGAGATCAGAGATGAGAAAAGAAAAAATAAAGGGAAGATACAAGCCCTGGAGATTGGAACAAATGTGGAATTGGAAAAAGATCTGGAGTTTATGGATATTAGAAATAAAATCTACTGTTTGGAATTTAACGTTATCTCTGAAGAAATTAATGAAGATATTAGAGATAAAGTTATCAATGGCTTGGATAATCTTCTGGACTGGAATGACGTGATGGAGCTTGATATAGAGAAAATCTATGGAATTAACTGCAGCCATGTGACAATGGAAAAACTCTCAAGAGATGAGCCAGTGCATTTTGTAAAAAAGAAGAACACAGATATGACTTTACAACAATATTTCAGCAACTTATTCAGAATTGATGGCAAGAAAATATTTGGGATAGAGGAAATTCCCATCAGACTCTTATTATATGACTATGGCTATGACAGCAAGATTATTATGGAATACTGATAATGGAAGATTGGACACTGAAATTACTGGACTTAACAGGACTATTGAAGATGGAAGATGGAATTAATATGGATAATGGAATAATGGCTATTGAAATTATTGGACCTAACAGATTTTGATGAGATGGATTAATCGATATGTTTATTTGGACTATGGTTATGACAATAAGATTATTATTATTATTAATGAGATGGATTAATCGACATGTTTATTTGGAGAAAAATTGATAGATATATTTCTTAAAGAATTGAAACCTCTCTTTGACTTTTTGTGGAAAGAATAAAGTAATGTTTATGAGATTTGATGATTAATTAAGATAACTACTGGAGGAAAGTGATTTTATAATATAATTTAAGAGACAGGATTGTTATATATTGTAGACCTACAACTCATTTGATCTGCGACAAATGGGCAGTCAACATTTTATTTTTTTTGTTTAATCATTTTTGTTTTGTTTTGTTTTTTGTCTTTGAATGTTTTATGATTTGGTTTGTATGTTTTATGAAAATTTGAATAAAAATTATTGTAAAAAAAAAAATGCTCATTTTCCATTCTCAGAATGTGTGAATAGAGCTACAGCAGTTGGCTACAGTAGTTGGCTTCCATTTGATTCAGTTTTAGAACTATATCTACTTACTGATCTTCTCCAAGCTTAATCCTGGCTAGTAGTTGTGGTTGCCTTTCCTCCTAAAAGACATGGTGGTCCAAATGAAGAAGATAGTTACAGAGAGAGAAGAAGCTGAAATGGATTCCCCTTAAAAGTTTAATTAAATCTTACAAAGAAGCATGCTGAGTTGTTCTGTCATTTGACCCAGCAGAATGGGATTTTGTTTTAATAGAGTAAAGGTTACATTTTCACGCTGGTCTCTGCTCTTCAGGAATTTCACAACTTCACAAATATTAACACAGTGGAATTGAACGTGAAAAGTCAAGGCTTTAATATTTAAGCAAAAAGGGAGAAGCCCTGTGCTTGATACCCTTTTATTTATCTGTCTATCTTGAAGCAATAGAACAATAAAATATCAACAGTAAACACACATATAAACAACTACAAGTATAAAAACAATTTTGTATATACTTTTAAAAACAATTTGTTTTGTTTGCTGTTCACTCACGATCTCTATTTTTGCATTTTCAAGATACCTTGCTAAACATTTATCAGCCTTGTTAAACATTTGTCAATGTGGGTAGCTAGAGATGGTATTTTTCAGGGTTCAGTTCCATTTCCAGGAGTGGTATCCAATGACAGACATCCTTTAGCACAAGGAGTGCTAGCTGTGGAATGCAACGTCGCCTCCTCCTTTCTCCACACATCCCTTAAAACTGTTCTGGCTTTTCCCCCAACCCTCAAGAATAAATATGGAGAAGGCCTGGGGGGACAAATGGGTAGAGGAGAGGGAGGGGAAGTTTTATATTTTGACTTTTATAATTTGAGATCAACAGTCTGGTAGGATTGGTAACTCTAATCTTAACTGTTTCTGGCTTCTGGAGCAAAGTTAAAGTTTTCTCAGTGACTTGCAGCACAATCCTATGCGTATTTACTCAGAAGTAATAAGTTCAAAAGGAATGTACTCCTAGGCAAATGTGCCAAACCTTAACCTCTGTTGGGAAAATACACTCAGTTTGTTGAACCTCTTTATTTAATTGTGAGTAAGGCTGATATGAAAGTTCTATTTGAAGTATTTTTTAACTTGAATGGGGGAAGAGTTACTGGAGAGCTCCGAAACTGGCCACTGGCTCACATCTTTTTGCTACTATTGCTTATTTTTCAGTGCTGATGTGTCCATTCCAGCAGCTGAAGACAGCCATTTTTTATCACCAGTTTGAAATATTTCTCTATCCTTGAACATAATCCCCCAAAGGGTGAAATTAAAAAATGAGTAATACTGGGTCTTGCCATCAAGTAGAGCATTCTAAGTTCTGTAACACTCAGTGGCAGTATCTTTCCATCTTTGTGGCTGGCCTTGGGATAGCATTTAATCTCCTGTTCAGCGTCATTTCCTCAAAAAGCCTGCCCAGAAGGAGTTCTAAATATCTGGAGTTATTCTTTTCTAAGCGGAAATGTCTCCCCAACATATCTCACATAGCTGTCAATTGCATAGCTGCTTCCTTGTTACTAAAACCATACTGAATTTTAGGTTTATCTGCAGCCAGTGTTCAAAAATACATAACCTCCAGTGTTCTTGACTGGAAGACTAACTGACTTAGCAAATTGTATAAGCTAATAGCTTGCTTCCAGGAGGTCTACTTAAGAATGAGAAATAAAATTCCTATAGATGTGTTGAGTGATTATGATGGTTGACTGGCTGGCTGATTTTCCTCCTGGGAAATCCTAATTCTCCGCTGCATCTGTCTCATCACTTCAGAGAGGAGCAGAAGACTGAAAAGGTGAATGAAAGGGAGGGGACTAGGGAAAAATCGCTTAACCCAGGCATAGAAAGGGCTATGTAATGACAGCAGTAGGGATGGGATCAGCTTTCTGGTGCCTGTTTGATTGCATTCTGTTGAACTGGCAGGTGGTTTTGCTTTGGGTTAGTTATTATGCTATCCTTTGCTTTTTACCATTCTGATTTTTCCCCCTCCTGAAAAATAACAATATTGTTATCAATGTTTTCCTTTCGGAAAAGAAAGCAGATTTCCCTATGCCCAGTGCCTACCCACCAAATCCCTCCCCTTCTCCTTCTCCCAAATGGTATTGTATCCTTCCCTCCAGCCCTGGGAGAAAGCGAGAGATCGTTTTAATGCAAAGCAAAGACAGAGGGTGGTCAATGTCACATCAGCAAAGCAAAATTGGATGCATTTGTTTTTTAGAAAATCACGTGTCAGAAAATGTCTGGGAAACTCATAGCATTTAGGGTCAGTCTGCAAAGATAGTGAACCTGCGAACTATCAGGAAGTCCAGTACCAAGATTGATTTTAGCAAAATTCCCACCCATCCCTAGGCAGCAGCAAGGGTTTGGGGCGGCAATCAGCCAGGAATGTGCAAGGGCAAGAATCCCAAGGAGGGAAAGGCAATATGGCACTTTTTCTTTTCACACAGGACTTGAAAACAGGGGTGGCTAAACTCCCATCAGGCTTAGCCAGCATGTACAGGGGACAAGGATGATGGGAGCTGTAGTTCAGCAACATTTGCAGTGCCACAAGTTAGCCACCTCTTTTCAAATAACCAGTAATGGCTGCAGGACCAGTTTTCCCCCCATTTACTATTATCACTGACTATAATGGCAAGTGGCTTTGAGATATTTTTGTAGTAAAGGGCAAAGAAATGCAAATAACAGAAACATTAGCAACATATAATTTTGTTTAGCTGCTGCTTTATGATTATATTATTTTATTTCATTGTATTCTTTGACATAATTAGTTTACTCATGCCCATTTTATATTGTGGTGATGAAGGGCTGTAATAATACTTTTAATAAATAATGATATAATAGTGCATATATACAAGTTTGTTTCATGCATTAATATAGTACCATCAAAGGACCACATTTATTATCTTATCGTGTGCCATTCTTTCTCTCTCCAGTCCTTTAGCCAGCCTTCCTTGTTAGATGGGACTGCCACATTTCTAGGTGAGGCTTGTTTTTTTTGGGGGGGAGCATAACAGCAGCCAGTCCCCCCCTCACTGGTGGAGAGGATTTGAGGGCCCAGTCAGAGGAGGGGAAAGGCAGTGACCTTCTCCTCACTCCTCCTTCATGCAGAGAATGTGTTAAGTTACATAATGGGCTATGTAAAGACCAAGTTGACAGAAAATTTAGCATGAACACTAGGAATTAAATAGCCAGCTAACTGTAGTGTATCCAACAATATTTCTGTTCCTCTAGGGCTGTTTTCATCCTTTGCCAGCAAGTACTCAAGAAAAAAAGAAGAAAAATAGCCACTAGGATTATGAGTATAGTGAGAGCTTTAAAAGAGTAAAGGGTAACTTACAGTAGAAATTTTTTCAGATCGTTTTAAGTTATCTATTTCACCCTTCATCAATAAGCATCCTTCTCTACTCATAATAACTGCAGAATAAACAAACTTTTACTTTTTACTGCAGGCAAACAAACATGCTTCTTTATTGCTGGCTTGGTAGATGGCACAACTGAAAATGAAAAGCAAAGCAAAGTCCAAGGGATGGAGTCTAACTGTAGCTCATAATACCAGTTTCTAATATTTAATTTTTCAAAGGTCATATTACTATATAGGCTGCTTTTTTTCAGGATCACTTCAGTAATTATATGGTATCTGTGATCATGAAAAATCCACTTGCAGTCAGGGAACATCTTGAGTAAACAGACTTTGGGAGGCTCTTCCAGATGAGGACTTTGTTGTGCACTGATTCTGCCTTATCTACTGAATTTTTCAGAGGCTTCTGTCCTTAAAATTATTCCTGTTCTTAATCAAGCTACCATTCTTTAAATGGAGGTTGTCATTGTCTGTCATGTCACAAATTAAAAAGACAATTTAAAAAAAATCTGAGGGGGGGAGCACAACTCTGGTGGGGTGCGTATGCCCACATTTGCTCCACTCTGGCTACAGGGTTCTCTCTCTTCCTCCCCTTAAAAAAACAGGCTGAAGACCCTGTATTTTATATCATTCCAAACCACAAGAAAAATACTCCATTTTTGAAGTAGCAGGTTTTCTGGTTGTTGTCCCATTCCAATTCTAATTAGTCAGTCATATCTGTTGATCCCCGTCCCCATTTCAAACCTGTGTCAACCTGGTGTTTTTATCTGGGTTGGCATTCAGTTCATCCTACTCAGACTAGATCCATTGGTTAATAGACATGGCTTACAGATTCTTTAATTTCACTGGGTCTACTCTGAGTACAGCCCTTGGTTCTATGTGCATTCTAAAAAATGTTTTTATTTCAAAGGATGACGGCTCTAGTCCTGTTATTTAATGCTTAGGATAATTATGCTCCCAGGTTGCAATCTGTGCACATTTAGAGTAAACTCCACCGAAAATAATTAGACTTCTGTATGGGATTGTATTTCTTGAATATTCATATCACTTGACACACGCTATCTTGGTATTCTTTGAAGCATCCTGTAAAGTATATCTGTATTAGCTGAGGCAGGTAGCTTGCCTAAGGTCATCTTATATTAGATGTTAGACCCAATGAATGTGTTTTCATTGGGGTAGCGAAATATGCCTAAAGAAGAGATGAATCAGTATGTTTTCTTGATGTTTTGGCCTTGGAGTGAGAAATGAGTTTTGAAGTATTGCTAGAACAAACTATTCAACCTACACTTTTTTTTGTCAGTGTAGGGGAGGTGGAGGTGAAAGGGGATATTGAAAAACTGCATTTATTGGGGGGGGGAGCTAAACACTTAGATTGGAGGTGGCGCAGATAGTTCTTTCAAGTACCTTTTGTTTAACAAAAGCTTTGTTGTTGCTTTAAGCAGTGGCAGAAATACAATCAACAGCCCAGAGGTATTGCAAAATTCTTCAAAATGACCTAATAAGAATGATGCAACTTCATTACATGACATCATTCACAGGAACATTGATGAAGGAAAAATGGCTGCCTGCATATAGCAGAAGAATGAGTTAAGTGCTACTTTTCACATTAGTGTTATAAAATAACTACTTCATAATATGTAGTTACTCCCTTTGATACAATAGATTGGATCCTAATTAGACTGGAGCATCCTTCAAGGATGTTTCCACTTGTAGAAGGGGGGTGGTTACTTTCACTGATTCACCTTTCCCCAGCAGCCCCTTGTACACCCTTAAACTCTGCTCCAATAGAACCAACATGAGAGACGGTACAAGAAGCTGCAGGGAAGAGGAAATTTATTAAAATAGCCTCCCACCTTCTGCCACTGGTATCCTCTGTTGGATCTCAGTCCCATTCATGCATTAAAGGAGTCCTTCTGTTTTTGGATGCTTAGTTAAGATCCAAGCCCTTATAAGCTAGATCTGGCACAAGGGAACCAGGTGATGCCTCTCATCTACATCTAGTATCTATCTAATAATCCTCACTCCTCCTGGCCATTCCTCCATCCATTTGCACTGAAAAAGGAGGCTGGGGGAAGCATAATTTAACAGTGAATACATCTGCCTTCTTTGTTCTGCAGCACAAATTTTAGCTGTGGTGATGCTAGGCTAGTGTGTCTTTCTGCATCCTCAGGCACCGTTTCCAGGGCCATGATTTAAGATAGCTCAAAAATCGAAAAATGGTAGGATGCTGAAATGAGGGATTTGGAGTAACTCCAAAGTTATCCTTTCTGGGAGGTTTGAAGGAATATATCATAGAGTTGGGTAGACAAGGAGACTAGACAATATGCTGTTATGAAAAAAGAGCCAGAGACACTTTCTAGGAAAAACCAGGGAATAAAAAGAGTTCACAGAACCAATGGACAGCCTTTGGTTGTCTTTCAGAAGATTTCTATCTAATTTAAGGATACAATGCTTAGAACAACGAGATAAAAGATACCACACTTGCCAAAACAGTTTAACAGAATCTATATCACATCCTCATTAATGAAAAAGGTTTTTTTTAAAAAGAATAAGTAGTATTATTGTAGGCTAGAAGGCATGTATATTTATTTTTGACAATATCTTGTCCAGCATCCAAGCTTTTCATAAATCTTTGAGGCTTTTAAACTACTTTTGGCACTAGATGCAAAAATACAGAAACATAACAGATTATCTTTTAATCATTAATCGTTATCACATTTACTTGGAAGTATCCCTCATTTCTTTAAACAAAATGCTCCTCTACATATGCTTAGGATTCCAGCTTTAGAATCTGATTTCCTCATTATAAGCTGGCACATTGTCATATTTATGAAACTGATTAATCTCAGAGAAAGGAAGAAATAATATATGGTTGCATTAGTCATTATTAATTATCCTATGTGCATTCTATAATTCATTATGTTTGGAAGCAGAGAAGGGGAAGTTTGCCAAAGGAAGGAGATGAATCTACTCTTAGTAATACCAGAATCAATGATAATGAATATATATTTTTGAAGATGAATCAGTGGTAAGTTTCTATCCCAGAACTGAATTACTAATTAAATTGTTAAAATTAACTGACAATGATTGGACAGTAACACACTCACACAGAGTT
Source organism: Rhineura floridana (assembly GCF_030035675.1). Lineage (NCBI taxonomy): Eukaryota > Metazoa > Chordata > Lepidosauria > Squamata > Rhineuridae > Rhineura > Rhineura floridana. The sequence continues at coordinate 67,394,124 of NC_084487.1, read as the reverse complement.
TTGTTTAGTGATTTTTCTTCTTTAAAATATTAAAATAATGAATGAAATATTCACCTTGTGTTCAGTTCAAGCACACCAAGAGAGAAAAGTTAATCTTTTGCTTCACAGGGATGAATTCAAAATATATATGGCCAATATTGTTAGCCAATTCCGCCAAATAATCCTGGGAATGATGTTCCCACAGTAACGTGGGGGCGGATTTGCCCTCACCCTCTCCCCAGGAAAAAGACACGGTTGGTATCTCTCGCGGGGAGAGATGAGTTAGAGGGGATACGTGATGCCCTCTAACCTATGGGGAGGGATGCAGCCTCTAAACCACCTTTCTGTGTTTCATCTGTGCCCGCCATCCCTCCCTACATGCAGTAAGGGCTATGCTGGTCATCTGTTTGGGGCCAAATAGGAATTTTTTAGTTGAGTCCCCTTTGTCGGGGCCCTTCGTGTTTGCCTGCTTCATAGTGTTGGGTCTAATTCATTTGACTTTAGGGAGAGGCATGGCAGATGCCCTGTTATGGCATTGAGTTTGGGCAGGTGAGGAAATTGGAGATTGCAGTTAGGTATACTGAGGCATTGTTGGGTAATGCCTTCAGGGATCCCCCAGCCCTTTGGTCCGGGGTGAACCGGGGGTGCCCCTTTGTGGACTGCCATGCACATCAGGGTGAACATGAGTACAGCAGGATCAAGGTGCACATGGGGGATCCACACCCAAGTCTCACCTAGCAAGGAGGGAAAGTTATTCTACATCCTTGGCTGGGGGGGTCAAAGCTACACATTAGAGTGCATGCATAGGGATCTGGGGGGAGACTTCGCTACCAGAAGTAGTTGAATTCCTCACCTGCCCAAATGTTCTAATTTGGTTAACTGGAGATGTTTGTTTCTGATCTGAATATTAAAATATAACTTTCAATCCAATGCCTGCTCTCTGAGTCTTCTTCTTGGGGGTGGGGGCAACTGTCATTTGTTAAGGATACTGAGAGTTATTAAGAGACCCCTATGTCGCTCACAGAACTACAATTCCCAAAGTGGTTTAACAATCAACTCCTCTTCCCAGGGAACTCTGGGAATTGCTGCTCTGTGAGGGGAATAGGGGACCTCTAACAACTCTGAACATCCTTAAATGACAGTTTCCTGGAATCTTTGGGGGAAACCATGACTGGTTAAAGTGGAATCATACTGCTTTAAATGTAAGGTACACATGGGGCTTTTGTCTCTCACAACAGGCACTAAGCTTTTTTTGTGTTTCTCAACCCTATTTGCCCTTCTTATTACAATTGATCTGCCATACTCACAAAATATATTTTCAGTTTCTTGCTTTAGTTACAGCCATTACTGAAATTTACACACATGTACTTGCACACACACACACACAGTTCATTCACTGTCATTCTGCATATATGTTTTGTAGTTTTAATATTGCATAAGCCACAATTTTCACAATATTTGTTTGGCTCACTTTCACATTGTGTTATGGATTTGATGGTCTCAAAATCTTTTTAACAGTTTTAATACAAGTAGCAATGGTTGAATCGGTGAGGGCAGCAAAAAAGAGTTATTTTGCTGTCAGTATTAAGGCATCACTCTCCCGCTCAGCGGAGCTTTTTAAAACTGTACGAGGGCTTTTACATCTTGGCCCTCGGGATACTATAGATTCATCTGTAGCCCGCTGTGAAGAGTTCGCTGGACACTTCCAAGATAAGATCGCTTGCATTCGTCGGAACTTAGACTCCAATATTATAGCAGTTGGATTCAATGAAGCATCCAGATCACGGTCTTGTCCTCATTTATTGGATGAGTTTCAGTTGGTGCAGCTTGAGGACGTTGACAAGATCCTTGGACTGGTGCGGGCGACCACGTCTGTGCTGGATCCTTGCCCCTCTTGGCTGGTGAAAGCTGGCAGGACCGGAACGACTGGCTGGGCCAAGGAGGTAATCAATGCCTCTTTGCGAGAGGGAGTGGTCCCTGACTGCCTAAAAGCGGCGGTAGTGAGACCGCTCCTGAAGAAACCCTCCTTGGACCCAGATAACTTGAACAACTATAGACCTGTGGCGAATGTTCCGTTCCTGGGCAAGGTTCTGGAACGGGTGGTGGCCGGCCAGCTCCAGGGGCTCTTGGATGACACTGATTATCTCGATCCGTTTCAATCCGGTTTTAGGCCTGGGTTTGGTACCGAAACAGCCTTGGTCGCCCTGTATGATGACCTTTGCAGGGAGAGGGACAGGGGGAGTGTGACCCTGTTGATTCTCCTTGATCTCTCAGCTGCTTTCGATACCATCGACCATGGTATCCTTCTGGGAAGGCTCACAGAGTTGGGAGTTGGGGGTACTGCTTGGCAGTGGCTCCGCTCCTACTTGGTGGGTCATCAACAGAAGATAGTGCTTGGGGAACACTGCTCGACACCCTGGACTCTCCATTGTGGAGTCCCACAGGGATCGGTACTGTCCCCCATGCTTTTTAACATCTATATGAAGCCGCTGGGTGCGGTCATCAGGAGTTTTGGAGTGCGTTGTCACCAGTACACTGATGACACGCAACTTTATTTCTCCTTTTCATCTTCCTCAGGTGAGGCTGTTAACGTACTAAACCGTTGCCTGGCCACGATAATGGATTGGATGGGAGCTAACAGACTGAAGCTTAATCCAGACAAGACTGAGACGCTGTTAGTGAGTGCCTTCTCTGCCCAGATGGTGGATGTTCACCCTGTTCTGGATGGGGTTACACTCCCCTTGAAAGAACAGGTTCATAGCTTGGGAGTTCTTTTCGACCCTTCCCTGTCTCTTGAAGCTCAGGTAGCCTCAGTGGCACGGAATGCTTTTTACCATCTTCGATTGGTAGCCCAGCTACGTCCCTATCTGGACAGCGATGACCTCGCCTCAGTCGTTCATGCTCTGGTAACTTCTAGATTGGACTACTGCAATGCGCTCTACGTTGGGCTGCCCTTGAAGACAGTTCGGAAACTACAGTTAGTCCAGAATGCAGCGGCCAGATTGTTGACACGAACCAGAAGGTCCGCTCATATAACACCTGTTCTGGCTCGTCTGCACTGGCTTCCTATTTGTTTCCGGGCTAAATTCAAAGTGCTGGTTTTGACCTATAAAGCCTTACATGGCATGGGACCGCAATACCTGGTGGAGCACCTCTCCCAATATGAAACTACCTGTACACTGCGCTCAACATCTAAGGCCCTCCTCCAAGTACCATCCCATCGAGAAGCTCGGAGGGTGGTGACTAGAAATAGGGCCTTTTCGGTTGTGGCCCCCGAACTGTGGAATGGTCTCCCCGATGAGGTGCGCCTGGCGCCGACGCTGCTATCTTTTCGGTGCCAGGTGAAAACCTTTTTATATTCCCAGGCATTTTAATGTGTACTATTAATATTTATTGATGTATTTTGTTGCTGCTTTGATTTTTGTTTACGTCTGTTTGGTTTGATTCCATTGTATTATTGTATTTATATATTTTTTGATTGTTTTATTGTTATGTACACCGCCCAGAGAGCCCTTGGGCTTAGGGCGGTATATAAATAAAATAAAATAAATAAATAAATAAATAAATAAATAAATAAATAAATAAATCTGCCCATTTCAGGTTCTAATTTTTCCAGTCTTAAGTTCATTTCTTCACATTTCCGCATCAGTTTGTGAATTTTTTTAAAAAAGTCATTATCAAAAATTCATCAGCATTTTCATGCAAATTTCTCCTAATATAATGCAGTTTTGTATGTTATTTTTATGAATATATGCATTTTATGCACACTTTACCCAGTATATGCATTTCTGTACACATTGCTTGGCTGGTGAACTACAGTTCAAAATTTGGAGAAGTGTAGAATTCGAACTTAGTGTGGTTCAGTTTGCATATAGTTTTGGGAAGTGTGAATCAGGAAGGTTTCCCTTTAAATGCAAATGGAATAGAATTTATCCCCTACTCCTAAACACAAGCTTTCTTCACTGATTCAAAATTTGAAAAAGAACATCAGTTTATCACAGAATTCATTGAGATTATAGAAAATTGTTTGGCTGATCTGCTGGATGTGCACGTACATTTTTGGATTGAATTTTGTAAAATACACCATATTGGCTACGTGATATTCATTGTTTTGTGTTACATTGATGCACTAACTATCCTGCTTTATGTAAAACCAAACAATATAGACAATATTGCTAAGTAGTACTAGTAGGAAGTAAAACTTTACCCTGTACGACATTAACCCCATAATTTGCTATGTAAGAAAACATTGATTCAGAGACCCATTCCAGTTCTGATTGAAACAGTATGGAGAGCTTGGAAGCTGGCTAAAGTCTATTGGAAGTTTTGCAACTGCAAAAATTACATTATTTTCATCTGTAAGTTTGAATAAAAAGTGTTTGGGGCTGCTGAGGTCTGAGTTCAAAGAATAATTGTGGTTTGCCAAGCCAAGAAAGAAGGTAATTAAAACAATGTCTTGTATACATTGAAAGCTTCAAAATGATTAAACATTAAAGTTTTTATTATTTTTTATTACTGAGTGGGAATGAAAGTGAAAAATAACCCCAATAATTTGTTACCGAGTATTGTGTTGAATCTTCTATCAGCATTTACATAGCACATTGCAAGTGTTTGATATGGTTCTTATATATTATCTCAGTGATCCTTACAGCAGCTGGTAGGACAGGTCACTGTTGTTATCCCCATTTGGCTAATGAGGACTGAGAAAGATAACGGTTGCTTTTGGTCAAATAGTGAGTTTGTGGCTGAGGTGAGATTTGAACTAGGGATTTCCTGGTCACTCTCCTATTTGTTCTGCTGCACCTTCAGCAAATACAGAAGTAATAACACCACTGAGGTGTGTGAAGCTTTGTAAGCTGAGTCCTTCCAACATTATACATCATTCCACATTCAAGAATCTACAAATAGGTTTGTTTTAATTCATAGTTTATTGGTTTTTCAAATTTTTCTATAACGATACAAGTAACAAGCAACAACAATAAAAGGGTGGGGGAAACAAAGCAGCATAAAACTATTAAGAAAATCAGGCATATGTTTTTTAAAAAGAGAGAGAATATAGAAAAATGGATACAAATTAATAAATTGGGAGAGAAGGTGTTGGGTAGGGACTGGGAAAGGAAGGGAGAGAATAGGCTCTGGCAGAGCCCTACATGGCAAACAGCTCCAAGTAGCAGTCCCTGATCTCAGAGTATTTATGATTTTTTTTGCCTCTGAGTAAAAGTTGTTCTTTCATATGTAGCAAGGGAAGAAAGGTTCTCAGACCAACAAGCATTTGGGGGAGCTGTTTGATCCTTCCAGTGTTGTAAGGCTAGTTGCTTGGCTACCAACAAAGCACGCAGGGTTCAGCTATGGTGTCCTGCTGTCAAATTTCAGGACATTGGGATATAATTCAGTATGACATGAACATCTGAAAAATTTAGAGATGTTCCTAGGACCAAGTTAATGCATGTAAAGACTTCTGCTCAAAACGGGGCCACTCCAGGGCAAGAGCAGATCATATGCTTTAGTGCTGCCACCACCTCACTACAATGCCATGCATCAGTAGATGTAATATGCTTCTGACAGAGGTGATGGGGAGTCCAGTAAGCCCGAAAAACAAGTTTCTGCTGGTTGGAACATAGCCTAAGGTCCAGGGAGCAGAACCTTACTGATATTTTAGGAGGGGAAAAGGCAAGAAGTCCCCATCTTTGCTTATCAGCTGATCCAAGGTAGAGAGCCCTCCAGCCACTTGACTCTTCCACAACACCATCATGCCTCCAATTTTTTAGAGGGATTACACCATAAAGTACGCTTTTCATGTGAGCAAGTCTAATGAGTACTTCACAGTCAACTTCCTCCATACTTCTCTGACAAAATTGGTGATGGAGAGTAACCCCCTGAGTATGTTTTGAACCCAATGCACTCCAGCCAGACAACGAAGACACATAAAAAGACTCCAAAGAAACCCATGGCATAGAATGAATAGGCACAGGATTCTGTCAGCACAAAGGACTCATCAAAAGACAAGCCTTGTGGTAAGCCTCTAGATCACGGCATGCAAAGCCCTCTTGCGCAGTCAGCACTTGCATCTTCTTGAGGGAGAGACATGGAGGAGAGGTGCCCTCCCACAATTTACAGAATAAATAATTCATTTGTGTAAAGTAGCAATGAGGAACAGAAAGTGGAATGCCTCTCAAGACGTAGATCAACCTAAGTAGGACATTCATTTTTATTACATTCACTTTGCCCCACAGACTCAAGGGCAAATGTGTCCACCGGTCCGAATCAGACTGCATTTTCTTAATAATTTTTGGTAAGAATATAAGTAACCATAGAACTAATGTCTTTTGGAATCAGAATTCCCAAGTAGGTCAATTCAGTAGCGCACAACCGAAAGTTCCAAGTTCCATAAAAGTCTGGGGCAAAAGATCATCCAGAGGCATGAGTTCTGATTTAGTCCAGTTGATATTATATCCAGAGTGGCTCTCAAAGCTATTAATGAGAGCCATTAAAGCAGGAATGGACCTCTCCAGGCTTGGGACAAAAAGTAGCATGTTATCAGCATACAAAACCACTTTATGTTCCTCATCTGCCACCCAGAAACCACTGATATCAACGCATTTACGAATGACATAAGCCAAAGGTTCTAAACATACGTCAAAAAGTAATGGTGAAAGAGGGCACCCCTGTCACATTCCCCAGCTCAACAAGAATGGAGGGTAAAGTATCCTATTAGTAAATACTCTTGACTGAGACCTCAAGTTGAGTAACTTCACCCATTTGGAGAACTCCTGAGGAACTCCAAAAGCTTCAAGGGTTTGGAATAGGGCCAAAGGATCTTATCAAAGGCCTTCTCTGCATCAAGTGAGAGAAGGGCTGAAGGAAGATTATTGTGTTTATTCAGGGCTACAAGATTGACTAACAACCTGAGGATGTCCGCCCCCTGATGATGATGCGCAAATCCCACCTGGGCTGGGTGAAAGACTAGAAATCACTTCTTGCAACCTATCTGCCAAAATGGCAGTCAAAATCCTTGTGTCCACATTTATCAGAGAAATTGGTCAATAGCACATAAAGAGGAATCCTTACCAGATTCAGGGAAGACAGAAATATATGCCTCATATAAAGAATGGGGCAAGGTAGGCAATGACCCTTGACAAGGGCCAGGGCTCGCTCACATAAACGTTGTTCTGAATGTTGTTGTCATAGCAGTTGATGAACCATCTGGATGTCCATGGTGCGCTGATCAGCCCCCAAACCAGGAGCCAGAGGAGGGAAACATGGAAGCAGAACAACTCTCCAAATCTTTGCAGGCTGAGCATATCCAAGTGTCTGGGAATGCCAGAGTCAAGTGGAAAGATGGAAAGAGGAGGGAGGGAGGGTGGTAGATTTGGAATACAAAAAAGAAGATTTTTTTTTAAAAAAAGCATAATACACCACCAAGCAAAAACAGCAGGGTGTGCCAAGGGGGGGGGTAGTGAGATACAGACAAAAAAAATAATAACCAAACAAAACAACCCATTAGTTGTTTCACAGCAAGGGCCACCACACACATGACTGAGTCCAGTCAGCCCAAGATGGGCCCACAGGAAGGGGGGAGGAGCTCAATATGAGAAGGGCAAAAGAAAGCAGAGAGAGAAACAAGAAAAAAGGGGGAAAGAGAAGTCATAGAAAAGAGAAAGGAGAGCCACAAAAGAGAGCAGAGGATAATGGGGAAGAGGGCAGGGAGTACATTGGCAAAAAAAACAAGTAGAGGGAGAAATATGAGCATATAAACCAAGAAGCAAAGTGCCTTGATTATGCAAGGAACAAGGAAATATCAAGGCCCCCTAACAAGCCCCCCAAAAGGGGGGCAATCCACCAGCAGTAATTCAGAAAAGAGGGACAGTACAATGAAAAAGGGAACAAAACAATGATGGCACCACTAGAAATAAGGGCACTAACAACTGCAATATGGAATAACTGACAGGATAAGTCAAATACTAAAGTAAAATAAATCTCTCCCCACATATTACTTCACAGTGGAGTGAGGGGGTAGCCTGGAGAAGGAAGACACAAAAAACAAGGAAAGGAAGTACCTATTACAGCATGCAACCAGGAACACACAAATATGCAGACAGCCACATACACACACCTATCACTCAGCACATATAGGCACAGGGAGACAAATGACCACTCACCGAAGCATTCATAAATAGGCAAGCAGCCGCACATGCTTAGGAAGAGGACCAAATGAAAGAAAGAGCATACATAAACACAGAGGAGCATAGGGAAGAGAAATAACACACACACACACACACACACACACACACGTCAAAAGTATCAGTTACTTCACTGTTGAAGCAAAAGGGAAAAAAATTCTGTTACTGCAGAAATCGTTCAAAATGAAAAAGCCCCCACAAATAGGAAGGATAAAAGAAATATCAGGGAAGAAGCAGATATATGGTGTTGCAAAGCACACCTGAAAGGACAGAACCTCAGGGGCATTTGAGAAAAAAACAAGTCCAAAACTCAACAAGAAATAATATAGTAAGCAGGGAACCAGAAACCATGTTACCTCACATGAAAGCAAAAATAAAATAATAAAAGAGTGCGGGGTTAAAAACAGGATTAAGCAACAGTTTATTAGGATTATAAGCAACAGTTTAAAGTAAATTCAGCAACATCACACATTAAACACAAAAACACAAGAAACATTACATATTAAAAAATGAAAGTACATTAAAACATTAAAGTAAAATGTTAAAGTAAACAGTACACATTAAAACACAAGACAGATCCGTATGCCCAGACGGTGCAGCTTCAGACAAGACAATCCAAAGTCAGTGGGTTCACCAGCAACTGCAGATCAACCAAGGGCCTGGCCCAGCAGAGAGCAAAATATCAATCCTTGGTGAGACTCTGCTCCAAACAAGAAGAGTCAGTTGGACTTCAGCAGTCATCAAGCCAGGAGAACAGCCTTGCCTGAGCAGAGCAAGGAAAATTTCAAAGCACTGATCCAAGACAGATAAGTGGAACAAACAGTCAAAGCAACAATTACAATTACTCTTCAGCAGCAAACAGTCAAGGAGGATCTAAAGTGAGCAAAAAACCGTCAGCTGGGGGATCTTTAAAAGACTGGAGGTGGCCATTAACACACATGCAAAACAGGGTGGGAAACTTGATAAAGAAGTTTGCATTGCATTCTAAAGCCATGTGTCTTGCACCTGAAAATGCCTTGTGGGCCTCCACCACCTTGCTTGTATAATCAGGGAAAAGCATAATTTTATAATTGTTTGGCTCCAACCTGAACACCCCCTTCTCCTGTGCCTTGCCCTTGCGCAATAGATCTTCCTTGATTGGGAATCAACGAAATTTTATTATAAAAGCCAAGGGCCAATTCTCATGATGAGAAATGGAAACTGGGCTGCAGTGAGCATGTTCTATGTCCAGAATATAGTCATCTGGCAGGGAGAACAATTTCCCCAATAGGGTTGTCACAAACACTGTGGAGTTCCTTTGCTCGACCCTCTCTAGAACCCCAACAACACATAGATTATTTCTATGAGATCTCCCCTCAAGGTCATATAATTTACCCTTCAGTGAAGCATTCTCAGCTTGCAGGGACTTGAGAGCAGATGCAATCTCTGCTTCATGATCCTCTACATCTGAAATATGGGACTCTGCAGTGTCCATCCGCTGCTGGATTTGATCAACCAAGGCTGGGAGAGCAGAGATGGCGGTCTTAATTGTGGTTACATCAACACTGATTGCCTTTAGCAAAGTCATCATCTCCTCCTGCAAGGTCTCAGGAGAAGGAGCAGGCAGATTAGGCGAAGGCCTCAGAGCCCCCGCCATTTTCTTATTCTTCTCCTTGCCAGGCATAAGGCCACATGTACAGATAAGCTTTCTCCCTCTGTACCAAACTTGTCCAAAATTAGCAGAATAAAGTCCACAAGAAGAACTAAGCTGGGCAAGGGGGAAAAGAGGAAAAGAACTTCCACCGCAGGATGTTTTTAGATGAATTTATGGTGGGCCCAGGAGCTGACAAAGGAACAACCACTCAGGACGTCATCTTAGCCAGAACTCCAAGAATCTAGAAATAGTTAACAAATTGTGCAGAAAGGATGAATTGGTCTGCTTTTTCCAGCCCCTTCCATTATTGTAACTTCCTGCTGCCCAACAAAACTGTAAGCATATGTGAAATTAAAGTCATATGCTGTTGAACATCTTTATCGGTAAAGAAGCATTATTTCTACTGTCTCATTTCTAACCATAACTGTTCAATGCCTTGCACCCCCTACCATGGGGGCGGGTAGAATGGCCAAGAAGGCGAGACAGTGTGTTAAATGGAGTATGAGCCCATTTCAAGTGTGGTGCAGGCCAGACTTGAAATGGTGTTGATCATTTTGAATATGACCGGGAACTTTTATTTTTTACCCCCCCCTTTTAATGTTTGTCACAACAGGAGGAATGTTCTTTTGGAATAAATTGACACTTACACAGCTAATATGTATACAAAGACTGTTGAACGTATTCCTCAGAGAGCTTTCCTCCCCTTTGCACTCAGCTCTACAAATAGCAAGGATGTCCTTAATTACTGTGAGAAATTTCTCCAAGTATTTCTTCACATAAATAAAAGTATTCATAGCATGTTCAGTTTTGATTTTTTTTAAAAAAAACACCGAGTTTGTGCTTACACAATTATCTTATGCAAATATAATTTGACATGCTGTAAAATGACACTTCTGATTTTGCAGCCAGTTTTGAATCCTGTCTATTTCAGTGAAGTTAGTCCAGATTTATATAAAAGCATCATTAAAATGCAGACCAATGTGTTTATTTTAATGTGTTAGCTATCATATTATTTACATTTTGTTGGCCTTAGCAAAATACACTTTGGAGAGGTGTTTTCACTCTTATCCTGGATACTATTTTTCTTCCTCTGTGAAGAACTACCTTGATAAATGTTTGGTTTTTTCCCATTAACTTAGCGTATATTCTCCCAAGCATAAAATACAGCTTTTTAGACTTTTGGTATATTCTTGGCTCTTAAAAAAAAACATCCAAGTGGTAAAAGGAGATTCTAGTGTACGTTTTCAAAATGTTTGTGTCCTTCTGAAAAAACAGGTCTATGCTGTTTTCTTCTTTTGCAGTAGTAAAAGCAGAGGAATAATTTAGGAACCTCCACCTCCACTGGTAGATTCAATTTTCCTGGAAGATTGCATGGCCCATAGACCATTTAGGGCAGGGGTGGCTAACTCACAGGTTGGTGCCCTGATTCAACCCCCCAAGCAATTTTTCCTGGTCTACCAAGACCTCCACCAATTTGGTTGTAGTAGCAAAAATAATTTATTTTTAAATAGATACAGTATTGAGTGAAGTCCAGCACTCTGGATGCAAATAGCCCCACTTAGCTAAGGAAGGGGCACGGTTTGTCCTCTGTGTGTGAAGGGGTGGTGGCCACACCCATTTTTGGCTACATCCACCACTGGCATGCAGAGGGTTAGCCAAGGGTGAGTGTGGCCCAGGGTCAAAAAAGGTCAGTCACCCCTGGTTTAGGGTGTGCATTTATTTTACTTAATGTGAATAAAACTGTCGGGTACACACTTACCTGAATGTAAGCCCATTTTGAGTAGACATGTATAGGTTTGTACTGTTTGTCACCCTTCAACATTCTTTAATTCTGCTTTTGTCCTTGGAAAATAATAGATGATGGAAAGATGACGTAATAACTGGGGTCACTGGGAATAATCTTACTAAAGTAGATCAAGTCTTATGGATAGGATATGTTTAGCATTATCACTCCCACCAAGAAATAATTCATTTCCACCTTGCAGCCTAGAATAGCTGTCTAGATATGGATGAACCAGTTTGTTTCACTTCTGCATGTGTTTATGCATAATTCTATTCCACCCCATTTCTGCATTAATTTGCAAAATAACAAACAACTCTGAATGAAAAGTTGCATTCTTTCAAATATGCATCCTAAAAATGTATTTTCGATACATTTTTGAGGCGAGAATTGTGTTGGAACATTCAGAAAATCCAAGAGCTAGTTCTGATCTACACAATAGCTTGGGATGTAAAGATTAGGTCAATCTACATCAGAATCTCAAAGACATGAGGCACCTGCAACAAAATGTTGCAGTGTTGGAGCACTTTTGTTTGGTGTTTCATTCCCTCCTCCATGATACTCCATTCCATTTCTCCTCCCACCAATCAACCAACATTCTATGGCCACTGAGTATGCTCAACTATACCTTAAACCTCTTACTCATTTTTGTAATGTCCTCAAACTCATTTTGTTATTTACATTTCTTACAACAATATTGCTAAAAATGTGATAAATATATTTATCTATCTACCATAACACTCATGCTTAAATAAAAGTGTTGTGATGAATGTATAGCATATGGATAATATGCACTTTGTTTTATTATATGTCATTGTTTTAATGAAAACAATTTCTTATTTGCAAAAATAAATCAGTAAATATATTGGTTTAGACGATACTATCAAACATTTAAATAAGACATTTTGTGTAAATCACCCTGGAAAATTTATTCAAGGGTGGGATATAAATCCTATGCATCAGAGAGGGCTAACCTGTAACCCTCCAGATGTTGTTGGACTTCAACTGCCATCAACCCTAGCCAGCGTGCCCAGTGGTCAGGAATGGTAGAAGCTGGAATCCGCAATATCAAAATGACCACAGGTTAACCACTCCTGCTATGAGTCAATGAAGTGTGCGTGGATATAAGAAAGGGGAAAGGGTGTTGATTCTTTTTACAACTTCAAATCTCACCTGTAGTATAAAGTCTGCAACTATGTGCTATTTCCAAGTGGTATGTGATACATCCCTTTCATAAGAAGCTTTGTTCTGTATGGAATATACTGTTATTTTACCTTCACTTTCTCCCGACCCTTCTACTAATAAAAGTGAATTTCATTCAGTTCATAGCTACTGCTTATGAACAGCTGCTGGTGCCATTTGTCATAGATTGCATTCATTTTACATTTTGCAGTAGACAAATTATTATAGAGAAATGAATGTCTCTCAAGCATCAACCTTACCTGAATGTTTTTAAAAATAAAATACACATATAGATTATTGTGTTTTGGTGGATGATTTAAACATAAACTATGAATTAAAGGAAAAGCAGGCTGCAGCTGAGAATGCAGTTACAAAGGAAGAATTCCAAGGTGAATGGGCTGCACCTGCCCTTGAATTTACTGCTCCTCCACAGCCTGAGGTGGCTGACAAGTCTGAAAGAGTGAAAGTGCCCTCTGTACCAATACAAACATTCCCACGTGAGGAATGGAGTGCACAGCCTGTCACTTAAGACTGGTCGATGCATAGCATAAATATCTGGCCAAACCTTCTTATGCATGTATATCGATAGAGATTTTGTTAGCTTTGATGGTGTAATGCTAGTCTATAGAAGATACAGTGGACACACTCCACTCTGCTGTATCCTGTGAAAGCCCCATTGACATTTTATTATTAGAATCTCTACATTCATAAATTATACTATAAGAAAATAAATTAAAGATTCATTATAAAAGCTAATTAAAATCTGAATACTACCTTAACATGTCTGCTGGAATAAGAAAGTATTTGTCATGTGCCTGAAATTCAGCAAGGAAGGTGCCTGTTTAACCTTCAGTTAGGAGGGAGTTCCACAGGTGTGGGCCCACAACACTGAATGCACAGCTTAATTGTTGTTAATCAACAATGGATAGCAAAGAGAAAATGGGGGGCAGCAAAGGGACATTGCACACACAGCTGGAGAAAAGCAAGCAGCAATTTCAATTAAGATTTAATCATTTTTTAATTTTATTTTATAAGAATATTTTTAAACCATCAACTCATTAAAAGACAATGGCAGTGTTGTGAGCCATGCTAACAGGGGGTGGACTGCGAGCAGGATGAGGGTGAGAAAGACTTGGACTGGGACATTCCAATCGGGGAGGACCCAGCAAGGAGAAGGACACTGTTCCGGACATTAACGGGTCATCTCCAACAGTCTCAGACACCTCCCTGGGAAGACCACCAGACCCACCTGTCACCAGGGCTGTGGAGTTGGTACATCAAACCTTTGACTCCAACTCCGACTCCTCTATTTTTCTACTGTCTGACTCCGACTCCTTCATAAATGGCAAATGTATATTAATTTATATTAAAATATTAATATTAAAATATTAATCTTATTTTGAAGCTGGAGTTGGTACATTTCTTCCGACTCCGACTCCACTCAAAATTGCTTCCGACTCCACCCAAAATTACTTACGACTCCAACTCCACAGCCCTGCCTGTCACTCTGCCTCTCCCAGAGCCCGTGCTGCTGTCAGGCAGCTCTCCCCCCACAGAGAGAGAGGACAGGACAGAGACTGAAGCCCTGCCTTCACCCCAGTTCAGGAGGCGAATGCGGTGGAGATGCAACAATCCCAGCTCAGGAGGAGCCTGTGCTTACATGTGCACACCCAACAGAGATACACACAAGCAGGGAGCCCTCCCAGCCCCATTTAAGCTGGGCATGTGGGAAGAGTTAGTTGCTGAGTCAACGTCTTATTGCTGCCAAGTTATGCATAGTTACCTAGAGAGGGATGCTGGATTCTGAGTAAGCCATAGGTAGATTCATGAAGTGCACTGAATTTTTCTCTTACTTCAGTAAAAGAAAAAACTAAATTGGGTCTGAGTCTAAATTCTTCAAGTTTGGGCAGGACAGTTTGGCTCAGCCACCACCTCCTCTAACTGGTGTCCCCATAACAGAGAGGATGGAAGTGAGCAGCAGAAGAGGGTAGGACTACCAGAGATTCTGAGCTACAGAATCTTCGAGTTGAGACCCAGTCCCTTCGGTCTGAGAATCAGGCCTTGAACTTCCCAGTGACCCAGCTGGGGGCTAAAGTGACTACCTTGTAGCAGGGGCAGGGCCCATCCCACCCATGCCAGTGCCTCGTGTCAAGACACTTGTGGGTCTGCCTTTCTGTTACAGCAGAAAGCTGGAGCAGTTCACCGTGTTTGTTGTCCAGTGAGAGCTCTACATTCAAGTGCGGCAGTTGGATTTCCCTAATGACTCCTTGAAAGTAGCCTTTGTCATCAGCCTCTTGAAGGAGAGGTTGCCCAGTGGACAACCCCACTGTTGCTCCAGAACGACCCCATGTTGACCCAGTATTCTAACTTCATTGAAGCCATGGCAGAAATCTTTCACGACTTCCAGTGGAAAGCTACCATGAACCACCAACTGGGAACTCTGCAGCAGGGAAAAACTCTGTTGGGACCGACACAAACACCCTTCATATCCTGGCCCAAGAGATGGATTTTAATGAGTCCACCTTGATGTACCTATACCATAACGGCCTCAGCAGCAAGATGAATGCACCCCACAACCAAACACTGTCTCAGAGCTCGTCCAGCTGTGCCTGCAGATAGACAGCAGACTTGAAGGTCGTTGCCTGGAGCACAAGGCTGAGGCAGCCTAAACCCTGCCTCCCATACCTCTCCCCCACAAGCACTTCTCCCTCAGTGTGGGAACCTCAAACCCATTGGGGGTAGAACCCATACATATGAGGGGGCACAGCCACGCCTGCCAGAGGAAGAGAAGGAGAAGTGGCGCCAAGACGGGTTGTGTCTTTACTGTGAGAAGGCAGGGCAGCTCACCAAGACATGCCCCTCCAAGTTGGAGAAGATCCCGATGCAGGAAAACTCCAAATCCCAGCCCTCATAGGGGTCCATGAGCTGGGATCGACTGTAAGCCAGGGACCTCAAGATGGACCTATTTTGCCAAAGTCAGTGTTGCATCTCCCCATCGATCTATGCCTGTCCGAGGGGGTTGCGCTACCTGCCAAATATCTGGGCTACCAAGATGTCTTTGACAAGAAGGAGGCAGACCAGCTGCCCCCCATAGGCCTTATGACTGTGTCATAGACTTGCTCCCGGGGGCTCAAGTCCCCTCTGGATGTATATACTCCTTGTCAGAGCCAGAGTTGGCTGTGTTACGGGACTTCTTGGATGTTAACCTGCAGCGGGGGTTTATTCAGCCCTCGAAGTTTCCTGTCAGGGCTCCTCTACTATTTGTCAGGAAAAAAGAGCAAGGAGCTCCATCCCTGCCATGACTACAAGGAGCTGAATAAGATCACCATCCCCAATAGTTACCTGCTCCCTTTATCAATGAGATGCTGGAATGACTGCACACCGCCAAGATCTACACACAGCTGGATTTGCACAGAGTCTACAATCTGGTCCATATTAGGGAAGGGGATGAGTGGAAAACTGCATTTAAGAACCGATACGGACAGTTTGAGTATCTGGTCTTGCCATTTGGTCTATTGAACACCCCAGCTGTCATCCAGGATTTCATGAATGACATATTTTGGGGTTACCTAGATTGTTTCATGATAGTCTATTTAGATGACATCCTTATCTACTCAGACTCCCCAGCACAACATGAGGCTCATGTGAGAGCGGTGTTGCAGAGATTGAGGGAGCATCACCTGTATGCCAAGCTGGAGAAATGTGGCTTTCACTTGTCTACCCTGGACTTTCTGGGATACTGTATTACCCCCACTGGAGTAGAGATGGACCCAGGGAAGGTGTATTGCTTGCTTTCCTGGCACCCCCCCAAACCAAGAAGGACCTACAGTGGTTCTTGGAATTTGCCAACTACTACAGATGCTTCATTGCTGCCTTCTGCAACAAGACAGCTCCTCTAACAGACTGTTTAAAAGGGACTGGCCCCTTTTGCTGGACTGAAGAAGCCCAACAGGCGGTTGAGCAACTGAAGGTGTTGTTCTCCTCAGAACCCATCCTGCAACAAGCCAACTCCGCTGACCATTTGTGATGGAATCGGATCCCTTGGACATAGCCATAGGAGTGGTGCTGTTATAATCCACCAAAAAGGGGGGAGTTGCTTCCCTGCACCTACTTCTCCCGACAGCTGTCTAGTTCGGAGGAGAACTACACTGTGTGAGAGAAGGAGCTGCTCAAGATTCGAGATGCGTTCAAGACGTGGCGACACCTCCTGGAGGGAGCCCAACATGAAGTGTTGAGAGCCTACAAACGGCCTGGAAGTTAAATCAACGGCAAGTGTGCTGGGCTCAGTTCTTCTCAAGGTTTCACTTGCACATCAATTACATTCCCCAGATGCAAAACTGCAGGGCTGATGCACTGTCCTGCAAGCCAGAATATCGAGAAACCCAACCTGAACCCTCCTTGCACCACATAATTCCCTGGACAAGATGGTGATGGTGGCCTGTCCTGATCCATGGGTTGAAGAATTGTGTACAGCTCAGGAACAAGACCCATACACCCAGGCATGAGTGCAAGAGTTACAGCAGCCCCCACAAGACCGCACCCTGGACTTCACTCAGAGAGGATTGCTCTATCATTTTGAAACCCTTTATATTCTTCCTGGAGAGCTTCAAACCAAAGTCCTATGCCAGTGCCATGATGTTCTGACAGTGGGACATTTTGGAGTATTCAAAACCTTGCAGGCTGTTTCACTGGACTTCTGGTAGCCACAAATGCATGACATTGAAAAATACATCCACTCCTGCTCTACTTGCCTGAGATCCAAGCATCCCCCAGGGTACCCGGTTGGATTATTGGAGTAACTCCTCATGCCTAAGGATCCTTGGCAGATGGTCCCTCTGGACTTCATCGCAGACTTACCTCCCTTTTAAGGAGAAGCTACTATCCTGTTGGTTGTGTATGCCTTCAGCAAGATGGCCCATTTAATTCCATGTGCCGGCATACTGACTGCCCAAGAGACAGCACAGTTATTTATCCAGCACATGTTCTGGCTACACAGGCTCCCAACCAGTCTAGTCTCAGATCAGGGCCCCCAATACATGGCCCGGTTCTGCCATACCTTGTGGCAGCTGTTGTCATCACACCACCCCCAGATGGATGGGCAAACTGAAAAAGTGAATGCCACTCTGGAGCAGTACCTCCAGTGCTACCAGCAGGACAATTGGATGTCTTTATTGCCTACAAGTTTGCCCACAATAACTCGGTTCATGAATCTACCCAGCAAACTCCCTTTTTTGCCAACTTTGGCTACCCCCTCTCCATCCTCCTCCCTGGCAGTACCATCAGCAGCAGAGTTTGTCCAAGAGTTACAGACAATGCAATGTTACAAGAGCAGCTGGCAAGAGCTAAGGCCACTTACAAGAGAGTAGCTGACCAACACCAGCAGCCCAGCCCTGAAATACAGGTGGGGGATAGGATATGGCTCTCGACTTGTTATCTGCCTGTGAGAGCACCTTGCCATAAACTGGAAGCTAGGAGAGTGGGATCCTTCAAAGTAGAGGCCCAGATCAATCCGGTAGCATTCTGGCTCCATTTGCCTGCTTCCATGAGGATACACCCGGTGTTCCACAGGTTGTTGCTAACCTTAGAGGAGACTCCTAGTCCTTACTGGGAGCCCAATGCCCCCCCACTGCCGATCATCATCTATGGTGACAAAGAATATGAGGTGGAACAGATCCTTGACTCTCACTGGCGGCAAGGGAAATTACACTACTTCATCCACTGGAAAAGTTTTGGACTGGAGGAAAGATCCTGGGAGGTGGTGTCTGATGTCCACATGCCAGACTTGGTAAGAAAATTCCCTGAAGAATACCCTGACAAACCCAAGCCTCCAGAGTGGGGAGGGGCCCGGCATGGAGGTGGGATGATGTCATGAGCCATGCTAGTAGGGGGTGGACTGGTGAGCAGGAGGACTTGGACTGGGATGTTCCAATCGGGGAAAGACCCAGCGAGGGGAGGGATGTCAAAGCGGCTCCCACTCCGGACATTAACATGTCATCTCCAGCAGTCCCAGACACACCCCTGGAAAAACTACCAGACCCGCCTGTCACTCTTCTGCACCTCTCCCAGTGCCCACACCGCCGGCAGCCAGTTCTCCCCCCACAGAGGGAGAGAATGGAACGGAGACTGAAGCCCCTCCTTCACCACGATCCAGGAGGCAAATGCGGCGGGAGACTCAACAATCCCAGCTCAGGAGGAGTCTGTGCTTATGCTCATGCACCCAACAGTGATTCAGGGTACATGCAGGCAGGGAGCCCACCCAGCCCTATTTAAGTTGGGCATGGGGAAGGGTTAGTTGCTGAGTCAACGTCTTATTGCCACCAAGTTATGCATAGTTACCTAGAGAGAGATGCTAACTTTATTTATTTTATTTATTATTTGATTTATATCCTGCCCTTCCTCCCAACAAGAGTCTAGGATGGCAAACAAAAGCACTAAAAACACTTTAAAACATAAAAACAGACATTAAAATACATTAAAACAAAACGTTAAAAACATTTTTTTAAAGCTTTGAAGACTTAAAAAAAAAAAAAGGTTAAAAAAATATTGTTTTAAAAAAAGGTTTAAAAGCATATTAAAAAGCAATTCCAACACAGAAGCAGACTGGGGTAAGGTCTCAACTTAAAAGGCTTGTTGAAAGAGGAAGGTGTTCAATAGGCGACGAAAAGATAACAGAGATGGTGCCTGTCTAATATTTAAGGGGAGCTCTGAGTAAGTCATAGGTATATACATGAAGCTCACTGAACTGAAATTTTCTCTTACTTCAATAAAAGAAAAAACTACAGCTGGGTCTGAGTTCTTCGAGTTCAGGTCTTCGAATTCAGGAAGGACTGGCAGTGTGCAATAAAATCATTAAACCATCATGGTCCAGGATTAATTCTCTAAAATTGTTTCTGGAAACAAAAATGTTTTCAACGGCCAATGAAATATTAGAATTAGAGGTACCTGTCTGATTTCAATATCAGAAGGTTTGGCACGTTCAAGGCAATAATAAAGTTAGGACTACTCATTCCAGTAGAAAAAACAATCTGAGTGCCAGTTAGCAAAAATCTGGAGGGAAGATGATGTTAGGAAAAGACTGGTGTATAATGTATGCATCACTTATTTTATTCCTTTTCCCAGTCCCCAGTCTTGGGCTGGGTGCCTTCAATCCATCAGGCCTCTTAACGACTCCCCTTTAGAGGGTTGTGGGTTACCTCCCCAAGGCTGAAGGCTCAGCTTCCTACAGGAGTGCTGAATTTCAAAACTGGTTTTGTACTATTTATTGATTTAAAATATTTTTATCCTACCTTTCTGGAGGTTTCAGGCATCTTAGAACAGAGTTCAAAAATAATTTAAACCAACAATTACAGCAGGCTACACCAAACAATTCCAAATGCACTGAGCAGGGGTTAGACTCAATGGCCTTTTAGGGCCCTTCCAACTCTACTATTCTATGATTCTATGAAATACAAAAATATTATTATTATTGTTGTTGTTGTTTATTTCTACCCTGCCTTTTGGCCAAAAGGCCCTCAAGGTGGCTTACAAAAAACAACAACACAAATATAAAAATACATCAATAAAAACAATACAATTTACAAAAAGCAGCAGTTACAACATCCAATAAAATACATTAACAAATCACAAAGCAAAAATTCACTTCACTTGCCAAAGATATGGCAAGAGGATGTCTAGTGTTCGAAGAAAGAGAACCAAAAGGTCCTACTGTGCACACTCATGGGGTCACCCAAAACAACTCGTGTAATCCCAGCCCAGGATTCCAACTTTCCTTTGCACCTTGTTCCATTTAATGATTGCTGTTATGCAACACATAGTATTTATTTCTATCCAACGTGCTTTGTTGCACCCTGAACTCATATTGCCCTTTGTTCTTCCTTCAACAGACATGAAGGAAGTTTTTATACAAGTTATTAGGTTTTGGAAGTTTCCTAAGCTATGGACAACCACAGAACAAATAATGTGTATGATTTAATTAATATTTTTACACTTTCCCAAGTATTATAGAAAACAAATGTGACTGACTTGTAAGAATAAAGCTACAAGACAATACCATTTATAGCATGAGAACCCTGAAATTTCAATTCCTTTTTCAGAAGCTACTGCTCTGTTGTGCATATATTGATTTGTCCCTTGATTATTTCCTGTCAAATAGTGCTGTGCTTCACAAACATGTAAGGTAATGAACACTCTGTCACACCATTGGTAGGTAAGCCTGGAATGCTACAATTTTTCATAAACCTAGACCTTTATGAAAAACCATTGTTAGTGGAGCTGGTTTTCAGATTAACATTAAGGAATTTAAGAAACACCTCACTAAAGTACCATGATGATTCACACACACACACACACACACACACACACACACACAGAGAGAGAGAGCATATTCACAAAGCTTAATAAATAATATGAAAAACTTATATCACACTTTATTCTGTGCTTTTTTAAAAAAATGTTTCTCCATTTTTTTGTTGACTTGTTTTCATTAAATCAGCCAGTCCGCCATATTTTTGGACACATGCTACAGTATTCAGTTCTGTTCATTGTTGCTTATTTGAGTGTACAGATTCCAGTTTTATGGTAAGTAGGTAGGTTGAAGATTTGTCAGCGTGCCATTCTGGATCAACCCTTTATGAATTGTTTTTAAGCACCAAAGTGGACAATGAATGCTTTTATAGCAGCTGTCCAATTAACAGTAATCATTCTTGTTAAACTTTACTGAAGAACTGGAATATGTGATGAATGCAAAGTATTCATTTCTCTCCCCCCCCCTTTTGCTGCATTCAAGTCCATCTTGCAAAATAGCCTTTAACTGCTTTGCTATTTCATTTTCATTCTGCAGATTGAGAATGTTGATGTCTGCCTTAGCTTTCTGGCAGCCAGAGGAGTAAATGTCCAAGGTCTTTCTGCCGAAGGTAAGAAAAACCATCAGCAGCAGAGATAGTGAGATACCTTCTTGAAAAGTACTTCTTGAAACTTCATTTACAATATACTATATTAGAAAAGCTATTTGTTATTTATGAAATACATAATTTTGGTTTGATTTCCTTTATATAAATGATAACTTTTAAAAAAAGAATATTTCCTATGGCAAACATTTATTTAAATTAGCACTTTCCCCTTGAATACATTCTCCTCCGTTTCCTCTCCTTCCTAAAGCCATACAGCTAAAAGTATGCTTCCACAAACACAAAATGAAAAATGCATGAGTGTGACTTACTGTGCTATATCATGCAGGTCACTGAACTAGGCATGATCCTCAACTTACTGAAGTCAAGAACAAACCTCATTTTAGCAAAACTCATTTAATGGCTATGTATTATGCTCATATGCCAAGAATAATATACAGTGTGTTCTATCAGCATTTGCAAATATGTATTGTAGAATCTCACCAATTTATGGAGTTTGTCATTTACTGTCTGTATCAACCACTATCTTACACTGGCAGTAAAAATATATTTATTTAGAATTGCAATTATTTTTAAGGGGAGTAATATACTTAGGATGTGTGTGCAAGTTTATCTTCTCCTTCTGTATGTAAATGACATAACATTATATTGCATCTTTCCATCTAATTCTAAACTAGCAGCATGTTCTCAATACTGAGAAGCGGTGATATTGTATCCTGACTTTGGCAAGATTTTAAGAAATAATTTCTTTTACATAGATTACAAATAAAGCGCTAAATTTGGAATTATAGTTTCTCTGAATCACTGATTCATAGGGTCGCCATAAGTCGTAATTGACTTGAAGGCACATAACAACAACAAAATTTGTCTTTTATAGGAAACATGATAGAAATATCTCACATTTCCACACAATTACTAGTTCCCATCTCTTGAGACAATTTAAAGAGTTTCTTTCTTTTCTTTTTACATATAAATGAGCAAAGTTGAAAAGATCAAATGGCTGACTTTTTTCTCTCTCAACTGTATTCAGAAGGACACAGTCAGATTCTGTTAATTTCAGTGGGGAATATTTGTAAGTATAATAGTTTCCTCACATTCACATCCGATAGTATAGATTTCTTTGATGTTCCTAGAAGCAGATCATACACGTTTAAAAAACATTCTTGGAAACCTCTTGAATGTATGCACTTTTCAGGTCTTCCAAGTCTGTGTACTGATCAAAGCAGAGTGTGTGAAATGGAGTGAAAATATTTAGAAATATCACAAATCCATTTCTCCATTTTGAAACTGAATTGTATATAATTGTTCAATTTGCAATCTATTTAAATATATTTTGTATCTCCAGTTATATTTCTCCCTACGTTGCAGATGCAACATTTATCTGAAATTTTCCCCAAATTTCTTGTTATTAAAAGAGTGATATAATTTCTCAAATTTTAAAACATTTTATAACTTTCATGTCTGTATTTTGCATTCAAAATCACATTTGAAAATAACATTTGTAACAAACCCCCGACAAAAAATTCAGTCTGACTGGGCATACCTACAGTCAATATCAAAAGAACTGCTATAGCATGTGAGTTTTCCATGCTTGAAGTATTTGAGATCAGAAAGGAACAGGACCAGCCCAAGACACTTTTCCACCTGAGGCAAGGAACAAGATGGCACCCATTCCTTTCCATGTACAGAAGCATGGACTAGCAGTTCATTCCTACTTCAACAATGGCAACGGGGAAGTGTTCTCCAGTGCCCCTGAGGGCAGCAGGCTAGTTTAGGAGGTGCACACACAGGAGGTAGCACACACAGATTTGTCTTCCAAGAGAAGAGAATGGCCAGGAGGCTCAGGAAGAGTGTCTGGGCCCCTGCTGCCACTACTCCCAAGCACCTGCCTACTGAAGGGGATTGACTCACTCTGTCTAATGGCAGAGTTGGCTCTGGAAAGGAAATAGGCAGGATCTCTATAAATTCACTGCAACTCTGTGTGTTGTAGCCCACATTGCCATTCCATTTGTGCACAGACTTGCACTTGTCCAATGGAACTTCCCCCTCCGGAGCAGATTTTGGGGTGTGCAAGGAGAGGAGAGGAACAGGAAGTCCCATTGCATGAGACGAGCAACAGTGGTGCAGCATTGGACACAACCCTGTGTAACCACTGACTCAAGTTATGCATTTAGGCATTTTGTACGCAACATTCTTTGTTACTGCTCTCATCTGATAAACCATAATGTCTTTCTTGAAAGAGTACAGCAATAATAAATGTTACTAGAAAAACTGCCAGTAACTGGGGTTACCAGTTTAAGAATTAATGATGCTAACTCTATCTAGGAAGACTTAAAAAGTAAAGTGATAGCATAACCTTCCACAGAATGACACAGTGCTTTGGGAAGGTGTTTTATCCGCTTTAATTAAGCATTTTTTAAAAAATGGAGAACCTCAAAAACCACATATGAGACAGTATTGTGTTTCTTATTTATGCTGCCTTAAAAAATAGTAGCTGATGTTTAAAGTGTATTGTTTAATATCAGCTTCCTTCTAAGAGTCTTATGCTGCAGTTCTATGTACACTTTCCTGGAAGTAAGCCTCGTTAAACACGAGACTTACTTCCCAGTAAACGTGTTAGAGGTGTTTTTTTAAATAATTGCCTTTATTATAACTGAAATGTATGTGTGCAACTGCGTTGCCACCCTGTGTTCCTGCTGGGAGTGCGGGCAGGATATAAATCTAATAAATAAATAATAAATAATACTGAATTTTTCCATCTCTTTCCATAAATAAATAAAAATAAGCCACAATGCAGATTCCTATTGAAATAATGGAGAGCAGAACGTGCTTGCAATAGTCTTACTTTCTTGGCTTTCCTTTCCATGCTCCTTGGAATGGATTGAAAACAATGCTGTATGTGACGAATACAGGGTGGAAAGGAAGACGATGGCTTTATTTGCAGTCGAGGGGCAAAATAAAACACAGAGACGTCAGCTTGGGTTGAACAAGGGCCACTTTATTAAATTACATTAAACAAAAACCCAATTTAAAGTGACCTGCAGAAGGAAAACCTAGGTGCGGAAACTGTCTATAAGCAAGTATCTTGCCACACAGCTCTCGGGCGACCAGCCCCTGCCGGAGGAAGGGCAAGCCCATGTGCTTACCTTTACCCAGGCCACACCTAGTAGGTGAGTAGGGGGGCCTTCCTACATCATCCCCACCCGGGGCCAGATAACCCTTGGGTAGATGAGATAAGTTGGCCCCAGAGGCACCCCATATCCTGCCCTCAAGCCGGAAAGCTCTGACAGACAGGCCTCCGAAACCGCCAGTCACCTCCAAAGGTGCCTAAGGGGGCCACCTAGCTGTCCTTACCTATTTCCCTTCTCGCACCTTCCCGCACTAGTGCTAAAATAATCTGCCCGGTAGAGCATTAACCTCCAATACAAATTAGCCAAATTAGCCAAAACCACCTATTGATCGCAACGCCCCCTAATCCGTGCCCCTCCCACTCCCATAGTGTGGAGCAGGCAAAAAACCTGCCCGCCAACTAGGGTGGGCAGGATAAAAATTCCTACTCGGCCCCGAAGCGACCCCTAGGCACACCATGAAAGAGGGAGGGCAGGGTGGGCGTCGCACGAGCAAAGGGGGTAGGAAAGGACAGCTGGGCTTAAATAGGCCCTTAAGCCCTGCCTCCTCATGCTGCATGTCGCGCACGCGTAATAGATGCGACACGTGACTTTGCCCTTACAGAAGATGGAGGCAGCAGCTTCGCCTCCGACTGCAACTAGGCCCCACTCATCAGTTACATGGTGAGTGAGGCTTCATTTGCAGTCGAGGGGTGAAATAAAACACAGAGACGTCAGCTTGGGCTGAACAAGGGCCACTTTATTAAATTACATTAAACAAAAACCCAATTTAAAGTGACCTGCAGAAGGAAAACCTAGGTGCGGGAACTGTCTATAAGCAAGTATCTTGCCACACAGCTCTCGGGCGACCAGCCCCTGCCGTAGGAAGGGCAAGTCCATGTGCTTACCTTTACCCAGGCCACACCTAGTAGGTGAGTAGGGGGGCCTTCCTACGTCATCCCCACCCGGGGCTGGATAACCCTTGGGTAGATGAGATAAGTTAGCCCCAGAGGCACCCCATATCCTACCCTCAAGCCAGAAAGCTTTGACAGACAGGCCTCCGAAACCGCCAATCACCTCCAAAGGTGCCTAAGGGGGCCACCTAGCTGTCCTTACCTATTTCCCTTCCCGCACCTTCCCGCCACAAAAAGGGGGACAAATCTCTATTTAGTCCCCCTTTACCCCACTGCCGAGAAGAACCTCTCGTAGACACCTCTGCAGGTCTTTCAGGAAGAAGTCATTACCTGCATCAGACAGGTGAACGCCATCGGCCCTGTATAGTTCAACCTCTGAATGCTGAATATGGGGATGCGGAATGGCTAAATCCCCGTGCCCAAGAAGAGCCAACCGAATATGCCGGTTGACCTTCTTCCGTGCTCTATCGAGTGCCCATGGATTCCATACCCCACGCCACACCCTACGTGGGAGCAAGTCTGACCATAGCAGACGTACCGAAGGCCACCTTTGCCTTATCACCTGCATGTCCTTACATGCCTGAACCCTGAGGGCCTTGCCCTGCAGCAAACCAAGGTCATTACCACCCAGGTGAATGACCACCACGTGCGGGGTTGTCCGCACTACATCCTGCTGGAACAGAGTGGGTAGGAGCCCCTCCCAATGCATTCCTCGCCGGCCAAGCCACTGTACCGTAGCCCAATGACTGAGGCCCAGCTGCGAGCCCATGCTCGACCTCGCTGCCCTCCGGGCTGCCCAGAAGATCATGCTGTGGCCGCATATGAGGATGCGCGTCTGCTCCCTCCCCGTCCAGCAACCTGTCAAAACAAATAAAACTTATTAGGCTTCCGCATTCCCAAGCCCTCTAAAAGGGGCGAATGTAGCCCTTAAAGGCACCAGAGGACCAACGTCCAACTGCCTGTACTCTTGTTTGGGGAAAACCAATACCTGCTGCTGTAGAAGCAGCTCCAATTCTGAATGAGTGGGTTCCAAACTGTGAGGGGTCCAACCCCAGCTGATGCAATGCTTGCTTTGTTAATGCCCAAAACTGGTATTTTGTGAGGGGAACCTCACTTGCATGGGTAAATAAATATCCATCCCCCGGTCCCCTATCTGCCAAAAATGCTTGTAAAGCCCGCACTGGGCAGAGGGCAGGCACTATGGATGGGGCCAACCTGACGCGTCGTCCCTTACCCTTCTGGTCCATCTTAGACCTTCTCAGATTTATGCAAGCACAACCCCCTTCCATGGTAATAGCTGCCAATTGAAGGGCACAATGAGATAAGTCTCGCTTGGAGCCAGCTACCACTTCTCCAATTCGAAAGGCACCAAAAAACAGTGTGAGGGCCACTGCCTGAAATAGGAAGGCTTCATAGTTGGAGGAGCAAAGTGTGTCCCACTGGCCACTCAAGGCTATT